>NC_089581.1:118497648-118837026 GCF_019320115.1 Miscanthus floridulus
CCGTGTCACACTCTAGGTTTAAGCCCACAATTGTAGATTCAATCATATTCTTTATCATAGCCAAATATTTCTTATTGGCAGTGACCCACTTCCTATGCACAAAAGTCATAGGACTATCTTTTGGTATTTAAAATCCCTCTCTTTAGTTGCCTAAGTGGCATCATTCTCTTTTGTCTCCCTCACCGGTGCCACAAACTCAGTAGAACACGGTGAGGTGACTACCCAGTCCACCTTAGACAAGATGAAAACCAGGTCAAAACTTTTCTTAATATAAAATTAACACCATTTGCATGCCTTGATTCCAATGTTGGTCAAAATCAAAACATACAACTACTCTTATACACTAATTCTACATCACCGTTGGGCAGAAATAGAATTAATGCATAAATCATTAACTTTCACAATTGTTCTTACACACTAATTCTACATCACCGTTGGACAGAAATAGAATTAATGCATAAATCATTAACTTTGACAACTGTTCTTACACACTAATTCCACATCACCGTTGGACAGAAGTAGAATTAATGTATAAATCATTAAAATTTACAACTCTTCTTATACACTAATTCTACATCACCGTTGGGCAGAAGTAGAATTAATGCATAAATCATTAAAATTATGATATTGTTATTAACAACATTTGTCAGAAAATAACAACATCATAATCATGTCAAATCTCTTTTTCTCCAATTAAATACACATTGGTTCCAAAATAACTGGAGAATCAATAATTTCTTTAGCAGTGGAAAAACTTTCTTTTTCTCCAATTAAATATCACGTTGGTACAAATTAACTGGAGAATAAACAATTTCTTTGGCTGTGAAAAAATTCTTACTCAATTTCTTGAATTTTACCCATAGGGAAAAATTACTTTTTCTATTTTTCTTTTGAGCCATTTTGCATTTTCAATTTTCCAGAAAAGAAAAAAGAAAATACGGGCTCATTCTGCCTCTCTCGGCCCAAAACCAGCAAAAGCCAGCCCGGCCCACCTCACCGGGCGCGCGCAGGCTGCACCCAGGCCGCAAACCTGAGCCTAGGCCAATAAAGCTCCACGCGCTCGCCTGGGCCACGATGCGGCCCGTGCTTCTATCACCGTTAGATCTCATCCGACGGTCATCCGTTCGTTTCGGCCGAATAAAAATCTTCTCCGGTCGCGGTCCTCAAACCCTAGAGGCCATTCGGTTCTTTCCTTTCTCTCTCTTTGCTCTCTCTCTTCTCTCCTCACACAGCAGCGAGGCGAGCGCAACCGAGAGCGACTCGAAGGTGGTGGAGCGGGCGATCCATGGAGCCGTTGCCGGCCCCCTCGCCGGCGCGCATTGCTCCCCAATGGGTGAGCACGCCGCCGCCGAGTGGCCTGGCCGCGGTGCTTCCTTGGTCGAGCCCGGTGAGCCAGCTTCCCTGGTTCGGCTTCTTCTCCGCGTCGGCGAAGGGACATCCTGACGCACGGCGAGGTAGATCCACCCCTTCCCCTTTTGGATTTGTATTGTTCTTCCATTTCTTTTCGGAGTTCATCCAAATGGGAAAGTAGGGTTAGGATTAGGGTTCCGACCCTTGTTCTTTTCTCTTCTTTCTTCCCCAATCGGATCTAGATCTTGTTTGCTTTTCTTTGTTTGACCGATTGGGGTTAGGATTCATGTGCCGACCCCTTTTCTTTGTTCTTTTTCTTTTCGCTTGTTCATCCAAAAAAGGGGATCTAGGGTTAGGTCTTAGGGTTCAGCCAAATCCGAACCCACTCTCTTTCTCATGCGAGTTAGGGTTAGAGTTGGGAAGAACCCTCTTTCTTGTCAGATCCGAACTGGATTTGATCTTTTCTATTCTTTGCCGTGCACCGTTGAATGGTGCGGCTTCTTTCCCCATGTGGTGGCGGTGGTGACCGGGGTTCTAGTGACGTCCGCCACCCCCGGTCCTTTCCCTTTTCTTTTACCCGGTTAGGGTTAGGGTTACACAGAGGCAACTAGCTCTGGTACCATTGTTAGTATCGAATGTGTACCTTTGTGTAACCCGTAGATCCGGGGACGATCTCCTCCCTTTAGGGCTTCTCCACTCGCCTGGGACAGTAGCACCGCAGCGGGTAGACACCGCTGTAACGGTGTAGAAGACATCGGTGGTGCTGCAGTGAAAATGGTGGAACCCTACAGGCGCGACGGTGAGCGGGCACATCCCATCGCTGGCAGCACCTCTTTAGGATCGGATTAGGGTTTCTCTATGGGTGGGATGGCGGCTCCAGTGAACCTCGTAGCCCGAGCCTTGATCCCCACCTTCCTTTTATGTGTGCTGTGCGACAGGGGCCCACCAACCGTATTAGGGTTGGGCTCCCCCAATCAGGGAGCAGAGACAAGGGCGCCTATTGGTGGAGATCAACTAACAGGTTGCTCTTGCTTTGGAGGTCGTCCGCGATGTACTCGTAGCTCAGGCCCTTGAAGCTAAGAGTGAGCTTCAATCTTAGAGCAAATGGGCTCGCCAAGCTACCGAGCAGCTTCAGCTCATCACCACCTCCACCTCCACCTCCGGCTCCGGCCATTTTCTATTCCTTGTTCTGGCTCTTTTTACTTTGTGTTCCTCTGCTGTGCTCTTGAGACATGCCTATATATATACATGCTCTGCTTGCCTGCTTGGGGTGAAAAAGGGATCTCATCCGTGCATACTCGAGATGCTTGCTTTGCATTTGCCGTTGTTTATTTGATGATCAGGATTTCCCGCGCGGCCACTTATTATTCCTGTGGGATAGTGACAATCTGCGACGGCTCTTGGATCATCAGAAAGCAGCTAGAAGGAAGCAAATCCTCTGCCTCATCAGTGAATAGTTAATGCAGAGATTAGTTCATCTTGAGCGATGGAGGAGATTAGTGCGGGCCAAAGGTGGCCACAGCCTCATGGGCTTTTGAAATTCTCTTAAAGTAAATAATGATTGTTAGGCTTAAATTTTAATTTTCACTTGATGTTGTAGCAAACATAGACTCAATGCCATGTTTTTTAGTATTTTTGGTGATTGAGATAACACAGTCAATAATAACAAGTGGTGTAAAGTTCGGAGAAGAAACCAAGTTCAACCATGAAAACACAGAAAAATATGTACTCTGGAGGATCCAAGGGTGGCAAAATCGAATGCATACATACACTACAGCAGACGCATGCTTTGCCGAGTGCAATTACACTCAGCAAAGAAGGCTTTGCACTCGGCAAAGCCTTTGCCGAGTGCTGCACTCGGCAAAGAGGTGTCGGCATATCCCTTCACGGCAAAGGCTTCTTTGTCGAGTGCCGCATGTCGGGCACTCGGCAAAGGATTTCCCGAGTGTCACGACGGCACTCGGCAAAGAAAAGCCGCCGCCAAGTCACAGTGACGGCCCCTTTGCCGAGTGCCACGCGTCGGCACTCGACAAAGAAATGTGTTTTTTATTTTTTTAAAAAAATGCTTTGCCGAGTGCCTGAATGTGGTACTCGGTAAAGCTTGTTTTCTTTTTTTTTTGGATTTTTTTTGCCGAGTGTTGTAGTTAGGCACTCGGCAAAGCTGGGAAGCTTAGTGTCCTAGATTCCCAGCTTTGCCGAGTGTCACGAGGAAGTGAAAAAATTCAATTTTTTTTTGTTTTTAGTCTTCCATCGTTGCAAACAAGATATACATGATATACATATATATATATATATATAACATAACTATATATAACACAAACATAGTATACAAGTATCACAATCTCGACTCCCAAGTCCAAAGTCCAAACACACAAGCATAGTTCACAAAGTTCACAAGTGCATTATATCACAATGGCTGCCATTTGAAGCTCACGGCGACGGTCCGGGTTGGGATGGCCCAAAGTGTGATCTCGGCGACCCTCCGAGGTGGTTCGACGCCGCCCCCGATTGATGCTACACAAAATAGAAGAGATTGCACGTGAGCGATAAGAGAATAGATAAATATGCAAGATAAATATCCGCCACTACCACCACATCACCGCCATCACCAACACTTCACCACCACCACCACCACACCACCATCACCACATCACCATCATGACCACCACCACCACCATGAGCACCACAACACCGTGACCACCACCACCAACACCACACCACCACCACCACCATGACCACCACACCACCACCACCACCACCACTAGGTTTCTCTAGGTTTCACTAGGTTTCTCTAAGTTTCAGTATAGAAAGTAAAACTTCGTATTTATACTCATCGGGGTAGAATCAGGACGTTGTGGAGGTGGATCTGGAGCAAGCAGCGTCTGTGGGATCGCCCAACCTTGTTGCTGGCCAATTTGCTGCATGAACTTAATCATCTCGACCATCTGCCGCTGATCTTGCTCCCGCTGGGCCTCCAAAGCATGTAGCCTTTGCCGCTCGACCTCCCGCTCGGCCTACAGTTCCTGCACCTGGGCCTGCAACATTTGACCCCAATGTTTTAATAATGCATAGGTAAGGTATGTAAAAGTCAAAGAACAATGAATGAAACAGGAATGCTTACCTGGAGTGCCGACACCGCGGTCGGCCGTTGGCGTATGGGCATGCTTGAGCTTGTGCTCGATGCTCAGAGCTGGTGGAGAGGAGGAGTAGAGGCCATGTCAAGGACGCCATCGCCAATCCAGAACCGCCCATGCTTCTTGCCTTGCCCCACCCTCATCACGAGCTAAGGATCAAGGCGCTCCTCGGTTCTCGGATCGTAGCCCGGCCCATGGACTGACCTTGCCGCCTCCGTGTACGAAGAGAGGCGGGTGTGGACGCTGGAGTTGGTGTACACCTAAACCGGGGCATCTGGGTCATACTCGATGTCGGCCGTCGCCTTGCCCATGTGAGTCAGAGCATATGCCTTGAGTTGACCAACTGGCTGGCCACCGTGTGCATCCGACTGCGAGAAAGACAACATGTGGTTAGAAATGATGCAGAATTGAGCGCGGCAAGATTAGAGCAATGGCGGAGACTTACATATGCCTTTCCATATTTGCTGAGGCTGCGGCTGCCCTGATGGTGAGGTACACCTGGCATCTGCAAACGCCTGTCGTGGGCCTCCTCATGCTTCTTCTGCCAGTCCCTATCCAACCAGGTGTCCACAATATATTCCCAGCAATCGGGGTGGGTGGCGCACCAGCTTGGAATCGCCTACAGGACATCAAGTAGACGACATATCAGAAGATCAAATTAGGCATACTTAATCTCAAAAGAAATGAATATTCATGTTTTGTATTTACCTGTATGTACTGCTCCCTTATCAGCGTCATCCGTCTTGCCTCCTCTTTGTTGACACGCCTGAGTAGGAACTTGGCGTTGTAGTCTATGTGGGCCTGGATGCGGGACTCGTAGTGCAAGTCCGTGACACGCCTTTTACAAGAAGCGTAAGCCACCTAATACGCACTTTCCTCCTGTCCCTCCTGGATTATGAAGAAGTCCTACATAAAGACACAAGGTATCCATTATTTTATTTGAAGAATGTCCAATAAATGCGAGGAATTGAGGAATGTGGTGCAAGAAAGACTTACCCACAACTCCCTAATCACCCGATCTGCCTTGTTTCTATAGCGGATGCCATTATGATCTGGAGCATCCTGCACGAGGGCATAGTGGTCGAACATCCAGGCTGGCTCCCAATCCTGATCTCCTTTCCTAACCAGGCCAGGGAAGTGTTCCTTGCACAGAAGTCCTAGGATGCCATTCACATTGCGTGCCGGGGCCGCCTGGTCCACAATCACATATGGAGATGTCTGGATTTTAGGCATCGTACGTCACAACTTGCTCAAAAACTTCTAATTTTTTTACCACAACCTCAACATGCGATGACACGACACCTCGACAAGTTTCGTGATTTTTGGACTTCGTTTGCATTTTATATAATTAAAAAACTTTTTTTAACAAGTTGGTGGTCATGTTTCGTGAAACAAATGTTCGAAATTTCACGAATGTCTCTACACATGGCCTCAAAACATGAATACCATTTTTTTAATCGCTAAATTCAAATATTTCATGCACCTGCAGTTCAAATTTACTTTTTCGAGAAAAATTCAAGTAAACATAAAAAATTATAAAAAAATATACCAAAAAGTCATAGAAAAGATTCAAATTGGAACATGTGCTTCTAGGTACTGTATAAATGCCACAGAAAAAATTTGAAAACAAAAATAAAAAAAATAAAAAAAATACTTTGCCGAGTGTCGCAATTGGCACTCGGGCTTGCAGCACTCGGCAAAGACAGCACGTTTGCCGAGTGCTAACGGCCAGCACTCGGCAAAGGATGACGGAGGGGCCACCGGCGTTGCCTGAGGTATTTTGCTGAGGGTTGTTCTTTGCCGAGTGCCTGACACTCGGCAAAGAGGACGTTTGCCAAGTGTTTGACACTCGGCAAAGACGGCCTTTTGCCGAGTGCCGGCTTTGCCGAGTGCGGCACTCGGCAAACTGTCTCTTTGCCGAGTGCCCATGTTTCGACACTCGGCAAAGCTCCGAGCACTCGGCAAAGAGCGCGTCTCCCGTAGTGATAGGACAATCAACTATTTGTCCAGTGATCATAGTGACTGCGAACAGTGTGTAGTTGTGAATACCGAATAGTCCTATGAAGGGAGGAGAAGATCACTGCACAGTTATACTTTATCAGACGAGGAACAGAGGCTGCGAATTTAGGAGCACAGTGCACTGGATAATACGTTGGTGAAAAAGTTGAGAGCACTAAACAATTGATTGTTTGTCCCGTGGCTGCACATAGCAGAAGCACTATGCAAAATAGAGCACCTTTGACTAACAAATTTCCTCCATAGACTTACTTATTACTGTATTTATAAAGCGTGGGTACAAATGTCAAATAGATTGTTACTCTTATATCCATTAGCAAAGCTAAAATCTAATGGTACACCGGTTACACTACTATAGATTGTGTTTCCACTACCTGAACTTTGACCGTCGATTCAAAGGCAGGCAAGGCGTAGTGGGGTGACAAACTGGCGGTGATAAATGTTTTCACTGCCGGATTGGCGTATGATCTGGCAGTTGAAAACAAGGAGTTGACACATGTGCCTAGTGACATGTCATATCTGATGTAGTAGATGACATGGCAGGTGACGTTGTATATACATCAATCAATAATAAAAGTAATAATCGTCATAAATTTGCATTTGGTGGAGATGATCCATGACGGTTGCTTTCTACAATTGTAGTTGTGGGCAAAGCCCCTTTGTCACATGGACAAAACACGCATATTTAAACAAGTGTAGTTGTGGGCCAAGCCCCTTTGTGACATGGACAAAACACGCATATTTAAACAATCATAAAGAAACAAATTATTATGGCTAATGAATGGCTAATTTAAGGCCCATTTCACGTACATACTAATTACAAGCCCATTAGACAAGATTGAAAATCAAAACAAGGAGCACGTTAATAGCCTGTTAACATTGAGGCATCAGTACGCTTACATGATCAGTCAGCAGTAGTAACAAAGCACTTCATAGAAAAAAAAAATTGAACTTCACTATACACTCTGCTATCACATGACACCGTTGCAGCTAACCCACCAGCTCGATCCGCTTCTTGTAGCTCTATCAAGTTCAACTTGCAACACTATCAAGTTCAACAATAAAGAACAATATTAATATCAGCATCATAAAAACAGTATTAGTCACGTGCAAATTGACATCATTGGATACAACACTATTCATAGAAAAGTTTTCGAAAACAGAAATATGAGTAGGTAAACTACTTTATCTAGCGCAAGATTGTCACATTGTACACATATACATGTCGAAGTGCTAGTAAATAAAAAACTAGGTTGCTACCCAAACCCATTTTGGAATAAAAGTCCTTGTTAATTGTGAATAATCAGTATGAATTTAGCAATCATCTGAAAATAATACAAGAAAATTATATGCACACCTCCTTCCTGTTGTTAGCACGATTAGCGCACACAAGTGAAGGGGCAACAGGAGCAATTGTCTTAGATCTACCAGCTCTTGTTGATGTTGGATTTCTTTGGAATAGAAGTGCTTGTTACATATACATGAATATTCAAATATATTATTCCATCCTTATATAAGTAGATGCGAAACATCTGAAGGTTATATACCAAAATTTAAAATATTAGGTGCGTAGTTAACAGCATAAAAAAGTATTCCTATGTGCCATATGCATACTCGGAGTATTTCTATTAGTACAGAATCCTATTTCACAACATCAGAATATTTTCAGATAGAGAAGTTAGGCAGGTTCCCAATTAATTAGAGATGACATGGTTTCAGTTTGTGCATCAATTTTTAGATGATCCCATGTGGTAGAAAACTTAAACATTGAAAAAAAACACGACATATAAGATAAAATATGTATGACCTAGCTTGTAAGAATTAACAAAAAAATCATACCGATGATGAAAATACGGTTCAGAACTGAGACAAACCAAATATCTAACAACATTGGCCTCCTCAGCTTCCTTCATCAAATCGGCTCTGCGACATTAATCAACCTTGCAACTGCATCAACGATTGCCGATTGGTATTCAGATTACATTGGAGACAAAAAATATGTACTAGGCCATCACTCAGTTTGCTTCATCATCCTTGAAACACTACAGCAGACGCGTGCTTTGTCGAGTGTAATTGCACTCGGCAAAGAAGGCTTTGCACTCGGCAAAGCCTTTGCCGAGTGCTGCACTCGGCAAAGAGCTGTCGACATATCCCTTCACGGCAAAGGCTTCTTTGCCGAGTGCTTTTTGTCGGGCACTCGGCAAAACCTTTGCCGAGTGCCGGAAAAGCACTCGGCAAAATAAAAATACGAAAAAACCCAAAAATAATAGTAAAATTTTTCAAAAAAAAATTCGAGGGAGGCCGCCACCAGCCTGTCTTCATCGAAGTTGGTGCATTTTTTTTGCGTTAAATTCGCGGCTAACGCAGCCGGCGGGATTCGAACTCACGACCTCTCCCTCGCGTGTCTGCTGCTCTACCACTGCACTACACTGTCACTTGTATCTAGATTTCGTTATCTATCCTCATATATTATACTAAACTGAGAGTAAATTGCTTGTTTGAGGCCCTAAATGAATTCAAATAAAAAAGTAGTCAACTACAAAGTTTCATAACTTTTCGAGATCTACAATTTTCATTTAGGAAGTTTTTCCATCCGACGTCGTTTGAAAAATTCGAATTTCAAATTTGAGACATTCAAACATAGTTTTGCATGATAAGATGATTTCAAATCAAAAAGTTGTCAACTACATAGTTTCATAACTTCATAACTTTTGGAGATCTACAATTTTCATTTAGGAAGTTTTTCCATCCGAGGTCTTTTGAAAAATTCAAATTTTCAAATTCAAATGTCGTTTTTGCATGACAAGATGATTTCAAATCAAAATGTTGCCAACTACAAAATTTCATAACTTCTCAAGATCTACAAAGTTTATTTTTGTCATTTGTTCATCCGACATAGTGGTAGTAACATTGTTCACAAATCTTATATATCTCTCTTTTACTTTCATGAAACTAATATGAGATATGTAGATTTTATGAACAACGTTATTGTCGCTTTGTCAAATGAAGAAATGACCAAAATAAACTTTGTAGATTTTGAGAAGTTATACAACTTTATAGTTGAAAAGTTTTTCTTTTGAATTCATTTAGGGCCTCAAAAATTGCTTTGAAAAACTGATTTTCCGAGGGAAAAAAATGTACACGGCAAAATGCCTCTTTGCCGAGTGCCCAAACAAAGGCACTCGGCAAAATACATATTTGCCGAGTGCCAGAAAAAAGGCACTCGGTAAAGACCCATTTTGCCGTGTGCCGAAAAATAGCACTCGGTAAAATACATATTTGCCGAGTGCCAGACAAAAGGCACTCGGCAAAGACGCATTTTGCCGTGTGCCGAAAAATAGCACTCGGCAAAATACATATTTGCCGAGTGCCAGAAAAAATGCACTCGGCAAAGACGCATTTTGTCGAGTGTTTTTTTTTTTGCCGAGTGTATTTTATTTGGCACTCGGCAAAGACCGTCTTTGCCGAGTGCCCGATAAAATACACTTGGCAAAGCCTCCGGCACTCGGCAAAGCGCCGGTTTCCGGTAGTGAAACAAATATCAAATATCTGAGATGCTCGCATTAAATATGATACGTAATTAACATGTATGAAAATTTAATTTTCATCTAACAGTTAGGAACAAAAATTCTGCTTTTTCTTTGCATTACTGAAATTAAATCAGATATGTACTAGTACTTAGTTAGCTATATATTGCTTTTAACATGATCTCTATGTGCCCCAACATAATTTCAATACGAACTAGACTACCTAAACATAAGTGATTTGCTATTTTCTAAGGTTTAAATGATCTTTTTGCACTGTCTTAAAGATAAATCCAACTTGAACTACATGTGATGCCAACCAATATCCAAAAATTAGACAAAAATTTATACAAGAATACAGGTTCGATTTGACCTCACATCCTGAAAATTGATGGAAATAAAGTGTTTCGTTAGGGATTACTCGAACTTGTATTTTGGTGGCTCCGACGAAAAAAAGTAATCATATCCTAAAGTGGTCCAAAAATCCTAAAAATTAGTATGTGGGCATACTATGAGTGTATAAGCTTGTTATAAAAATTTCAAAACATTTTAATAAAGTAGGGTTGTACATTGTTCACAAATTCATACATCTCTCACATAGTTACTTATAGCTATGTGAGAGATATGTGCACTTGTGAACAATATGCAGTACCATTTTCTTAAAATTATTTGAAATTTTTATGGGATGATTGTACATCAAAATAATCTTGTCATGCAAGTTTGTAGAATTTTCTAACCAATTTTAGATATTATTACATTTATTCTATGGTAATTCAACAAATAATTACAGTGATAATTAAATTTGGTTAGAAAATTCTTCAAATTGACACAACAACATATTTTGGGTCCACAAGTATTCCATAAAAACTTCAGGCAATTTTAATAAAGTGAGACTATATATGTTTCACAATTATAACCATCTTTCACTTAGTCGTATAACAAAGTATCAGATGTATTTATTTTGACATAGTAAACAACTTCGGGATAGTAAACAATTTCAAATGAAAAATTAGTCAACAACAAAGTTATAGAACTCATCGAGTCTACAACTTTTGTTTTAGTCATTTTTCCATCAAACATTTTTTGAACAATTCAAAATTTAAATTTCAAAATTTGAGAACTTTGAACATAATTTTAGGCTAGTAAATGATTTGAAATAAAAAAGGCGTCAACAACAAAGTTGTAAAACTCATCGGGATATATAACTTTTATTTTGGCCATTTCTCTATCCTACTTTATTTGAACTATTTGAAATTTAAATTTCAAAATATGACAACTTGGAATATAATTTTTGGATAGTAAGTGTTTTCAAATGGGAACATTGTCAACAATAAAGTTGTAGAACTTATTGAGATCTACAAATGAGATCTACAACTTTTGTTTTATCATTTTTGCATCTGGCTTTGTTTGAATAATTCAAAATTTCAATTTAAAAATATAAAAATTTCAAATAGAATTTTGGTATAGTAACTAATTTCAAATAAAAATATCGTCAACAACAAAGTTGTAGAACTCATTGAGATCTACAACTTTTGTTTTGGTTATTTTTCAAAAAAATCGTTTGAACTTTCACAAGGTGCCTTCTTTATTCACTTGATAATGGGAAAAATGAAGTGGGTCACAAATGAGAATGGGACCATGATTAGAATAGGCCCAGAATCTGGCCCAATAATTTGAAATTATGAACTTCAAAATATGAGAAATTCGAACAGAATTTTAGAATATCAAATGAACTCAAATGAAAAAATCATCAATAACAAAGTTGTACAAATCATAGAGATCTAGAACTTTTATTTTGATCATTTCTCCATCCGACTTTGTTTAAACAATTCAAAATTTGAATTTTCAAAACACGAGAACTTTGAGCAGAATCTTAGGATACTAAATGATTTCAAACGAAAAAGTCGTCAACAACATAGTGTAGAACTCATTGACATATACAATTTTTATTTTAGTCATTTCTCCATCCGATTTTGTTTAGACGATTCAAAATTTGAATTTCTAAAATACGAGAACATCGGACATAATTTTGGGATATTAAATGATTTCAAATGAAAAGTTCAACAACAAAGTTGTATAACTCATCGGGATCTACAACTTTTGTTTTGGTCATTTCTCTACCCAACTTTGTTTGAACAATTCAAAATTTAAATTTAAAAATATGAGAACTTCGAACATAATTCTGGGATAGTAAATGATTTCAAATGAAAAGTTGTCAAAAACAAAGTTGCAGAACTTATCGGGATCTACAACTTTGGTTTTGATCATTTCTTCATCCGAGTTCGTTTGAGTAATTCAAAATTTGAATTTCAGAATATGAGAATTTTAAAAGGAATTTTGGGACAGTAAATGATTTCAAATGAAAAAAATTGTCAACAACAAAGTGGTAGAACTCATCGAGGTCTACAAATATTGTTTTGGTAATGTTTCTATCCAAGTTTGTTTGAGTAATTTGATAATTTGAATTCAAAATATAAGAACTTTAAATAGGATGGGACAATGGCAGTCAAACATGTATCATAGAAGCAAGCTATGATGACTTTGGGCTGACATTTATGACCAAAACATGACTCTTTCATAAGAATCTGTCATCTCCAACAAAATCATCATAAATAGGACTTGTTTGTGATAGATAAGTTTCTCTGTCATCTGACAATTGTCATAGAAGCACGGATTTCTTGTAGTGCTTATAAAAGGCCCAAATTATAAGGGCTAGGGACCCATATTATAATTCATAAACCAAAGGGCGTTGGGAGGAAGATGGCTCCGTTCCCCATCCCATATAAATAGAGCTAGGCATTTTGCCCACTTATATAAACCAAAACTCGATCTCTTATTCCCCTTCCCCCTCTCTCTCCTATGTGGGTCTTGGTACCTTAGCTTGACCTTCACCCGATCAAGGTATAAGCAAAGTTCTAGAATGCAACAGTTGGTCATGCCTTAATTCATAGATTAAAGGAATTCATGCGACATTGTTATAGTTTTATTCATGCTTAGTCCTTGTTGTGTGCCAATTCTTCGTAGCTTGCAGTTTTTTACAGTATGTGTATATTCCTCAACTGAAGTAATAAAAAATGTTTTTGTGTATAGATGAAAATCCTATTCTGACCAATACTTGCTCACTTATGGTATAGATGCATTAAAAACTAACAGGCGTAAACTTAGATTTTCTGTCTGGAAAGAGGTCGAACCAATTTATGATGGAAATTTAATTGTACAAGCTAAATGAACTCGCTTTTTGGATATCTACAAACTGAGAGACTCGTAAAAGCACTTGTTGTAAGCATCAATACAAAATGTGGGTTGCTTGTGTGTTAAATGTCACTTCATTGACAATGATTCTAAATTACAGAAAATAATTAAAAGTTTTGGTCTTATTTCTTCTTCCCATGATGTGTTTACAATGTTTAGTGTTTTATTGAAGAGCTTACAGGATCGGAAATTAGAGAGTAAGCTTTTTTAGTATCACATTAGCTAGACAGTGCAAAGAACAATAACAAAATGGTTGTTTATTTGTGAGAAAATCTTGATAGTGTGCATTACATGTTCTGAATCTTATTGTCCAAGATGGATTTATTATACTTGATAGTGTTAGTGGACATTCGAGACAGTGCGAAGTATATTAGAAGCTCACAAGCTCATAAGCAGTGATTTGAGGAGATCATTGCATAAATTGATATATCGTGCACTACGGGAGAGACAAAATTCCCCGAGTGTCGCTGGCTTCCCCGAGTGCCAAAAATCGGACACTCAGGAAAGAGGATCTTCCCCGAGTGTTGCACTCGGGGAAGAATTGCACTCGGGGAAGAGAGGCTTTCCCGAGTGCCGCAGAGAACCTGGCACTCGGTAAAGAGAAGCACTCGGCAAAGGCCCTCTTCCCCGAGTGCAACACTCGGGGAAGATCGGCACTCGGCAAAGAAACATGCTACTTGACGGTTCACCCCGCCCACGCCGTTAAAACTTAAAAAAACAAAAATTCTTCCCCGAGTGCCAGGGAAGACACTCGGGGAAGAGGCCCTTTCCCGAGTGTCAGAACAGGACACTCGGGGAAGAGGCTGCCTTCCCCGAGTGCCCTGTCCTGGCACTCGGGAAAGAGCCTCTTCGCCGAGTGCCAGGGAAGGCACTCGGGGAAGAATTTTTGTTTTTTTTTTTGTTTTTTTACCTTATTTTTTTTGTGAGGCCTTCCCACATTGTTTGAAACTGCATGTTCATATTTGGGACAATTTTGACTTATTTTGTTATATTTCGTTAGTTTTTTTCGTTTCATTGAATTTTTTTGCATACTTCGAATTTGAACTGCAGGTGCATGAAATAATGGAATTTGGTGATTCAAAAAATTATATTAATGATATTTGGTGTATGTTGATGCCTTATCCAGGAACTCGCATGAAATGTCGAGCATCTTGTTGACGTAACATGACGAACAACTTGCGGGAAAAGTGTATTTAAATTATATAAAATCCGAATGAAGTCCAAAAATCACGAAACTTGTCTGGGCGTCGTGTTATCGCATGTAGAGGCTATGATAAAAAATCGAGAAGGTTTCGACGAAGTTGCAACGTCGGATGCCTTTGGGTTTTAGGCATCCGACGTTGCAACTTCGTCGAAACCTTCTCGATTTTTTATCATAGCCTCTACATGCGATAACACGACGCCCAGACAAGTTTCGTGATTTTTGGACTTCATTCGGATTTTATATAATTTAAATACACTTTTCCCGCAAGTTGTTCGTCATGTTACGTCAACAAGATGCTCGACATTTCATGCGAGTTCCTGGATAAGGCATCAACATACGCCAAATATCATTAATATAATTTTTTGAATCACCAAATTCCATTATTTCATGCACCTGCAGTTCAAATTCGAAGTATGCAAAAAAATTCAACGAAACGAAAAAAACTAACGAAATATAACAAAATAAGTCAAAATTGTCCCAAATATGAACATGCAGTTTCAAACAATGTGGGAAGGCCTCACAAAAAAAATGAGGTAAAAAACAAAAAAAAACAAAAATTCTTCCCCGAGTGCCTTCCCTGGCACTCGGCGAAGAGGCTCTTTCCCGAGTGCCAGGACAGGGCAACTCGGGGAAGACTTAAAAAAAAGGCCCAACAGGCCTTATCTAAACTAACCGGCCACCCCACCCCACCCCACACCCGCAGCCTGCCCCGTCCGTGTGCTACCCCGCCGCCGCCAGCTCCCTCCGCGCGCCGCTGCAGCTCGCCGCGCGCCCCCCCCCCCCCCCACAGCCCCCGCAGCGCAGCGCGCGCCGCAGCCCCCGCGCCGCGCGCCCCAGCAGGCCCCGCCGGCGCGCTCCCGCAAGCCCGAGACTGCCATGAGCCCCCCGACAGCCCCGCGCGCCCCCCGCAGCGCGAGCGCCGCCGCAGCCCCCCCCTCCCCCCGCCGCGCGCCCCAGACAGGGCCCCGCCGGCGCGCTCCCGCAGCCCGAGACGGCGTCGCGCCCCCGCAGCCCCCGCGCTGCGTCGACCCCTCAGGCCCCGCCGGCGCACCCCCGTAGCCCGAGACGACGGCGCGGCCCCACCGGCGCGTCGGGGCCCGTCCCTACGCGTCGGGGCCCGTCCGGCCGGCGCGCCCCCTCCCCAGCCCTGAGGCAAGCCGCCTGGCCCCTATCCATCCGTCTGTCCGTGTGGAGCCCAGCCCCTGGCGCTGGTCAAGGAGCAGAGAAGGGGGAGGTAGGTGGAGGAAGGAGGAGGAAGGAGGAAGAAGAAGGGGAAGGGGAGGAGAAGGAGAAAGAAGGGGAGGAGGTGCCACCGTCGCCACATCCTGTCCCGTTGTCGGCGTCTTCTTCTCCGCGTGCACGTCCCGCCAACACCCAAGGTATACGAACCGTCCCGTTCTAGTTGTCGGCCATCGCGCCGTTTATGTGTTGACGGCCTTCGTGCCGGAATTATGGATGTGTGGGCCATCGTGCCCTAAATGTGGACGTCGGCCATCGTGTCGACGGTTTTTCTTGCAGGTTATCGAAACCTCCCCATCCAGGGGAGGTTCTGCCGAAATTTTGTACTTATAGTGCTGTTTTTCTTCTTTTGCAGAGCAGGACCTGTCGCAGGGGAATCGGAGCACCTAGGCGACCTCGATCGTCTTCGTCGGCGCTGCGGTCCTACCTGCACAGCGCCAACTCGCCACTGCACCGAATCGCCACTGCGTCGCTAGCCTTTCTCCACCGCCACCCTAGGTATAATTAAGCTCTTTTCCTTACCGTTGTCGTACGTAGATCGGTGTAGCCCAGTTAGGCATCTCCCGTCCGAAACAGATACGATTGGAGGTATGCGGATCTCTGCATATCTATGACCGTATCTATTTCGGATTGTCCAGGTGTAATTGGATAGCCCGCGGATGGGTAGATGGGTTAGTTTCCATGTTCTGCTCGGATCCGAGACGGAGTTTCGGCACCACCTACCTGTTGTTCTCTAGATACACACTCCCTTCCAGGACGTGTATCGGGAGAGCAGCGGGTAGGTGCTGCCGAAATTCTGTCTCGGATCGGAGTAGAGCATGGAAACTAACCTCATCTACGCATCCGCGGGTGGGATTAGGACCTATCCTCACCTATTAGACAGTAGGCACGCCGTGCAGATGCGACTGATGGTTATTTTACTCCGTTATGTGAATATGCTAGAGGATGGATACCCGTGAGTGGATGTACATGGGACGCCCAAGTCAGTCTCAAATCACCCGTGAATGGATGGATAAGACCGAGAAATTCTTGGACCATGCATTTAAGGTAGCTAAGGGAGCGAGAGACACGTTCTATCCCTGCAGCGAATGTGAAAACAAGAAAAGAAGAACAAGGGAAGTCATGATGAAGCATCTTTGTAAGTATGGATTTATGCCAAACTATACCCGGTGGGTGCACCATGGTGAACCCTACCGTCCTAGAGAGGAGGTCATGAGACGAGGCTTGGAGGCATTTGATGGTGATGGCGGGGTAGCAGGATGGTTAGGTGACTATGCGGATGCGATGTTCGCTGAAGGACGTATGGAGGACGAGCAGGAGGATGGGGAGGAGGAGCCAGAGCCAAGCGCTAAGGTGTTCTTGGACATGTTGAAATCGGCACAGAAGTTCCTACATGAGAAGACATCGATTTCTCAACTAGATGCCATTGGGCGCCTATTGGGGTTGAAGTCACAGCACAACATGACTTGAAAATGCTTCGATGATATGGTGGCAATTATTGGGGATCTGCTTCCGGCGGGTCATCAGCTGCCTCCAAACTTGTACGAGTCAACAAAACTCCTTTGGGCACTGAAGATGCCATATGACCAGATACATTGTTGTCCAAAGGGGTGCGTCCTATTTAGGAAAGAACATAAGGATGCAAAGTACTGTCCAAAGTGTAAATCCTCTAGATATGTGGAGGTAGACAAAGGTGATGGCAAGAAGGAGCAGAATGAGAGGATCCCCATGAAAGTCCTACGACACCTTCCAATCATACCGAGGCTCCAACAGCTATTCATGAAAGAGGAGTCTGCGAAACAGATGAGATGGCACAAGAATGGTGTTCGATACAATAAAGACAAGATGATACATCCAGCAGATGGTGAAGCATGGAAAAGCTTTAATGCCAAGCATCGTGGCAAAGATGAAGAGGCCCGTAATGTACGTGTTGCGCTGGCAACAGATGGGTTCAATCCTTATGGAATGATGTCGGCCCCATACACTTGTTGGCCCGTGTTCGCTATCCCCCTCAATCTCCCCCCCCCCCCCCCCGGGGACCTACTTCAATGGCAAAATATATTTTTGACGTTGATAATTCCTAGACACCCGGGAGACAAAATGGGTGTGTACATGGAGCCTGTTTATGATGAATTGATCAAGGCTTGGAATAAAGGCGTATTGACTTATGACCGAGCTACAAGGAGGAACTTCAAAATATATGTTTGGTACCAATACTCTATGCATGACTTTTTGGCGTATGGGATATTCACCGGCTGGTGTGTCCACGGGAAGTATCCATGCCCGGTATGCAAGGCAGCTCTATAGTTCATTTGGTTGAAGAAGGGTGGCAAGTTCTCGTCGTTCGACAAGCATCGACAGTTCCTCCCTCTTAACCATGCATTCAGAAGAGACACCAAGAACTTCACGAAAGGTGCCACGGTGATGACTAGTGCACCTCAGAAGATGACAAGTGCCCAGGTTCATGCTCAGATAGATGCTCTCGTGGTCCCAGCACAGGAAGATAATCCAAAGAAGGGTAAAAGAAAGAAAGGTAATCCAAAGAAAGATAAGCCAAAGAAAGATCGCTTTGTGGGCTATGGTGTGGAACATATGTGGACTCATAAGCCGGGATTGGAGAGGCTTCCCTATTTTGATGACCTTCTCCTTCCACATAACATAGATGTAATGCACACTGAGAAGAATATCGCCGAAGCACTTTGGGCAACACTCATGGACATTCCTGACAAGACAAAGGACAACCCTAAGGCCAGAGTAGACATGGCAACACTATGCGATAGACCTAAGCTACAGATGCTGCCTCCAAGAGACAACAAACCATGGAAAAGGCCTAAGGCTGATTACGTCTTGGAAAAGAAGCACAGGACGGAAGTGATAGAATGGATGCAGACGTTAAGTTTCCCTGATGGGTTTGCAGCGAATCTGAGGAGGGGAGCGAACCCAGAAACTGGCAAAGTCTTAGGGATGAAGAGTCATGACTTTCACATATGGATTGAGTGGCTTCTTCCATCGATGGTTCGAGGCTACGTCCCTGAGCATGTCTGGAAGGTGCTGGTAGAGTTGAGCTTTTTCTTCCGCCAGCTCTGTGCCAAGGAGATATCTCTGAGAGTGGTTGAGGAGTTGGAAAAAACGGCACCCGAGTTGCTTTATAAGTTGGAGAAGATTTTTCCACCTGGCTTTTTCTTGTCGATGCAACATTTGATTTTGCACCTCCCGAATGAGGTACGAATGGGGGGACCCATGCAGAACCATTGGTGCTATCCAATAGAGAGATGTCTAAAGACTGTTCGCCAGAAATGTAGAAACAAAGGCAGGATTGAGGCTTCCATAGCAGAGGCATTCATTCGTGAGGAGGTGTCAAACTTCACAACATCATACTATAATGAGAACCTTCCAAGTGTGCATAATCCACCCCCTCGTTACAACGAGGACGAAAATGAATCGACCCTCAGCCTATTCAAAGGGCAACATGGGAGATCAAGTGGAGCGTCCAAAAAGATATTGACCAATGAAGAGTGGCACAAGATCATGCTCTACGTGTTGACGAACCTTGAGGAAGTCGACAAGTATCAAGGGTAAGTTCTCAATGAACTTGTTACATACTCCGTAAATTTTCTGCATCCAACAACCTTGTTGCTTGTCGGTGCAGAGAATGTTTTAATCAATACTGGCATCATCCAAGTCCACCTTCTGACCATGAACGAGATACCCTTCTTCAACATGGTTCGCCTAATTTCAAGGTTGATTTCATTACATGGTTCCAAAGAAAGGTACCTTCTGACCAACTTAGCTCGTTCCAAGTTTGGCGTTCCTAGTTGCCTAATTTCATTTCTCTCCTGCTTGATCTTGTAGTGCCAAAGTGATTTGTCTATAAGTGCCGAATTACGACAAGTGGCCAAAGGCTTTTACTGTAAGGTCTCGTCATTTAACGCTTATGATGTGAATGGATATCGCTTTCACACAACAGGCTACGAGAAGAATCAGGCCAATGCAAGGACCACAAATACCAGAGTATTTACGCCCGGAGTAGTTACGCCCGACGCTGATCAGGAGGACTATTATGGCATAGTTGAAGAAATATACGAGCTCGAATACCATGGTGAAAATGCACCTAAGCTTGTCGTATTCAAATGCCAGTGGTTTAAACCTGCAGTACAGAGAAAGTCCCCTAAACTTGGAATAGTCGAAACTAGACAGGATTCCTTCTATGAAGGAGATGATGTCTATATTGTGGCTCAACAAGCCAGTCAAGTTTATTATTGTCCATATGCGTGCAAAACCGACCCACGTCTTCAGGGTTGGTATATTGTGCACAAGGTATCACCACATGGTAAATTACCTCGCCCAAACGATGATGATTACAACTTGAACCCACCCACGCATGACGGGGAGTTCTATCAACAAGACGAGGGACTACCAGGGATGCTTGAGATAGACTTAACCTGGGGAGATTGAAATGGAAGTAGACGAGGAATGGGTTGTTGACGAGCAAGCTGCAGATGAGGTGCATGATCTGAGAGACTTGAAAATGCTTGACGGACTACAACTAGACAGCGATGAGGATGAGGCTGTTGACGATTTGGAGGCTCTTGATAGTGATGACGATACCTATCGTCCAGATAATCCCGATCATGAAGAATATTAGAAATACATGTAATACTATGTTATTTTGTAATTACATTTTCTTTATTTTGCATCCCTTGCTAAGTATTTCTTGTTTATCATGACTAATAATGGTTTATTCTTTTTAATTGCAGGTGATGGGACCCACTAGGAGGAGTTGTCCCTCGACTTACTCGAGACCGAGGGACACGTCAGCGGCTGAGGAGATAGAGACAGAGCCGTTAGAGAGGCAGAGGCATCCGAGGGGCAGGCCCAGGCGGGGGGCCTGCCGCTGACTGACCACGACCTCGGCTCCTCACGCTCTGCTAGGGCTGACGACGTACCTCTCCCCATGGTGGGCGAGGACGCCATTCCACAGATGTACGACGACGTTGTTCCGCACGCGTCCGAGGAGGGGGTTCCGCACACGTCCGAGGAGGGGGCAGGGGGTTCGACTTCCTCTGCAGCCTCAAAACCCTATAAGCGAGGTCCCAGCCAGCTCCCGAAGTGACCGATTCTTGTTGACCGCCGCCCACTGATTGCACCCGAGGGGGATAGGTAAGTAACTTCATATGTTCTTCATTTGATATGTTGAAAAATCATAATTAGAGCTAATAATAACTATTGTTAACCACTTGTGTAGGAACTGGATGCTTGTGGAGGAGGGGGTCCTGGCTCACAATGTCAATGGGATCCTAGGACTTCTGTGCAGGGAACACTTCCCTGGCCTAGTGTGGATGTCGGAGGATGAGGACCCAGAGATACCCTCGTTCGACCACTACGCCCTCTTCCCCGTCGTTGGGCACCTAAACTTGGCGGATCAGGTGCTTACGGAGTTGTGGGTAAGCCTTTCTCGCTCTACGACCCTCAATTCATTGCATTCATTGGACATTCTTGAAATAAAATAATGGATACCTCGTGTCTTTATGCAGGACTTCTTCAGATGCCAGCCGGGACAGGAGTTAAGGGCGCATGAGGTGGCTGCCGCTTCCTGTAGAAGGCGTGTCTTGGACTTGTATCACGAGTCCCGCCTCCAGGCGCACATTGACTACAATGTCACCTACCGTAATAGAAGAATGAACAGGAACTCAGGCAAGAAGAGAGATAGAGATTCTGACAAGGGAGCAGTACCTACAGGTAAATAGAAAACATCTCCTATTGATCTCTTTTTAGATTAACTATGCCTAATTTGATCTTCTGATGGCTTGTAGGATGATTCTGAGCTGGTGCGCCACCTTTCCCGATTGCTAGGGCTGCTATAGTGGATAGATGGTTGGACGCGGACTGGCAGAAGGCGCACCAAGAGAAAAGCGAGCACCGTATGCTGATGCCAGGTGTACCTCACCATCAGGGCAGCGCCACCCTCAGCAAATACAAAAAGACATATGTAAGTCTCCACCACTTGTCTAATCTAGCCGCGCTCAATTCTGCATGATTTCTAACCACATGTTGTTGTCTTTCTCGCAGGAGGCGGCGCACGGTGGCCAGCCAATTGGCCAACTCACGGCGTATGCTCTGGCCCACATGGGCCCGGCAAAGTCCAACATCGAGTACAACCCGGATGCGGGCCCAGAGGCGTACACCAACTCCAGCGTCCACACCCGCCTCAGTTCGTACACGGAGGCATCAAGGTTAGTCCACGGGTCGGACTATGATCCGAGGACCGAGGAGCGCCTTGATCCTGAGCTAGTGATGAGGATTGGGCAAGGCAAGAAGCATGGGCGGTTTTACATGGGCGATGGCATCCTCGAGACGGGCTGTACTCCTCCTCTCAACCGCCTACGAGCAGCGAGCACGAGCTCTAGCGTGCCCATAAGCCAACGGTCCGACAGCGGTGGCTTCAATCCAGGTAAGTATTCCAGTTTCATTCATCGTTCTTTCACTTTTACTGTTCCTTAGCTCTGCATTATTGAAACATTGGGGTCAAATGTTGCAGGCCGAGCTGCAGCAACTTCAGGGCTCAGCAGAAGAGTTTGCTAGTTGAGAGGGAGGCTGAGTGGGCCGAGCGGGAGTCCGAGCGTTAGAGGGTACAAGCTTTGGAGGCCCAGCAAGATGGTTTGCTCAAGTTCGTGCAACAACTTGGGCAGAAACAAGGTTGGGAGATTCCAGTAGAGCTGCTTGCACCACCACCACCACCACCATATCAGTCGAGAGTCTACTCCGGTGAGTATGAGTACGGATGTTTTACTTTCTTTGCTCATGCTTAGTGTCAAACCTAGTGATGGCCTTCGTGTCGGATTTGTTGATGTGTTGGCATTCGTGCCGGATTTGTTGATGTGTCGGCCTTCGTGCTGGAAATGTGGTTGTCGGCCTTCGTGCCGACGTTTTTCTTGCAGGTTTTGGAAACCTTCCCATGCAGGGGAGGTGCTGCCGAAATTTTCAACTTTTCTTTACACTCCTTATATTTTTATCTTGTCACTCACATGCAATCTCTTCTCTTTTTTGCAGCATCAATCGGGTGGGGCGTCGAACCATGTCGAAGGGTCGCCGGCATCGCACGTCGGGCCATCCCCACCTGGACCGTCGCCGGGATCGCACGCTGGGGCGTCCCACCCCTCACAGTCGCCGTGAGCCGCCTTCGGAGTCGTTTTTTTATTGAACTTGTGAACTTGGAATAGTGTGTACTTTTGAACGTGTGGTTTGTAATATATTGTGGATTTCGGACAAATTTGGTCGTTTGTGATATATAAATGTGGTTTGTGACATATTGGTGTTGATTTGTGGTTTGGTTTGTGATATATATATATATATATATATATATATATATATATATATATATATATATATATATATATATATATATATATATATATATATATATATATATATATATATATATATATATGCTTTGTTGTTTACGTGGAAAAGCAAAAAACAAAAAAAAAAGAATTTTAGAGGTGGCTTCCCCGAGTGCCTGTGTTGTGGCACTCGGGGAAGAGGGATTTTTATAAAAAAAAACAAATTTCTTCCCCGAGTGCCTGAACTTCGGCACTCGACAAAGAGTATTTAAAAAAAAATTCAAAAATCTTTCCCGAGTGTTGCACTCGGGGAAGAAAATCAAAAAAAAAACAACGTCGGCCGCCGGCCAACGGCGTCAAGTCTTCCCCGAGTGCCAGCACGGCACTCGGCAAAGCCTTCCCCGAGTGCACGATTTTTGACACTCGGGGAAGGCGACTTTCCTGTGAGAGGATTAACCGGAGGCTCTTCCCCGAGTGTTGTACTCGGGGAAGGCTTCCCCGAGTGCAACTTGGCCTTCCCCGAGTGCAACCGGCACTCGGGGAATCCAGCAGTTCCTGTAGTGGTGTGAGAAGTGTCCTCTTGATATATAAACACGTTGGAATTCAACTTGCCTAATACTGAAGTCTGCAATAGATTATTACAAGACAATATTTGAATGTTTGAACTCACATGATCTGAGTTACATTATAGATATACCATCTGTTCTAGAATGGGAAATGACATATCTACTTTGTATCATATCCAAGATTTTCTATGCTGACACAAATGCAGTTTCAGTTTCATTGTTCCCAACATCAAACCTCTATTCCATGTCCTCTAGAAGGTCAAAGAAAGGATAGTAAAGGAGGTTTCATATAAAGGTCCTTCTATTGTAGCTATGCTGGTTAAGATGAAAGAGAAGTTTCAGAAGTAATGGAACCTATCTTTGCTGCAAATTTGTGTTCCAATTGTAATAGATCTTAGGTTCAAGTTCAATTTTGTAGTGTTTCTATTGGATGTTGGTTTTGTTGATAAAGGTCTCATATGTATTGAAAAAGTGAAAACAACAATGAAGGATTTGTTCTCTACATATTCACCAATGCTGCCTGATGTAAACAACAATTCTCAGTCAAGGCGAACTAATGAGATTGCTTATGACAAAGATGACTAGACAAAAAGGGAACAACACCTTACACAACAAAAAAGGAGGAAATTGAAAAATGATCTTGATGTGTATTATCAAAAAGCTTTGAAAAAATCTCAGCCAAGACAAAATGATATTTTCCCTCATAAAAGAGCTTCGATATTTTGTAATGGCGGATGATGCATTCTACCAAATACCCTACAATTTCACGCATGGCAATAGATGTACTTCCTGTAGCGGCTTCAACTATAGCATCAGAGGCTGCATTCTCTACTACTTGGATAATTGTTAGTGAGTACAGGAAAGAATGTAGAAGCCTTGTCATGTCTCCATGGGTTTAGAGCCAAAAGGTGTGTTTTCTGTCAACTATGCTTAACTGACCCTTCTGGTTCAGCCAGCAACACCAAAACTAACTAACTAGCACAAAGAAAAAAGTAGACATTTATGTTCATTGCTACTTGTTATCTCAGGATATATCAACTTCAAGACTACAGATGACATAGGTGATGGTGATGATCAGTTAGAATAAGACCTATTATGTATAGGGACTAGCTAGCTACTTTAGCCTAGATCTATTGGGATTTCATATTGCTTTTGTGACGAGAGCCTAGCATTGGGGAGTATGCTAAGTCCCCCAAAAGGAAGCGATAGTCCGAATGACCCCGGTCGACTCTCTGAATGTATAGGAAGGAAAAAACAGGATTAGAGCATCTCCAGCAGCACTACCCAATAGACCATCTATGTAACAGATAGGCACCTAAAAATTAGTTCGACGGTTTCTGCCCATTCGTGAATGCCTGCGTTGCTACCTCCCCTGCTGCCGCAACGTCTGCCACCACCACACGCCTCCCTCACCGTCATCAAACCCATCCCCGCAGCCGGATCTTGGTGCGCGGGCCTAGCCATGCCTCCACAGCCACCGCTGGCACTTCTCCACCCCATGAGACACCTCCCTCTGCGGGACCGCCAACCGCCGGTGGCCCCTTCTCCACCACTGGTGCCTCCATGTCCAGCAAGCCTAGATGCGACTGGCCCTCGCCGGCTCCTCCTCAACGCCCACTAGAGCTCCCTCCCTGTCGGCCCTTTCATTGTGGTCTCCCTTCATGCATGACACGCATAGCTTAGTTGATAGAGCGAGGAAGAATAATTGGAGAATGGAAAGTGGGTCCCACATGATAGTGCCTATTAAGATAAATTTGATAGTCATGTGAAAACAAGCCCTTTGAAAGTAGGTGGCTACTCAAACAAAAAAAATAGGAACCATGTTTTAGATAGTAGTATTGGAGATGTTTTTATGTTGTTGGAATTTGATCTCGAAAACGATTGGAAGAGCCTAAGAATTCCTACGTTTTCATTTTTGCAGCTATCCATATGACGAGTTCAGCTTTCAAATCTATATCTATATCTATCTATTATCTATTATTCTATTATCGAGGCAAAATTTCTGCCACTAAAATTTTTTCGTCCAACTTTCCACCGCTCGGTAACCTATGATTATTTTTTTGTTCGCCTGTTTTTCCCGTGTCTGTTCGGAGCTTTTTTTTCTTTTCTATTTCGGCTGGGATTACCTTTTCTGTTCATCGTTTCACCACGTACCCATTCAGGTTTGTTTTCCGCGTTTGTTCTGTTTCTTTCTGTTCGGCGTTTGTTTCCAGTTCCCATTCTGTTTTTTTATTTTTCTTTTCTCATTCATTGTTTCTTATGTTTTGGAGGAATATCTTGAGTCTCTTTCGTGTCCTTTTTGTTCAATTTTTCAATAATTTTTTACTGGATCATCTCCAATAATATAATATAATATTATCAGTCTTTGAATCCTTATTAACCCTTCTGTATCTTTAATAAACAAATATTCTCACCACTAGATTCTTGATATAGTTTTGATTAGAAATAAAACTTAATTTTATTACAACTTAGATCAATCAATGGTACTAATGAAGTTGTAAACTGAAATCTTGAGCAGTTCGTTGTCCGGTCTAATTTATATCTATATTCTACATCTACATACTTGATATTAGAGAGCAAAGGATTCTTCCAACTGCCTTTTTTTTTTACTTCTTACAATACCTTTGCGCTTCTCTTTGTCCCATCCATGATTTGAACTCATGCCCATATGCTGTCCAGCACCGATATGGAATTAATTTATGTCCCCCATGTGACTTGTACTCACGAGCCATGGTCATGTAAGTTAGAACAACATGCGTCCAATGATGATATAGTGTCCGACTACAAGATGTGTCCAACAATGCTATGGCGTCCGACACCAATATGCATTGGGATAGATGGCGCAATCCTTAAATAAATCACCGAGCCGCAAGTCGTTGACTGCACCATAAACCGTAGGTTCCGTTGCAAGGATCAAACTCCATTGCTATAAATATACTATTATGACTCTTTGAACCTTGATCTTTCTCTAATAAACAAGTATTAGGTATAGATATTTTCATGGGTCTTAAAGGAAATCTTGAAACTTATATTTAACTCTACTGACACATTGATAGTAAGGAAATTAAAGTTATGTTATATTAGCGAGTAAATATTCATGTACATCATAACAGAGAAAACATCTGTCAAAACTATATTTTAAGGGAAAATTGGGGTTGTACCACTAAAAGATGCAAACTTTAGAAAAATACCATTCAAAGATTAAGCTTTAGAAACATAGCATTTAAAGATGCCTCCATTATAATTTTGTTAACTCCCCGCTAACACATTAACCACCCAACTCGTAAGAACAGAACACACACACAGCAAAAGGGAGGAGGAAGTGACACACGCACGCAGCAGCATAAGGGTGTGCGAGGACCATTGGCAGGCCTCCTCGCCTGGGACACTGGCTTCTCGAACCTCTCGTACATGGTGCGCGCACCTCCTCTACCCTTTACCTCTCAGCGTCCCAGTAGCCGGAGAGGAAACCAGGCTGAAGACGCGCAGGCCAATGTGGCGGAGGAGGACGGTTACGGCTGCATGGGTGCTTATTGTCATCTCCTCTTCCCCGTGCTAGACGCCGCACCCCTCCTTATCCGCGCAGCTCTTGCTCCATGGCCGGCGGCTATGGAGCATCCATCGGCTACCCGTTGAAGTCGAAGGAGCAGCCCCCTGAGGAGATCTTAGCGGAGACGCAGAGCAGGAAAGCTCTATGCCGTGATGGACCTAGATGACGAGGACTAGACACAGGAGCAGCCCCCTTGGGGTTCATGGGAACGTATGTCATTCGCAGCACCATTATGGGGGCGGTGGTGGTCGTAGTGGAGCGCAGCATTCCAGTTAACGTCAATTTAACGAAAATGGTAGAAGGCAACATCAGAGCAATCTTTTGATGCTAAATTGCTCAAGCTGAATCTTTGGATGCTATTTTTCTAAACTCTGGTTCTTTCATGGTACAAATCTAATTTTCCCATTTTAATTTGATATGGATTTAATGGAGCATTGTCATATTATTACCAATATTAATTTACACAAAATAAATTATAAATTTATAATATAAAAATATATCAATACACGTATCTTTTGATAGTTTTTTTCTTCCGTTGCAACCCACGTGCATGTCTTGCAAGTTTAATACAATTCCTTATATGCGAACTGATCATAGATCAGTTGGTCGGGTCCCTTGTGGTGGAACCTGTTCACCTGGGTTAAGTCCTCGATTTGACACGGATGCTCGTATTTTCCTGAATTTATTTCAGGGTTTAACGGCGCTATGCTTTCAGTGGTAGGCGACGTCCCCATCGACGGCAGGCGCCTGTGGTGACTTCATGAATCTCGAGATCTGTCGGCAGTCCTTCGGAGATGCTCATAGAGGTAGGGTTTACGTACGTGTGTTCATACGGATGAGTGTGCGTGCATTGTGGGCGTCTACGTTGTATTGTGTAATTCTTAAAAAAATACAATTCCTTATTCAATGAATAATTACTAAACCAAACGGATATTTCTGAAGTTACAGGTCAAACGGCAAAATCCCAATTGCAACCTTCCCCCGCACAAATTTCAACGCTAGCTGAACGCCTGAAAGGCTGAAACACATGGGAAATCTGGATCGATAGAACAAGCACTTTCAGTTGCTTGCACCAGCCGCCGCAGCCGCTTCACGGGCCAGCACCATCTTGCCCAACTCGACCAGCCTGCTCACGTCGGGCATCAAAGGCTCGACGGTTTCCAGTGCGCCGAAGCGCTCCGACCACGCCACCAGGAGCGGAGTCCGTTGGGGATCCAAGGACCTGATGCCGAACGCCTCCTCGTTTGCGTGCACCCACCCAAGTAAGCCGCCGAGCACGACGTCCACGTACCCGACGCTGTCGCCGCCGAAGAAGGGCTTCCCTTTGCCGCAGTCCCTCAGCGCTCCCTCTAGCGTCTCAACCGCGACGGACCACTGTTTTTTCCCCTCAGCCTTGTCCTCCTCCGTCTTGCCCCTCGACGCCTGCATCCAAGCGGCCAGCATCTGCAAGACAACATCACGCATGGCATGCCCCATCTATCAACGAAACAGGCAATGTCGCAGTCAATTGATGCGATCGATTGGAAGACGGGGTTTTCTTTTCATACCTTGTCATCGATGTAGGCGGCCCAGAAGCGAGCAACGGCGCGTTCGTAGGGGTCAGAAGGGAGGAGGGACGGGCCAGTGCCGGCAAATGCCTCGTCGATGTATTGCAGGATGATCAGCGATTCGCAGACGGGCTTCCCGTTGTGGATGAGCACGGGTACCTTGTTGTGCACCGGGTTGGACTTGAGGAGCAGCTCGCTCTTGCCGCGGACGATGTCCTCCTCTACATACTCGTAGCTCAGGCCCTTGAAGCTGAGCGCGAGCTTCACCCGGAGGACGAACGGGCTCGCCCACATGCCCAGCAGCTTCATCTCATCTCCTCCAGCCATTTGCTGATACCTCAAGCTTCCCGACTAAGATGAGTTGTTGTTTGTGTTTTTGTATATGCAGAGATAATGGAGGTAGTCCCAAATGACTACAAATTTATAGCAACCTCGGCTGAGACGACGACTCCTTTGTTTGCTTAAGAGTACGTGTTTGACTGGTTGCATATCACGTTTATTTTTTCTGCAGGTTTAGTTTTTTTTTCCCCTCAGTTGCATAATCTGACATTTCAGCAATCTGCAGACCTTTTTACGTGTTTGACTGTATTTTGTTTGACTGTCCCACTTCATTTTTTCTGATTGTTGAAACAACCTAGAATCCGTTTATTACTTGGATAAGGACCCAAGTAAATCGTGAGCAAAAAATCCCGTGCCCGTTCCAGTCCGTCATCGTCGATGTATTTCTTCTTGACTTCTGGTCACTGTGTAGGCACTGCGGCACAATCAGTGATGTCAGCACGTCCTGACCAAAGGAGAGTAACAGTCCACCTTCCCTCAAACAAATAGTGTAATTTTAGGTTTTTCAAAACTTAACAAAATTTATAAAAAAACAGAGTCACCATTTATGTTTCCAAATAGATTTATCATGAAAAATGTATTCAGTATTATAAATATTAGTACTTTTTAGGCCCCGTTCGGCTTACCCTATATTCGGCTTCTTCGGCTTGTTTTTTCAGTCGGAACAGTATTTTTCTCTCACAACAATTCAGCCAGAACAGTGTTTTTCAGCCAGTTTCAGCCAAGATTCAGCAAGCTGAACGGGGCCTAATATAGATTTGTCGAACTTGATTAACTGACTTAAAAAAAAGAAGACTAGAATTTGACTTTTGTTCGGATGGATGGTGGCGTACGCACGTGCGAAATGGAAGCAGGGGCGGAGTTCAGCACTGCCACATGCCCACGAGTCACATGCGTGCGTTTGTTCTGTACTTGGGCACCTCGCTCCCAGGACGAACGGGCTCCCCCAAAAGCCCAGCAGCTTCAGCTCATCTCCTCCAGCCATTTGCTGATACCTCAAGCTTCCCGACTAAGATGAGTTGTTGTTTGTGTTTTTGTATATGCAGAGATAATGGAGGTAGTCCCAAATGACTACAAATTTAAAGCAACCTAGGCTGAGACGACGACTCCTGTGTTTGCTTAGAGTACGTGTTTGACTGGTTGCATATCACGTTTATTTTTTCTGCAGGTTTAGTTTTTTTTTTCCCTCGATCAGTTGCATAATCTGACATTTCAGCAATCTGCAGACCTTTTTACGTGGATATGAATCAAAGAAAAATGCGATGGTTATTCTTCCATGCGGTCAATAATTAATCCCACCCGTCGATAGAGAAGTTTAATTTCCAATCGGTTGCAAGAGACGTGTGACTCGACGCATTTATTTGTCAGTGTGTATGCAGTGTGGTGCAAGTCATTTGACTAAATCAATTCTGTCATATTTCCACGAAATATCTGAGAATGGTACAAACTACGGTGACTTCATCGACTCTGTAAAGTTGAAGGAATCGGCGTCACACGATGCCGTCCGTGAAAGGGCGTCATGTAGACTCCCCCGAGGGAGAAGCTTGCCAAATGCCAATACGGGCGTGTTTAGAACTTTTGCCAAACACTGTAGTCTAGCCAAGTAAGAAATTAGACTTTCTCCACTGCACAACAATCTTAAGGTTACTGCGGTAGTATATTTTTCTTTCAAAAAAAGTACATACGATTGTATTATTAATATAGGGCCCTGTTTGGATTGTAGCTAGATTATTATAATCTCAATTATTATATTAAAGAATATGAATTATAATAATCGGAGTGTTTGGGCTATGGATTATATGGTGATTGATTATAATTGGTTAAAGTGAGAAACTCCTATCTTTTCCTTTTATACTTTGGCAAGTTGGACAATCAGTTGGAGGGCAAGTTGGACTTCAGCACCCAAAATTCCCTATAATCTAGTCTCATTTGGATTATGTGATTATGGTAATCAAGAGTTTTGGTTATAATAATTCATCGTATAAGCAATCTTGTTTAGATTAAAATTTGATTATATAATCTGATTATTATAATTAGAGGGGTATCCAAACCGGGCAGAGGTATATCACAATGTTTCAATCAAAATGTACAAATTTATTGAAAGTTACAAACTGCACAAATTATTTTCATGGATTTTATTGATATATGAATCATGAATGGAATATTAATTTTCATGATTACTAAAATAGTATGTTTATTGTTCATGCATGGATACTTGATTGGCATGATGAGATAACATGTATTCTCAGTTAAAATTTACTTTTATGTGCTACTCCCTTTGCTCTAAATTATAAGATGTTTTGGCTTTTCTAATGTTTTAACTATGTATCTAGACATATAGTATATCTAAGTACATAGCAAAATTCATGTATCTAAAAAAGCTAAAACGTCTTATAACTATGAATGGAGGGAGTAATAGCCATAGAAGTGGGTTACTAAGAAACAAATATATATAGACATAATTTTCGTTATTTAAACTTTTCATAATAGAAAAAGTTGGTGATTTAGATTTACATTTAATAAGATATTTTTAGTTTATTTTTAATAGCGGCATAAGTGGGCAATTTAGATGCAAATTTAAAGTGTTATTTTTTTAGATAAGGGAACAAAGTTCTAGCCTCTAGTGTGACATCCTAGTGGAGATTAGATTTGGTCCACAGTACTTTCACTTGTACGATAATGTGAGATTGTGGGGTAGTTCCACCTTTGGTTAGTCGTTGAGCATGGACTAGACTACTATATAAGCTTTGTAGAGTCAATGTCATCCGTAACTCCGGGTTAATTTTTTTACAAGAGGTGAAGTTGAAAATGCAAGTGAGTTGATGAAAATGTGTGGTTCATTCAATGTGTAGAACAGACTAGTGCCGGCTTACACTCTAAAGCCTTACACTTAAAATCTCTTTGATTTTTGTAAGAACTTTTAGAAATTATTACTTTATTTAGCGCGTCTCGGTTTGGAAGAGCAATTTCAAAGAGGAGCTTGGACTGGTGTGCACCAAAGCCAAAGCCCAGCAGGGGCCATCTTTTGAAACAGTGGCGAGAGAGTCTAAGATGTATTTCGCTTTTCTTTTGGTCCTAGTAGCCCTTGTAACATGTATATATCTGTAAATTTTTGTATCCTTTATTAATGAAAATGAAAAAAAATCAGGTAAGGAGCTTCCCTGCTGATTTGTTCAAAAAAAAAACATATAGCTGTTCTTTCATTCTGAGAGGATGCAGCAACAAATACGTGAGTCCAAGCTAATTCCAAAATGGGCGCGGCAGCCACTTCAATTACCTTGGACCACGGCGGCAGCCGCAGCAGCAGCCTGGGCTTGCCTCTTCTTGGAGAGCTCGACCAGCTTCATATCACGTCCGGCATGACTGCCTGGGTTTCGTTCAATGCGCCGAAGCGCTCCAGTCACGCCGCCAGGAGCGGGGTCTTGTCGGCGTTGAAATGCTTCAAGCCAGACAACAGGTCCCTCGTCTGCACCCACGCGACGAAGCCTCCGAGCGCGATGTCCACGTACCCGCCGCTGTCGCCGCCGAAGAAGGGTCTCCCCTTAGAGCACTCTTTCAGTGCTCCCTCTCCAAGGTCTCTGCCGGGGCAAACAACTGCTTCGTCCCCTCTGCCTTCTCTTCGTCCGTCTTGCCCATTATCATCGTCATGAACGAGCTGAACAGCTGCCAAAAAAAATCACACACACGTTTACTCTTCTTTGGCAAAAAAAAAAAAGGAGTGTGCCAATCGCCAAACACACATTGGAAATACACGGAACAGCGGGATTATACAATGGTGGCATATGTACCTTGTCGTCAATGTAGGCGGCCCAAAAGCGAGCCACAGCACGGTCGTAGGGGTCGACGGGGAGGAGAGAAGGACCGGCGCCGCCGTATATATCTCATCGATGTACTGCACGATGACCTGTGACTCGCAGATGGGCTTGCCGTTGTGGATGAGCACGGGTACCTTCTTGTGGACCGGGTTGGACTTGAGAAGAAGCTCGCTCTTGTTTCCAAAGATCTCCTCCTCGACGTACTCATACTTGATCGAGGCCTTTGAAGCTCACAGCGCAAGTCTCGCACGTAGGACGAACGGGCTCGCCCACATACCCAGCAGCTTCAGCTCCTCTTCCCCAGCCATTTTCTGCTTGGCGTACAGAGGTTTGAGCTTGAGCTCCTTTTCGCGTGTGTTATCAGTTTCTCACTGCTGTTATCAAAGAGGTAACTGTTGTTATGAGAGAGAGAGAGAGAGAGAGAGAGAGAGAGAGAGAGGTAACTGTAGTTTATGGTTCCTGGTCATTGGCTAAGATATGGCTTTTTTTTGTATCATCAATACTGCTAGAATCGCTGCATAGACAATTGTGCAATGGCACATGCACATGTTGGAAGGATAAGATCACCAGATACTCCATAACCTTTTACATAAGGAGAACCATTTTAAACGGGTGTCTCTGTTGACCGGCTATTCAACTTTGACCGTATTTTGTTTTTCCAAATATCTGAACAATGGGCAAGATCACTTGTGGATACCTTCTCCATGTTATAGGGAAGGTGTGTACAAAATTTTGTGTCATTTGGACTTGAGTTTTGCATTGTTTTCTCTTTGGATTCGACATGATCAAAATTGTCTGCGCGGACCTCGCTGAGCCTCCGCACATGCTGACCTGAAAATTGACTTCATGAGTTTCTCAAGTGTTTGTCTGACTTGTTCTTGCTTTTGCTTGATCTTTGGTCTTTCCTAGCACTATATCTAATAAATCTTGTAGCCTTGTCATGACTGAGGACTTGATTTTATTAGAGGAGAGAAGTTTTTGGCAAAGTTTGAGATATAGCCCAAGTTCTTAGATAATTTTGATTGGCTCTCATTCCGCCCCCCCCCCCCCCCCCCCACCCCCCCCCCCCCCCCCCCCCCCCCCCCCCCTCCTCTTGTCACCGTTTCAGTCCATCATAGAGGATCAAAACAGTTTTATTGTTCTGCAAGGCAAATGCCATTGTGTAGGTTGTGTTCTCATGCATTGAGACTAGAGGATTGTAGATCTTGCTAATTGCATGCTAATTTTGATTTTTCATGAACTAGGAGACGTTATGTAGGAGCTTGCAAGCATCAAGCTGACCAAAATGCTAATGGATGCGAGTTTGGGATTTATTTTGGACTCATTGGAGATGACATGTTTTGTTGTGTTCAACCAATCTTTTGCAACCTAGTATCTAGCTTGGTTATTGTGAAAAATTTTGAGCTTTTTAGTTTTAGTTTGATGGCTTCCATCCTTCCATGGATAGCTATGTTCATCTAGGATGTGTAATTTAGTATCGAGTGTAATCGATGTTGATTGTGGGATTCTAAAGAGACTTGAACATACATGAATGAGTCAATGATGTGATAAAATTCATAATATGGGTACCAAATTAGTCTTAAATTTTGGGTCTAGTTAGTTTTCTTTTTTATCGATTTTAATGATCTTGTCGAACTGTTGGTTGGTAAAACATCCTTAGGGAGTTGAACTGTCAGTTGGTAAAACTCTGTTGGTCGATACCAATGCCACTTTCATCGACTTATGCGAGGAGCTGTCATTTATATTGACTGACGTTAAGTTGGTACAGCGGCTTTAACAACTCCAATGTACTAGTCATTGTTCTTGGGATGTGGTGTAGTGCATGGAGATGCTGTGAGGAATTGCCACAGATTCACCACACATGTCCACATTTAAGCATCCAACGTTCATAAATTCAGGAGGAGCAATTAAAAAAACTATTGCATAAATTCAGGTGGACCACAACACAGAACTCGATTGGAGTATTTGGAAATTCCAGGCTGAACCAAAATGTCGCTTCTTCATTTGGCTTCTGCTACAAAGAAAATTGCCGACGGCGGACAGAATAAACAAGCGGGGGGCCAGGCAAACCCAATTTGCAAATTATGCTAACCAGGCAGGAATCACACTCACATATGATTGCCAACTGTTCATTCGCGAAACTGAATTGGCAAGGAATGAAAGGCTGGTCTGGAAAACAGGAGCTGCAACTGAACCAAAATGTAACAAAGGTCAGTGACTGGGTGGACTAAGCTGAACCCAGGAAGAGGCAACGCACAAAACCAGCGAGCAACAATCATCATCTACACAGCTTGAAATCTGTGGAAAGAAAGACGCAGAAGAGTGTTTGAGAACAGAGCGCGAACTGCAGAACAGCTGCTTGCGGCAATCAGAGAAGACTTTCAGGCAGTTCAGCAGGCATGGGAGGAGTAAGCCGCAGATATGGATTTTTTTTCTCTTGTCCCTCTTTTTCCTCCCTTCCTTTTGTTCGGCTACTTATTTAGCCTGCTTCTTCTGCTATTCTTTTTTCCTGTTTACTGTTAAACTCTCTGTACATATTGATACTCCTATCTACTAAATGAAAAGGCAGAGCACCTCCCATTGATGCTAAAAAAAAAGGAGGACCACAACATCTCAGGCGTTAGATGATTATACATGGACATGTGTTCCTAACTTTCTCTCTCTCTCTCTCTCTCTCTCTTTTGGAAATGGCGGCCAAATAGCTCACACATATATAGATACATCACATGCAACTTCACAAAGAACTATACATACACGATTCACCAGACATAACACGACGAAGAATCAACTGGAGAGGACAAAAGTAACAAACCATTCACAGCAAAGGGCATCAAACTACATATGTTTATTTTGGACACCAGACTGAACCCAAAGTTGACTTCAACCTCTTCAATAATCTTGAGCAACGGCGGCGGCGGCGGCGGCGGCGGCGGCAGCGGCGGCTTGGGCTTGCCTCATCTTGGCGAGCTCGACCAGCTTCTCAACGTCCGGCATGACCGCCTTGGCACCATCCAGCTCGCAGAAGCGCTCCAGCCACGCCGCCAGGAGCGGGGTCTTCCCAGCGTCGAACAGCTTCAGTCCATATAGCTTCTCGATGGCGTGAATCCAGGCGACAAACCCTCCAAGCGCGACGTCGACGTACCCGACGGTGTCGCCTCCGAAGAAGGGTTTCCCCTTGGAACTCTCGCTCAGGGCTCCCTCCAGCGTTGCCGCCACGGCGAATGACTGCTTCGTGCCCTCGGCCTTCTCCTCATCCGTCTTGCCCCTGAACACCATCATCCACGAGCTGAAGAGCTGCACACGCACAAAAATCACACACGCATCAGGATTTATAACAAATTAATTAGTCAGGGATAATATGAGACTATGATTTGACGTGCTGTGGTGTGGTATGTACCTTCTCGTCAATGTAGGCGGTCCAGAAACGAGCAACAGCGCGTTCGTGGGGCTCAGAAGGGAGGAGGGAGGGTCCGGCGTCAGCAAACGCCTCCTCGAGGTACTGAATGATGATCATGGACTCACATACAGGTTTACCGTTGTGGATGAGTACGGGCACCTTCTTGTGCACAGGGTTGGACTTGAGGAGGAGCTCGCTCTTGTTGTTGTGGAGATCCTTCTCCTCGAGGTAGTCGTAGCTCAAGCCTTTGAAGCTTAGTGCAAGTTTCACTCGCAGCACAAACGGGCTCGCGAACGAGCCTAGAAGCTTCAGCTCATTGCTTTGTCCGGCCATTTCAAGCAGAACTTGTTCTACGCTCGTGTGAACGATTCGACCTTGGTTTTGTTCTTGTGTTTCCTTGTTCTTGGCGGATGGCAAACGAGGAGAGGTGGTATATATAGAGTTTACAGAGGTATGTCGTAATCGTATCAAATGGATGTTACAAAAGTTGATCGGGATGTTGCATATGTTACAAGTGTTTCGTATGAATGTTACAAGCTGTGGGGGTATTAACCCCTATACCCTTACGGCTAAGCTTGGGCTGGCCCGGATCGATGGGTTCAGTCCACCCGAAAGATGACGTGCGGCCCAGTTAACCTGATCGGAGTCCCGCACAAGGAATCAAGACGGATTTGGCAACCAAGCAGGATCCTGGTCGGTTAGAATAGGAATCCTTATCCGGCCAGATATGGCAGTTGTAACTGACTAGGATTAGTTTCCAGATCTGTAACCCTGCCCCCCGGACTATATAAGGCGGGCAGGGGACCCCTCTAAAAGATATCTCTCATTGAACATACAGCAATACAAATCAGACGCAGGACGTAGGTATTACGCCTTCTTGGCGGCCGAACCTGGATAAAACCTCGTGTCTGTCTTGCGTCACCGTCTTGTTTGGGGCTTGCGCATCTGTCTGCCGATAATCTACTACCTTGGGCATACCCCTAGGTAGACTGCCGACCTATATTTCGTCGACAGTGGCGCGCCAGGTAGGGGGTGTGCGTACTGCTCGTCAAGCAAACAAGATGGTCATCGTCTCCGGCTCCATGGCTACGCCCAACGGCCTCACGTTCACCGTCGGCCAGATCACCTGGACCACCGGCCCCGACGTCTCCATCACCATGACCGCGGAGGAGGCGTGGATTCAACTCGCGCCGACGACTACTTCACCTGCATCGGCTACGGCTCCGACCACGGTGAACACGATTCCGACCACGGTGAACACGGCTCCGACCACGACGAACGTGGCTCCGACCACGATGGATCTGGCTCCGACCACGGTACATCTGGCTCCGACCACGCTTACAGCCACGCCGACAACCCGTCGTCTGCTTCCCCGCTACAGAGGAAAACAGATCGACGATACTGACTTGCTCGACTCCATCGATCGGGTCGGCATCAAACTCGCTGAAACCCTAGCTCTGGTAAGTACGATTCAAAGCCAACCTGATGAGCAGGTAACATCTCCCCACAGCAGATCTATCCGACCAGCTCGGACCAGTCGTCCTGCACGACTCGGAACAGATCTTGTGGTCAGTGTCTACTCCTGAGGGGCGCTCCGCTCGTCGCCAGCCAGCCTTTGCGACGGATCTCCGACTCTGCGAGTACGAAGCCCCGACGGAGAACCACCAGGTCCAGCCCTACGGCCTGCAAAACGCTGCCTCCTGCTACGCGTACAACCTGCGACACCGCTCGGATCTGTGTCCTGTACACCGATCTCGGCCGAAGCCATGCAACATCGTCAACATGGTCCGGATCGAAGATTATCGGGAAGGATCCGTCCACACAGTCCGAGAAGGTGACTCCAGCTCCTCATCCGGCATCGCATCCAACGCATCTGTCCACACCGAGCTTCAGCGTCACGAAGATGAAGGCGCCCAATACGATCTGGATCTACCAGACCACGCCCCGGGTTTCCCCCAATTTCCGTCTTTCCCGCCAAGACGAGGGGATTTGATCCATGTTGTCAGCAACGACGAGCCGCCAGCAGTTGGCGAAACAGAACAAGAAAAGACTGCACGCGAAGCACGCAATATTGACCGGTTTAATCGCCGGCAAATCGAAGCTGAAGCAGACCAGGAGGCACGACGCATAAGAGTCCAACCGCGCGACCTCAACAATGCTTTCGACAGGGTGGGGGATAAACAAGTCTTCAGGACCCCAAGCGCCAACGTAGCCGTCGCCATGGCGACGATGCAGCGGCTGCCCAACACTCCCGAGACTCAAGTAATCCGTGATGACATACAAGCTTATCTGACGGCTGCTATGGCTCAGACCGCAGAGATGAACCAAGCCCGGGCTCCATCCGTTTCTGTCGAATCAAGCCACAGCCGCCAATACTCAAGTCGCTCACAGCCACTCAACCTACGTGGCTCGCGCAATAATGACCCATCGGACAACCGTCAAGGCGGGAACGGTGGTCGCGATGGTGGTCGGGACGACAACCGCCGCCGGGAGGATAACCGCCACGACGTTCGAGGCGATAACCGCCGAGATAACCGCGACAATCGCCGTGATAACCGCGGTCGCAGCGCTAATCCAGGTGGCAATCGAGATCACCGCGATGGCAATAACGATCTCCGCCATTACCTCGGTGGACGTGATTTGCGTGCTCGCATCAACCAGAGAGCCGACGATCGCGCATCCCATGAAAGCTATCGCCGTATGGAGTACGACACCGTCCACGGTCCGCCGGGTCTGAAGCAGTTCACTCCACACCTGCGCCAAGTCATATGGCCCAAGAATTTCAAGCTCGAAAAGCTTCAGAAGTACGACGGCAAAGAAAACCCCGAATTATGGGTCATGCTCTATGAAACCGCGTGCCGGTCAGCCATGGCTGACGAGCACGTTATGTCTAACTACTTCCCAGTCGCCGTTGGTCATGCAGGTCACCAATGGCTAGTTAGCTTGCCGGCAAACTCTTTTGACTCTTGGCAGGAACTCAAGCAGGCCTTCATCGACAATTTCATCGCTACTTGTGAACAACCCGGCAACAAGTACGATCTGCAACGGATCCGAGATCGGAAAGACGAACCACTGCGCGAGTACGTTCGGCGTTTCTCGGAGATGCGCATCAAGGTCCCATCAATATCCGACAACGAAGCAATCGAGGCTTTCGTCACCGGCCTCCGCTTCCACGACGCCCTGAGAGACAAGCTCCTCCGGAAAAGACCTGAGTCAGTCACAGCGCTCTTGGCCACCGCTAAGAAATACGCGGACGCCGACGACGCTAAAAAGATAATCGTCGAAGAAGAAGCAAGGGTCCCACGCTCCGACCACCCCCCACACCGCGATGATTACCGCGGCAACCGTGGTCGGAACGACAATTTTGACCGCCGCAACCAGCGCAACGACTCCCGCGACCACCGTGATCAACGTAATCAGCGGCGCAACCGCCGTGACGATTACAGAAGCAAGCGTGCTCGGGAAGATGATGGCGAGGTCAATACTGTGAAAAAGGGCGGGGGACGTCGTAACTACGAGGACGATTACGCCAAGGCATTGAAGGGCCCCTGCCAGCTCCATCCCAAGTCGAACCATACCATGGAGAATTGTCGCGTCCTCAAGACTATCTACACGCGCCAACAGGCTCCGGATATGTCCGACAAGCCTACTGACGTGAGGGAACAGCGCAACGAGGACAACGACGACGACGATGCAGATCCTCGTCATAAATACGTCAAGCCGACGGATCGCGTGCACACCATCATCGGCGGCAAGGTGTCCATTGAGACCAAACGAGAACGCAAGCTGCTCGCCCGCGCCTGCTTGAACGTGGCAAAGAACGACAACCTTCTTACCGATCCGCGGCTTCCTCCGTGGTCTCACCGTGAAATCTACTTCAGCAGGAAGGACCAATGGGCCGCCATACCCGAGCCAGGGCGTTTTCCCCTGGTCCTCGATCCTTGCATCAACAAGGTTCAATTCGACAGAGTACTGATCGACGGCGGCAGCTCCATTGATATACTGTTCAAGAACAGCCTGCCTGCTCTGAAAATAGCCCAGGCGGACCTGAAGCCGTACGAGGCACAGTTCTGGGGCGTTCTCCCTGGACAGAGCTCTACACCTCTCGGGCAGATCACGCTACCGGTGCAGTTTGGGACTCCGGACCACTTCCGCACCGACTACGTCAATTTCGTGGTCGCTGATTTCGACGGCACCTACCATGCTATTCTTGGTCGACCATCGCTCACCAAGTTCATGGCCATACCTCATTACAGGTATCTGGTGCTCAAGATGCCTACTGAGAAAGGAGTTTTAACCCTCAGGGGCAACGTATACGCAGCTTACACCTGCGAGGACGACAGCTTCAAAATAGCAGAGGCCCACGACCTCTCTATTCGCATGGCCGAGACCATTCTCGACGCTAAGAAGACCACGGCCGACCACTTGGAGATCCCAGAGCTCGAGGCTCCACGCAAGAACATCAGGTGCAAGGAGCACAAGACGATCCAGCTGGTCGAGGGTGATCCCAGCAAAACGGCCCTCATCGGGGCCGACCTGGATCCCAAATAGGAAGACGCGCTCGTCAGGTTCTTGAGGGGCAACGTGGATGTGTTTGCATGGAAACCTTCCGACATGCCCGGTGTACCTCGGGACTTGATTGAGCACTCCTTGAATGTCAACAGCAAAGCCAAACCAATCAAGCAGAAGCTACGACGTTTCGCTCGCGACAAAAAGGAGGCGATTAGGGTAGAAGTTACACGGCTTTTGGCAGCCGGGTTTATCAAAGAAGTGTATCATCCGGAATGGTTAGCCAACCCGGTTCTTGTACGCAAAAAAAATAATGAATGGAGAATGTGCGTTGATTACACTGATCTCAACAAACACTGCCCTAAGGACCCCTTTGGCTTACCTCGCATAGACGAGGTCGTAGATTCAACCGCCGGTTGCGAGCTGCTTTCCTTTCTCGATTGCTACTCTGGTTATCACCAGATCGCTCTCAAAAAGGACGACCAGATCAAGACATCTTTCATCACGCCTTTCGGCGCCTACTGCTACACGACCATGTCGTTCGGGCTCAAAAACGCCGGTGCTACCTACCAACGCGCTATACAGGCCTGCCTCAACGACGAGATAAGAGACGGCCTCGTCGAAGCTTACGTCGACGATGTAGTTGTCAAAACCAAGGAAGCACATACCCTTGTTGACAATCTGGAACGCGCCTTCGCAGCCCTTAATACGTTCCAATGGAAATTAAACCCAAAGAAGTGCATCTTTGGTGTCCCTTCTGGCATATTGCTCGGCAACGTCGTCAGTTACGACGGCATACGCCCTAACCCGGAGAAAGTCAAAGCTGTCTTAGACATGAAGCCCCCAAAAAAGGTGAAGGATGTCCAGAAGCTCACCGGCTGCATGGCTGCTCTAAGCCGTTTCATATCAAGATTAGGAGAAAAAGGACTACCGTTCTTCAAACTGCTCAAAGCGTCCGAGAAGTTCGAGTGGTCGGAGGAAGCAGACGCTGCCTTCATGCAGCTGAAACAATACCTCACGTCACCTCCGGTACTTACTGCTCCCAGAGAAGACGAAACTCTCCTACTTTACATTGCGGCAACCGATCGGGTGGTTTCCACTACACTGGTGGTCGAGCGTGACGAGCCGGGCCACGCCTACAAGGTACAGCGGCCAATTTATTTCATTAGTGAGGTACTCAACGAATCCAAGACCAGGTACCCACAGATTCAGAAACTGCTCTACGCCATACTGATAACATCCCGAAAGTTGAGACATTACTTCGACGGATATCGTGTGGTGGTCATGACCGAGTATCCTTTGGGGGACATTATTCGCAATAAGGACGCGAACGGGCGCATCGTCAAATGGGCAATGGAGCTATGCCCCCTTTCCTTGGAATTTGCAAGCCGTACTACAATCAAGTCTCAGGCACTCGTCGATTTCATCGTCGAGTGGACAGACTTAAGCACTCCCGCCTCTCCGGGATCCGACGAATGTTGGACGATGTACTTCGACGGTTCTCTCAACATTGACGGTGCGGGAGCAGGAGTTCTTTTCGTATCACCATCCAAGGAAAAGCTCCGGTACGTCCTCAGGATTTATTTCCCAGCATCTAATAATGCCGCCGAGTATGAAGCATGCCTGCATGGTCTACGCATTGCGGTTGAGCTTGGAGTTAAACGTCTCTATGTCTACGGAGATTCGGCTCTGGTCATCAACCAACTCAACAAGGACTGGGACACGACCAGTGAAAAGATGGACGCATATTGCAAATCGATAAGAAAGCTGGAAGGCAGGTTCTATGGCATCGAGTACATACACGTGGTCCGGGACAAGAACCAGGCAGCAGATGCGTTGTCAAAGTTAGGATCATCCCGAGCCAAAATCCCACATGGCGTATTCGTCCAAGACCTGCTCACGCCCTCTATTGAAGACGAAGATTCAACGACCGACAAAGTCTCAGACCAGCAATTAGTGGCTACGGTTCCAGCGCCGAAGCACAACCGAGCCGCTTCCGACCACTCATGAGCCAGACTGGAGAACACCTTTCATCAAGTACTTAACAGACGGTAGCGGTTATATCGATCGAACAGAAAATGAACGCCTGATGCGTCGTAGTAAGCAGTATCTGCTCGTCGATGGCAAGTTATGGCGCAAAAACGCTAAGGAGGAAATCTTGATGAAGTGTATAACCCAGGAAGAAGGCAAGCATCTCCTAGACCAAATCCACTCTGGCTCCTGCGGTAACCACGCGGCATCAAGAACACTGGTCGGTAAGGCTTTCCGAGCAGGGTTCTATTGGCCGTCAGCAGTGGCCGACGCAGAGAAGCTAGTCCGCCGCTGTGAAGGTTGTCAGTTTTTCTCCAAGAGAATCCATGTACCGGCACACGAGATCCAGACGATTCCAGCCTCTTGGCCCTTCGCATGCTGGGGACTGGACATGATCGGGCCTTTCAAACCAGCCCCTGGGAAATTTACATGCGTCTTCGTGCTAATTGATAAGTTTTCTAAGTGGATAGAATACATGCCTCTGGTACAGGCATCCTCAGAGAAAGCCGTCACATTCCTCGACCAGGTCATCCACCGTTTCGGCGTGCCCAACAGCATCATTACTGATCTGGGTACTCAGTTCACCGGGAACAGCTTTTTGGGACTTCTGCGATGAAAGGAGCATAGTTGTAAAATACGTCTCGGTGGCGCATCCTAGAGCTAATGGACAAGTCGAGCGGGCAAATGGCATGATCTTGGACGCATTGAAAAAAGAGGATGTACAGAGAAAACGATAAAGCTCCTGGAAGATGGCTCAAGGAGTTACCAGCCGTTGTCTGGGGCCTCCGAACTCAGCCCAGTCGTAACACTGGCGTCTCACCATACTTTATGGTTTACGGCGCTGAAGCAGTCCTCCCACCAGATATAGCTTTCCGATCAGCACGGGTAGAGAACTTCGACGAAGGCAAGGTCGACGAAGTACGGGAGCTAGAAGTCAACAGCGCAGAAGAAAAAAGGCTTGATTCTTGCGTACGCACGGCCAAGTACCTTGCTGTTTTGCGCAGGTACTACAACAAGAACGTTAAAGAGCGTTTCTTCGTGGTCGGGGACTTAGTCTTGAAGTGGAAGACGAACCAGGCTGGTGTCCACAAACTCGCAACCCCATGGGAGGGACCCTTCATGATCAAGGAAGTCACACGTCCAACGTCTTACAGGTTAGCTCATCTAGACGGCACGGACGTACCGAACTCATGGCACATCGACAAGCTTAGACGCTTCTATGCTTAACTACTGAGATATGTACTATACTTGTGTTTTTTATTTACTTTACTAAAGCAACTATGATTTCTCCGACCACTCTAATGTGTCACTCCAAATTTTATGGTTATTCTAACTTAAGCCAGTACAAGCCGACCACCACTCCTTCTACGGTTTTCGGAGCAGGCCCTGTCTCCGGTTCCTCCCAACGTGTGCGCGGGATCCGCTCTCTACGTTGCGGGTGATCGGCAGGTCCCCCCCTGGTTTGGCTTGTCTGCGTTCACGTGTGCACAGGTCATAGTACCTCATACTCCGACCACATGCCAGACTAGGGCCGCACAAACTTTTCAGGATGACGTGTCGAGCAAAACGGTACAACTAAACAGAACGTTAACACGTTCCCACTTAGTTACACCAACACAAAATTTCAAGCTTAAAGTACGTTTTGTATAAAACAAACAAGCTTATAATGATATACAGTTACGTTATTACAAGCTTGCCTGAAAAGGCCCAAGTTTACAATAACACAACTATGTCCTCCTTCTACAGCTCTAAGCCTATTACATTGGCTGGTCGGGGCGCATGGCATTTACTGCTCGCCGCCTCTGATACCCTACTCGAGTCTCGGGGACTCTGGAGCTAGTCAAGCTGAAGGGGATGGCCCCACCGGTGCCTGGCTGGTCGAGACCGCAGGCTCCGTTGGTTGGCTTGTAGCTGATGGCATTTCCAGCTGGCTTGTCGATGGCATACCCTGCACAGGTGCTGTCCCACCTCCGCACAGGTTAATATCGCCAATTATCTTTGACGACAAGTCCAGATGGGTCGTCCGAAGCTCTTCGGCCTGGTCTGGGTCTATCTCCTTCGGGTACCCAGCCTCCAAGCGTTGGAGATCGATCAGGGGGTAGTGAGCACGAACCATGCTTAGCACATGGGCACCCGTGTACTCACCCGCCTCCTTCACGAAGTCTTGGAACCATCCCCATGCTTGCTTGCATCTCTCGACCAGTCCGAGCTGAGGCGTCCTTAGCTCTTCCTCTGTGAGAGCCGGGTCGATAAGGATCGAGGACGGGAACAATGCCAGTTGCCATTTCTTGGCACCGCTTGCTCCACGTGTCCCGCTCCTCGGTGGCCTTAAGGCATTGTGCTTTCCAGTCGTCGCGCTCCTTGATCACGGCCTCAAGGTGCCTCTTGGCATTGACTTTCAAAACTGAAAACAGTACAAGACATCAAACATGATGACACGACAAGGCAATGTGGGCAATTGAACGAGAAAGGTGGTCTGGAGTGCTTACTTTTCAGGTCGTCCTTCATTTTGTTGGTGTGGTCTTGGAGTTCCAACTGGCGGCGTGCCAGTTTCTCGTTGTCCTCCTTCAGGCGACCACATTCTGCAAGCGCGCGGCCGTTCTCCCCCTGGAGGCGGGTCACTTCAGCTTCTAAACCTGCATCACAGCTATTGCTGTCAAGAACAAAATAACGCAAGTCCTGCACTTGCTATGATACGGTGAATACTTACCTATTTTCTCCTGCTCTGTGTTTTTGAGCTGGCCGACCAGGTTCTGGTTCTGTGCTTCTTGGTTTGTCCTCTCCTGGTCGGTGGCTTCAAGTTGGCGCCGTAGGCGTTCCACTTCAGCCGTCAGCTCCTTATTGGTCTTCATGACTACTTCTATCTGGTCGAAGCACCTTTTTCGGTACCTTGCAGTTTTCATCACGTCCTGCATACAGACAAGCTACGTCAGATAGTTCGACTACAAAACAGGTTTAAAGACTAAAGCCAAATATACCTGGACTTCAGTCACCAGGCGTTTGGCCGCTCGTTCAACTCTTAAGGTTTCCTCGGCCTCTGGGATCTCCTCGTGCATTACCCATTCGTCGTTCCGATAGCGCGACACATATACATGTTGTCGTCTATCTTGGGGACGGCCCAGGACTTCTTCCACTTCATCCTCTTCAGCCTCCAGTTCGGGAGGCGGCGGTGGTCCGGAGTTTGCAGACTCCACGACCACCAAGGCTTTCCCACGAGCCGTCGCGTCGGCACCCTTGTTCTGGGCAACTTCTGGCTGCTGCTCCTCGGCTAGATCCAGCTCCTGTGACGCTGTGGTATCCGCCTCATCAGGGTTTGTGCTCGGAGCACTTGTATTCTGCTCGGGGACTGGCGTCTGGTCGTCCGCCTGCTGAGCCCCAGGCAGAGTCCCTGCCATGGGCTCCTCCACGGCCGGTTGCTGAGCAGTTTGTTCCGCCGTTTTTGGAGAGGACGTTCTGCACCCAGCTAGCTGGTCGGGGCTTTCGGTGGACGCGGATCTAATACATTCAGAGACAAATTCAGAAGACAATAGCATCCACTGCAAAATGCAAAGCTTACATCAAAAATATATATACTTACAGTTTTGACTTGCAGAAGGATGTAGCGAAGGAACGCCTCCTCGACCGCCCCTGCTCTGCTTGCTCGGCAGTTTCCACCGAGACTTGTTCAACCTCCAGTACGGGCGTCGGAGGATGATGCGGCATGTTCTCTTCGTCTGTGCTCTGTGTTGCTGTGGTCGGTGCTGTGACCACTGCCGGCACAGAGGAGCCACCCTGTTCCGACGGCCCCACTTGCCTTCTCCTCTTTCGGGGGACGAGCCGGAAGATGTCCGCATCCTCCGCTTCGTCGTCCGACTGGGAGATGATGGCTTGGCGACGTTTGCTGGCAGCCGGACGTTTGCCGGCGGCTCTGGTCGAGGCGTCCTCTACGGTCTCGAGTACCGCCCAGTGAACGCCGTCGGTCCTAACGCTGGTCTGGGCGGTTGGCCCAGTAGCTTGCGGCCACTCTACACCGGGGGGAGGCGACACAAACGCTCCTGCCCGGTCACGGCCATTATACTGAGACACAAAATGAAGGAAAAGACAGTTATTTTCTTGATACAACATGACTTTAAAGTTAAAAGGAGGCGTCATTTACCTTTGGGGGAGGGCGAGCCAGCTTGAAGGCGTGTTCAATGGCGTTCAGTGCAACATAATTGGGATCGGCCAGGTTGAATAGCTCTCCAATCCTGGCCTTGATCTCCATCTTGTCGAGCGGCTCCTTTCTGGTCCTCGTCGGATCAGCGCCTCCTTGGTACTCGAAGCCAGGGTGAATCCTTTTCTGGCAAGGCTGAATTCTTCGGCTGATGAAGTTGCCGACAACACTCGGGCCATCAAGCCTTCCCCACGGGATCATCCCGAGCAGTTCGGCGATCTGCTCAAAGTTCTCGGGCCTCTCCGACCAGCTGCTTTTCTTCTCTGGAATCAAGCCCACATCGCACAGAGTGATGGTGTTCGGCTCTTCACGGATGTAGAACCACTTCTTGTACCACTCGTCCAACGAGGTGTTCTAGGGGCAGTGTAGGTATTGAGCCTTCATGCCGTCGCGCAGGTTCAGGTAAACGCCTCCGGCGATCTTCGAGCCACCGCTCCCTTTCTTCCGAAGACAGAATAGGTGGCGAAAGAGGTCGAAATGGGGCTGGAAGCCGCCATAAGCCTCGCAGAGATGGATGAAGGTGGAGACAAGAAGAATTGAGTTGGGATGCAGATTGCAAATCCCAATCTCGTAGTATAGACAGAGACCCTGAAGGAATGGGTGCACTGGAATCCCAAAACCCCTTTTGAAGAAATCTTCAAAGACCACAATCTCACCTGGTTGTGGATCGGGGAAGCTTTCTCCTTCCGGTGCACGCCATCCCGCAAGTGCCTGGTTGTGGAGCACTCCCATGGCGACGAGGTCCTCGATGGTCTGCTCGTTGCTCCGCGACTTCCACCATTCCTTCGCCATGACCCCGCCTTTCTTCTGGGCGTCTCTCTTCGCCATTAGTTCGTGCTTACGAAGTGGGTGGATGCGGGAGACCGAGGGGATTGGTGATGATTTTTGGGGAATAGGGTTCGGCAGGAGGAGGAAGAAGGTTGCGGCGGCGGATGATAATGGGGAATGGTATGAGTAACTTACCAGATCTGCATTATATAAAACAAAGATCACCGTCGTTTCGTCCGCCCGAGAATATTGGGAGTCGTGCGCACGCGCCGCAGACGGTTGTTCACACAACCTCGAAATCTGCGCCAATAAACGCGCTCCTTCGTTAACAGTGTACGCGCCTCTTCGTTGATGGTGTAAGGGGGCCCACACTGACACACCTCAATACAGGTGTCAACCGACTGTTTGCAAAAAAAAAAAAGAGAGAAGACAGAATGACGTACTATACCTATTTACTTTTTTGACCAGACGTGTCAGACTGGACTTGGCAGAGAATAGAGAGAAGTACACAAAATAATGGTACAAGCAGCGCAAGTGATCGTGGATTTGCCTTGACCACTAAAGTGCTCGGGGACTGCCCAGACCACTAAAGTGCTCGGGGACTGCCCAGACCACTAATGTGCTCGGGGACTGCCCAGACCACTACTGTGCTTGGATGCTGCCCAGGTCATTTTTGTGCTCGGGGATCGCTCCGACCACGGCCGTGTTCGGGGACTGCCCCGACCACTGCTTGCATAATGGTTCTCCTTGGCTACATGTGATCTGTACTCACATACAGTTAAGAGATTTTTCTTTAGACCTTGCTACAAGGCTCATACTTTGCCTTCCAGCAAGCTCGGGGACTAAGTGGGCACACTTCACCTTGCGGTGAATGTGTTTGTTTAAATTGACCCCTGTGTTTGAATGATTATGAGGAATATTAGTATGCTCGGGGACTGCCCCGACCACTGCTAGAATAGTGGTTCTCGTTGGCTACATGTGATTTGTACTCACATACAGTTAAGAGACTTTTCTTTTAGACCTTGCTACAAGGCTCATCCCTCGCCTTCCAGCAAGCTCGGGGACTACATCGGTACGATGCACCTGCCGGTGCATCTCGTATCGCCTGTACGACGATTGGGTTCTCAACATAACTGGGAATTCTTTTTAGACCCTGGCACCACGTGCCTATGTCACCTACTACCAGGCTCGGGGACTAAGTGGGCACACTTCACCTTGCGGTGAATGTGTTTGTTTTTCGACCCCTACGCTTCTGATGATCAAAGGTGCTACGCTTCAAGATGCACTTACATTTCTTTTCAGAAATACAAGTGGGCACACTTCCTGGGACAGATATCTTTTTCTTTTTTCTTAGGAGCACCATACATTCTTCGGACAACCTACTTCTCCGGTGATGATGGTGGTCGGAGGCGTCAAGAACTCAAGCCTCGCTTGTCGGAGAAGGTTCAAAAGGCGTGTCGCAGCATAATACATGATGCTCGGGGACTAGCTGTGGGGGTATTAACCCCTATACCCTTACGGCTAAGCTTGGGCTGGCCCGGATCGATGGGTTCAGTCCACCCGAAAGATGACGTGCGGCCCAGTTAACCTGATCGGAGTCCCGCACAAGGAATCAAGACGGATTTGGCAACCAAGCAGGATCCTGGTCGGTTAGAATAGGAATCCTTATCCGGCCAGATATGGCAGTTGTAACTGACTAGGATTAGTTTCCAGATCTGTAACCCTGCCCCCCGGACTATATAAGGCGGGCAGGGGACCCCTCTAAAAGATATCTCTCATTAACATACAGCAATACAAATCAGACGCATGACGTAGGTATTACGCCTTCTTGGCGGCCGAACCTGGATAAAACCTCGTGTCTGTCTTGCGTCACCGTCTTGTTTGGGGCTTGCGCATCTGTCTGCCGATAATCTACTACCTTGGGCATACCCCTAGGTAGACTGCCGACCATATTTCGTCGACACAAGCGTTTTCACAATGTTTCATCTGTTTCAGACATATGTTTGCAAGCGTTTCACACATATATGGCAATAGTATGTTCCAAATGTTTTAGTCTTATATTGCGGTAAGTGTTTTCATGTTGCAAGTTGTAAGTGTTTATGTGGAAGCTGCATATGTTGCAATGGCTATACATGTACGTTGCAAGTGTATGTTTTATCTGTTTTTAGAAGTATATTGCAAGTGTTTTATCTGGATGTTGCATATGTTGCAGTGGCTATACACATATTACAAACGTATGTTTCATCTGTTTCAGACATACGTTGCAACAAGTGCTTCAAGCTACAAGTGTTTTCATTAGCCTGCACGGAAAGCGAGCGCAAGCAGAGACGGTCCCGCGTGCATGCCCACTGCCATGGCATGCATACGCAACAATATGGGCCTTGTTTAGATGCCATCCAAATTCCAAGTTTTTTCACTCTCTTTCCATCACATCAATTTTTAGCCGCTTGCATGGAGTATTAAATGTAGGTAAAAAAAATAACTAATTGCACAGTTTAGTTCGAAATCACGAGATGAATCTTTAGAGCTTAGTTGGTCCACGATCGGACAATATTTGTCAAATAAGACGAAAGTGCTACTATTCATCGGATTGAAATTTTTTCGTAATCTAAACGAGGCCATGGCATGCGTAGGCACGCAGCAGCAGGCGCATGGGGCACGTAGCAGGAGCATATGGGTGCGTGTAGCAGGAGCTAGCAGGAGCCAGGGCAGCATGCGTAGACGTGTAGCAGCATGCGCATGCGGGCGCGTGCAGCAGGCGCGGCAGGCGCGGCGTCCGGATGCTAGCCACGCCAATATATTAATTCTCTTAAGTGCATCTCGTGAGGTTAAAGTCTCTTTGAACTGGACACTAATTTAATGATGATATAGGTGAGTAATTTAGATGTAAATTTCAAAGGTTACAAACTTACGATACAATGGCAAAGGTGGACAATTTAGATGCAAATTAGGTAAATAGCGGCTACTTTAGATTAGTGGATAATTTAGATGCAGATTTAGGGGTGTTCCTTTAAGTTGTTATTTGCAATCAAAGTAGTAATTCTTAGAAGAATAATATATACTTTCAACGACTATTATTATTACACATTTGCTAGAATTCAGTCGCCTGAGATTTCAGGCGTTGAGTTCGTGCGCTGTCTGCGGCTTTTTGCTGCTGAGCTGACGTAAGCAACACGAGAAGCATGACCGATGGTACCCACGTCGCCTGATTGTTTGCGAAAAAACAGGCGCCTGTATAATAGCAATCCCCTTATTATTAAATTTTTTTGAAAATGGAAAAGTTCTGGCTTTGGACCTCTCATAGAAGACTATATATTATTAATAATAATAATAATTAGAATCTAACAAATTGACGGTCAATGTTTAATTTTTAGGATTTTTTCCTGCTTCGGACCTCTTCATTTTTAGGATTTGTCACTTTTCCTAGTATGTTTAATGAGGATTAACGCTCTTTTAATTAGTAATATATAGTAAGATACTTAATAACTTTTATGTAGGTAGATTTGCGATTAAGCTAACATTATTATTATATCTAAATGCATTACGTGTTGAACTCATAATTCATTTACTTTGACTTCAGAACTCCCGTAAAAGTCACCATATATTAGATAACAATATCCTGTCATCTGAGTACGCAATGGATGCAATGATAGGGTTGCTAAACATTTGCGTGAATGACCTCATCGGTGACATAGCGCGCATGTGACCACATGCGCCTCATAAAGCTATACTTTTGCGCAGGCTAGCATTTTTTTTTTTTTTTTTGCCTCTTCTTAGTAGAGAACGGATAGCAATTCCAAGAGACTTAAGTATTATTAAATTATTAAATCAGAGGAAGCAAAGTTAGATCATCTCCAGTCTCCACCAGATTTTTTATACTCTTCCCTATCTCTTAAATAGAAAATGTAACAGCTGCAGCATCTCCTATCACATCTCTTCTCGCTATGTTATTCACCGTCATCTCTCCTAAAGAAAGGGGAGACCTATTCCTCTCCTAAAGCAGGGTGAGGTTTTGGCAATCTGCTAGAGCAAAAGTCTCTCATATCCTAAAGTTGCTTTTGAGAGATCTCCTATAACTTATTATAGGAGATAAAGAACAGGAAACATGGTGGAGATGCTCTTACAAGAAGTAAATGAAGAAAAAAGAAGAGACAAAGAAAATTAAGAGTAGCCTACTAATTACACATTTACACCATAGTTTGTGTCCATTGATCAAACGGCAGCGAAAGTTTTGACTTGACTTTGTGGGAGATCAACAGAACTTCCTTGAAGAAGAGGAGTCTGCAAGCACTATACTAGGTTGGACTCGTTTGAAAATTAAGTCCTTTCTTGCTATCCAAATTACCCAACACAGCAGCGCCACTGCTACCATGAAGAATTGTGACTCTCTTGGCCTTGAAATAGCTTGTGATTTCAGAGAAACTCCCATTTGGTGGAATGTCTAGATTGATGAATCTCCAACACTGTTTTGCAAAAATGACAATGGAGGAAAAGGTGTTGCAAAGTTTCTTCAACATCTCAGTTGCACAAGACAATTAATTGTAAGCATCCAAATCCATGTTGCTCCTTCTCAAGATTTTTGTTGTGCTTAGTCTGTCTGAAAGCTTCATGTTTGGTTTTGGTAATTGAATGACAACTAGTGGACTAACATTTTGCCTAAGTGTTGATTAATTTAGGTGAAGTCCACACCAAGGTGGTGAGGAAGGCTAGGACTTGGATGAAGCATGATCAATGCAAAATGGAACAATCTCACACTTGGAGAGAAGATGAAGAGGTGAAAACAAGCCCAAAGTCAAAGATGTATGTTAAGGGTTTTGTTTTTGCCGGTCGAGACGCAATGGAGTGCGTGGTTAGGTACTCGGGTTTAGGATACATAGTTATACTATTAAGAGGAGAGCTCTAAAGCTACACGGTTATCTAATGCCACTAGGTGTTGATATACATGCATATGCATTAGACCTAGTGACGTGGTGAGTAGCAGGCGAAAATATATTTTAAAACACTTTGAAAAATACTAACTTAGTGCTCAAATGTTTGGCAAAACATTTTGGAGTTAGCATGCTTGCTTGTGAAGATGAGAGAAAAGCACTTGATAGTGTTGTTTTGCACTCACCGGAGTGCTCCGGTGTGTCACCGGAGTGCTCACCATAGTGCTCCCACAATGAACTGACGTGGGCATAGTTTCAGTGTGCACACCTTAATATCCGGTGTGCACTGGAGTCATCTTGGAGAAGGCCTAATGGACCCACTTGCACATGGAGAAGGCCCACGAGCTCCATGGAGTTACCTGGTCAAGAGCTTGGCTCTTGTGAGGGCATCCTTGTGAGAGGCTCCAATGGGGATTAGAGGGAAGCGTGGGGTTCTTGATACCTCGGTAAAAATCGAGAGTCATCAACGGGAGTTTGCATTTTCTACCCTTAAGCTTCTGCATTTATATTGTGTACTTAAGTTGTGTGCTTTATATTCCTAGTCTAACTTGTTACATTAGTGATAGGATTGGAACCTATGTTGCATAACTCTTTTGCGGTAGAGATAGCAACACATTAGAGGTCGTGTTTAGTATTAAGTTGCCTAATTTAAACCCCCTCCCCCGTCTTAGGTGTCATGGTTCCTTCAATTTGGAATTAAATTTAAGAATTTTTGAATGATCTCGATGTTGACATGGTCTACACCACATTTTAGTTAGAACTTTGTAGTTGTCAAGTTTTTTATTTAAGTAGTTTAGTTTTTGAAATCTATTTTAAATTTTTCAAAAGACCTCAATTGTTAACATAGTCAATACCCAATTTATAGTGGTCTATGTGATCTTCAACTTTGTAGTAGACAAGTTTTTTATTCAATTCGTTTAGAGTACCAAACATATGTTTTAATTTATCATATTCTTATATTCAATTTTTTGAAATTTTTAAACAATCTCAGTTGGAGAATGTAGTGCTTCACAAGATCTAAAACTTTGTAATCGAAACCTTTTTTATTTTAGATTATTTAGCGGTCAAAATATTTAATCCAAGATTACAAAATGCTAATACAAAATAGTAACATCCTATACTGCAGTGGGTGGAGACATGTCACATGAGGCTAAAGATCATGGATTTGACTCTTTGGATACACATGATTTACAGAGATGAGCGGCTAAATACTTGCACTCTGACTAGATTTATAAAAAGATATATGAACATATGTAATACTAAGAGTAACTCTAGCAGAGCCCCTAAGTCCTCATCCTATTTATGAGGGCTCAGAGACCAAATCTATTCTCTAACAGGGTGCCTCCTAGACCCTCAAACTTGAGAGGAGCCTCAAATCCCCTCCCACCCCTCATTCCTAGGGGATCCTGGGACAAGCCCTCAAATCACTGTTTCTGGTTGTTTCCCATGTTTCCTTTCCTCGTTCGTGCGTCGCCAGTTTCCCCATCCGTGCACCACCCCGCTTTCGGCTTCCCCCGTCTACGTGCGCCATGCACTTCCTTGTCCACATGTCACTGGATCTGAGGGAGAGGTCACACCTCGAGCAAGAAAACAACACGGCAGCTCTAGCGACCACCTCCCCGGCTTCTTCCCTCCCCATGCATCAGCGCGTCACCCGAGTAGGCATTCGCCAGAGAGGTCACGTCCTGGCTCCTTCCTCTCCCGATGACTTCCCCGTGTCACCTCTCCCCGCTAGAGCCCCTCCCTAGCTGCACCACTCTCATCCGGAGCCATGGCTATTCCTCTCCGCATTGGAGCCCTTCCTGATGGCTGCGCCCCCAACATAGCCATGTTCATCAACGGAGAGAAGATAAAGAAAGAAGATAGGAAAGAGGATAACAAGTGGATCATATGGGTCGTTCTCTGTTAGAATGGATTGAGGACATTGTTTTGAGAGCTACTGCTAGAGTATAGCCTAGAAAATAGGGCCCTCAAAAGTATGGGAGCCCTCAAATAAAAAGTAAGGGACCTATTTTGTTGGCTATTACTAGGCTTCTCTAAGTGAATGTATCATCAAGATGTATTTCAGGTTAGAGTTAATGAAATTACTAATGCTCCGGATACTAGGGTATTTTTCTATAAATTAGTCAAAGTGAGAGGAATTTGATTTGGGGTAAAAGTAAAATGTTTTAAGTGTTTTGTATTCTCTCCGTTCCAAATTATAAGTCGCTTTGACTTTTTTGGTTCATCTATTTTGCTATGCATCTAGATATAATATATGTCTAGATACATAGCAAAATTGATGAACCAAAAAATCAAAGCGACTTATAACTTGGAACGGAGGGAGTAACATTTAGCGACAAGCATGGAACACCGCATATCCAGTTCTAGATGATCGATCTGAATGCTGTGTCATGACTTAAACTTAAATTATATATACAAAAAAAAACAAGCTCAGTAATGGTGAAAAAAAAGAAAAATGGTAACAGAAAGCAATACGATACAACCGTTCACGAGCATTCCAATCCTGGATAGTAGTGTCTGTCATCCTTCTAGTCTACTCTCTTCCTACAAAAAGTGTCATGGTTACTTTCCAAGAAGTGGAACACTTTCAACTTGAACAAATATAATACTTATGACACATAATTAGTATCATTAGATAAATTATTAATTATATTTTATAATAAACTTATTTAGAGATACAAATGATGATAATATTTTTTTACAAATTTAATCAAACTTAAGAAAGTTTGAAGTATGGGACGGAAGGGTTAGCTTATAGAAAAGGAGAAAAAATGTGTCATTATGTGTCGCTGTAATTCTTTTTTTTTATGAAACTGTCACTCTGCAATTGACTGTTCTTTCTCTTACCTCTAAATCAATTCGTTCTATCTTTCTGTCTTTATGGTTAGGAAACGGCTGGCTAATTGGCAAAGTGAAGATCTTTAAAACTGATCGGCCGTATAAAATCCAACACACAGCAGCTTCGATGACGAAAGCGATCACATCAGCTCGAAACTCAAGGTACGACGACTTGACGAGACGCTGAAGAAAGAGGCAGCTGTCCGGAACATGACGCATGCAAGGACGTCTAGATAGCCCGGACAGAGAAAAGGAAAAGAAAGAGCTCGAGCTCGTTTTGTATATAAATATATATATATCCACATACAACTACTACATGCAGCAAACTTCTCCTCAGTCACAACTGCACTAGGCCAAGAACTCGAACCACAAAAATGTCAGAGGCAGAGGCCGTGCGTGTGATCGGCCTATGGCCGAGCCCGTTCGTGATCCGCGTCCTGATCGCGCTGAAGCTGAAGGGCGTCAAGTACGAGCTCGTGGAGGAGGTGGTGGGCAAGAAGAGCGAGCTGCTGCTCAGGTCAAACCCGGTGCACAAGAAGGTCCCCGTCCTGCTCCACCGCGGCAAGCCCATCTCCGAGTCTCTCATCATCGTCCAGTACATCGACGAGGTCTGGTCCTCCGACGACGCGCCGGCCTTCCTCGCCGCCGACGCTTACACCCGTGCGGTCCAGCGGTTCTGGGCACAGTACGTCGATGACAAGGTAAGGCAAAACTAGCTAGTCGATCGAGCTCTTTCTCTGACCAATTCTGATCAGTTTTCAGTACCAATTTATAATGGTGTTAGAGTGAGACTAATCATGCTCTTCCTGGCTGGTTGACACTCACGCAGCTCCCTCCGGCGATCCGCACTCTCAGGGGAATGGATGACGGGGGCAAGGACGAAGCGGCGGAGCAGCTGTCCGCCGCCCTGCAGCTCTTAGAGGAGGCTTTCGTGAAGCTCAGCCAGGGGAAGCACTACTTCGGCGGCGACAGCGTCGGGTACCTGGACATCGCTCTGGTGTCGTATGTCGGCTGGGTGAAGGCGGTGGAGAAGATCGCCGGGGTCACTCTCCTGGACAAGGCGAAGGTTCCGAACCTGGTGGCCTGGGCCGATCGGCTCTGCACCCACCCGGTCGTGGTGGACGCGATCCCTGATGCCGACAAGTTCGTTGAGTTCAGCGTCACCTATGGGTCGTTCTCAAAGCCTATCAATGGTCCCAAGTGAGCAAAAGGGTCTGCTTCGTGATTTTCACTGCGCGTGTGCCGGTGGTGTCACTGTCAATAAGCTGTAGTCTGTGTCCTTCCACTGGAAATAAAGCTTTCTTTATCTTTGAAAAAAGTTTGTGCCCCTCAAAGGGAAATCGACGCGCATAACTTACTGAACTAGTCCATTGCCTTCTGTTTCAAGGATAAAGTCAAATTTAAGAAGATGGAGGTGCTAGCGGCCAGATGTCCGGTCCGACGCCTATGCAGACTGCCCTTGTCCGCTGATTTTTTTTTCGCTCCACACGTGAGGACTCGCCTCACACTCCTAGCCCGCCCATTCTGTCTTGATTCAAGGCCATTCGCCCCACCCCACACTCGCACCCCGCCCCCGTCGTGCCACGTCCATCAGCCCCCGCTCGCCACGCCCCATTCCTCAGTGTCCACGCCGTGCCACCATCACTCCCCACGCCCCTTAACTCTCGGAACAACGTGAAAAATGTACAACATGAAATACTTAAATGCAACATACGCATGCAACAAATAAAACATATATATGGAACATACACTTACAATATATGTATGAAACATATGCAATATCCAGATAAAACACTTACAACATGCAACTTGAAAACACTTACTGCAACATAAGACTCAAACAGTTGAAACATATGCAACATCCAGATTACAACATTTGCAACATACGTTTGGAACAGATGAAATATTTTGAACAAACCTCTGAAACACTTCCAACATGCCTATGAAACACTTGCAATATATTCAACGTGTGCAACATCCCCGATCTACTTTTGCAACATCCATATGAAACAATTGCAACATACCTTTGAAACACTTGAAACATACGCTTGCAACATATATTTTCATCGCAACATCTCCTTGCTGAGGTTGCGCAACGCAACAGCCACAACATCGACAGCGGCCACGACCTACTGGTGGGGAACAGTGGAGACCGTAGCACCTCGGCAGCACCTCACCGCGCGCGGGGGACGAGGCACGATGCGCGGTAGCGGTGGCGTGGCACGCGGCGAGCTGGAGCAGGCAGGGCGGGAGATGTAGCGCGGTGCTAGATGGGGGAGCCGCGCGGCGCGAGGTGGGGTGCGCGGCGGGGAAGACGGCAGCAGCGAGCGCACGACACAGCTGCACGCGATGGGTGAGAGCGATGGGAAAATATTTTTTAGAGAGATGGAGAGACACAGAGAGTAAGCATGCCTATTGAGCCAGTACGCGCAGGCCTAGAAAGCGGCGTTCGGACGGATAGATACCCGCTCGTGAGCATTACCGTTAAGGAAACGACAACACGACGTAGCCCCTTATGTTCTTAAAATAATGTTGTTATACGCCATCTGTAGGGAGGTGGTGCCCTTTGCAAGGCTGCCCTTTACCTCCCATCTCGCTAACTAGTGATCTAATTGCTCACGGCTCTTGAGATGATGACTCTTGCAGGGAATATTTATATGGTGTGTTGTAACACGGCTTCGGCGGGTGACGAAGGCCTCCGACAGCAAGCCTCCGACAGCAAGGCGTCGCCAAGGCGTCTTCGAGCATCTTAGGGCGGAGACCTGGCGTTGACTAAAGGAACTTTCCTGGCTACGCTCGTATGGCACTACACCAGGCTCGGCGGGCTTGTCGCGAATTCCGCCCAGGCCGGGCGCGGGCACCTCCGACCTATGCTCAGGCGGACGCCGCCCCGCTTTGGCTCACGGGCGTCTCCAACGATGAGGGCGGAGGCCGCCTTACCTATGAACTAATTAAACAAACAATCTTGCCTAAGTGTGTGCAGGTACTCAAGCGCAGGCACCCGTGGTCCGCGCGAGCGCGCCAGCATGGCCCCCGCGCGGCCGGGCGGAGACCCATGGTTGACGTCTCCGACCGGACCGGCAGAGACCCGCCAAGGCGATGGCGCCCCCCCGAAGACGGAGGCCAGCATCGGGAACCCAGGCCTTTGGGCCGAAGATCGAGGCGTGGTGGGCCGATCGCTTATGGAGGCCCGTTACTTGGAGACGGTGTGGCAGGATTGCCCCGTAAACAAGAGACCAATGGCAGAATATTCCAGGAATGTACTGTAGCAGTTGAGGGGCATTGTAATAAATTTTGTCAGGAAATAGTTGAGCCCTATAAATAGGGAACGCTTGTAACCGTGCGGATGAATGGTGAACGAATTAATGAAACCCTAGTTTTTTGTGCCAACTTCCCACAAGTACACCTGTCGTTCCTATCCCGAGCCTCCGCTCGAGGGCGAGCCCTGGCGGGTGGAGGCCCCTGTCTCCCTCACTCTGTCCAGAACCACCAGTTCCAACATTGGCGCCCACCGTGGTTTGCCCAAGACAAACCAACGATGGCAGGGAAAAGAAAAACCACCACTAGAGCAGCAACGACCATGGGTCAGAGAGGAAGGCCTAGGCGCACCACCCGCAGCACCTACGCAACCTCGCCAGTGGAGGATCGCACCAGGGCAGATGCCTAGGGTCAACAACCAGAACCCCAACATCCAGAGATCCAGGATCCGGAGGCCCAACCAAACTCAGGTACAACACTCGAGCAAGAACTGCAATAGCTGCAAGCACAGTTGCAAAGAGCGCAATAAGAGAGGGACAGAATGGCAGCAACATTCACAGCTAATCAGCAAGCCACTCAAGCGTCAGCACAAGTAGTAGAAATAAGGCAGCAGTTGGCAGTCCTACATGCTGAGATGCTAAGTATGCAGCATGCAGTACCAGCGTCAACCTCCGCGATCCCAGCCTCCACAGCAACACCAACCGCAAACATGCCTCCGCCAGTGACCAGCCCAACCACGACGCCATCTCAGGCGATACGGAGGCCTATCGACCCCAAGTCCCCACTCTCTGAAGGCATACAACAATTGCCATGGCCAACGGCGTACAAGCCAATCACACTACCAAAGTTCAACGGAAAGACAGACCCCCATCAGTTCATTATGAGTTATGAGGCAGCAGTAGCCTCCGCCGGCGGAGACGACGCCATCCTGGCAAAGTCATTTGTTATTGCTGCCGAAGGTGACGCGTTGGCTTGGTATTCCATGCTCAAACCAGGCACAGTCTATTCCTGGGAAAATCTTCGGGACAAGATATTGGCAAACTTCAAAGGGCTAGCAGCACAGTCGCTGACATCCACAGATCTGTTCCAATGCAAACAAATGCAGGGAGAGACACTACACGACTACTTTCGGAAATTCGTGCAACTAAAGGCGAAGGCACCAGACGTCCTAGAAGAGATCGCCATTGAAGCAGCGATCAAAGGGCTCTGAATCGGGCCGTTCGTAGCACACCTAGCAAGAAAGAAACCAACTTCCATACAGCAGTTGTACGATGAGTTCGAGAAGTACTGCAGATCAGACAATGACCTCCGGAAAAGGCTGAAGGAGCAGAGTCAAAACAGACAGCAAAACAACAGCAAAAACTCACAGAAGAGCTATGCGAACCAGAACGCATCAAATCAGAAACCAGGCCAGGGGCAGGTGCTTAGTATCGAGGGTCAACCTCACCCCGAACAAGGGCAACTGCCAGGGCCAGCAGGGCCGGAGACCTAAACCAGGAACCAAGGTAGGCAAGGATACCAAGGCAAAAACTAGAACAAAAACCACAACCACAAACAACGCAGGCCATATTGCATTTTTCACGGCGAAAGCGCAGGGCACACCACCAAAGATTGTCCAGAGACAAAGGAGACACAGGAAAGAACGAAGAACAAGCAGACCGCCCAACCTCCGGCACAGCATAACGCAAGGGAGGTCAACACCACCTACACAACTGGCCACCAGCAGTACTGCCCGATGTACCCAGTGCTAAACGCAAACCAAATACATCCCTCCACACTGGCCTCCGCCTATTACCCAGAATTCCTACCAGCATGGCGGTCAGCGCCCTCGCAGCAGCCCCCGGCGGGCAACTATAGGTCGGAGGCAAGCCTGACCTACATAAACCCAAAAACTCCCCACATAACCTACCTCGAAACAAACCAACCGCCACAAAACCAAAGCAGGTTCGAGTATCCGCCACAACAGCAGCAAATGCAACAACTGCCTCCGCCACCACCTCACAACCAACCCCCAACACCAAAAAACGAGCCAAACCCAGAAAACCAAGTCAACCCTCATGGAGCACTGCCAACAATAGGCATGATACTGCCAATCGCCGGAGGATCATCAATGGAGTTTCAAACGAAAAAGCAGAAAAAGAATCACCTCCGCCTGGTAAACAATGTAGCAGTCCAGGGCACAGCAAAATACACAGATTGGTCCAAAGTCCCAATCACCTTCATAGAAGAAGATCTCCAGCTAGAAAGCTACCCTCACACAGACGCAATGGTGATCAAAACAAACATAGCAGCATGAGAGATAAGCAGAGTGTTGATTGACACTGGCAGTTCAGTAGATATCATCTTCGCAAATGCCTTCGACCAAATGAAGCTCAGCAGAAATCAATTACAGCCCTCCAAATCCCCTTTAATAGGATTCGAAGGCAAGCAGATACAAGCACTAGGAAAAATATCACTCCCAGTGTCGTTCGGAACCCAAGCAAATGCTAGAACCGAGTACATAACCTTTGACGTCGTCGATTTGTATTACCCATACAATGCCATCTTGGGCAGAGGATTCACAACCAAATTCAACGCAGCACTGCATATGGCCTACCTGTGCATGAAAATACCAGCACTCCATGGTATTATCACAGTCCGAGGCAGCCAAAAAGAAGTAAGAAACATAGAAAAAGCTATCTACAGAGCCCAAAGAAACATCAATGCAGTCGAGTTGGCAGACAAAGAACAAGAGCCTCCGAATATGCCCAGAGGAAAAACAGATATGGTAGGTCAAGAACAGACAAAGCTGATCTCTCTAGAAAAGGAGTTACCAGATAGAAAAGTAACAATCAGCTCAGAATTGAGCAAGGCAGAGGAGGAAGAGCTCATGGAAACTCTAGTAAAAAAACAAGAATATCTTCGCCTGGTCAGCCTCCGACCTCCAAGGAATCAGCAGGGACATCATATAGCATGAACTAGATATCAATGAAAACATGAGACCAAGAAAGCAGAAACAGAGAAAAATATCGGAGGACAGAATCCTAGCAACAAAGGCGGAGGTGCAAAGATTGCTAGATGCTAAAGTGATCAGGGAAGTCAAGTATTCAGAATGGCTTGCAAACGTAGTACTGGTACCAAAGAAGAATGGCAAAATGAGAATGTACATAGATTTCATAGATCTGAATAAAGCTTGCAAAAAAGACCCTTTCCCATTGCCAAGAATAGATGCCTCCGTCGACAAGGCAGCCAAATGCCAGAGGTTCTCTCTACTAGACTATTTCTCTGGGTACCACCAAATCTGGATGAAAAAAGAAGACGAAGACAAGACAAGTTTCACAACTCCATTCGGGACATATTGCTACACCAGAATGCCGGAAGGCCTCAAAAATGCTGGCGCGACCTTTGCCAGAATGACAAAGGAAGTTTTGGGCTCACAACTAGATAGAAACATCATAGCTTACGTCGATGACATAGTGGTCATTAGCAAGAGCAAGGATGATCATGTCTTCGACTTATAGGAGACCTTCGCCAACCTCAGGACAGCCGGCCACCGCCTCAACCTAGAAAAATGCATATTTGGAGTCACAAAAGGGAAGATGCCCGGATATATCATAAGCAGCGAAGGCATCAAAGCGAACCCAGACAAAACCAGAGCAATAATGACAATGGCAGAACCCAAAAACAAGAAAGAAGTGCAAAAGCTGATGGGAAGAATAGCAGCGCTCAACAAATTCATCTCAAAATCAGCAGAACGTAGCCTACCCTTCTTCCAAGCCTTGAGGGGCGGAGACAACTTCGAGTGGGGGCCCAAGCAGTCGGAAGCATTTCATAACTTGAAAGAGTATCTGGCAAGCTCACTGGTGGTCTCTGTCCCAGAATCAGAAAGCCACCTACTGCTGTACGTGGCGGCCTCCGACCATGCAGTCAGTGCAGTCCTAGTTCATGAGCTTGAAAAAGAATCAGGCAAAACTCAAAGACCAGTTTATTTTATCTCAGAAGCACTGTCCGGAGCCAAGCTAAACTACACGGAGGTGGAAAAAGTCGCCTACGCAGTACTGATGGCATCAAGAAAACTAAAGCACTATTTCCAAGCCCACGAAATCTCAGTTCCAACATCGCTGCCATTGTAAGACCTGCTCAGAAACAAAGAAGCCTCCGGCAGGATAGGCAAATGGGCTACAGAGCTATCACAATTTGGTATCTCGTATGTCCCCAGAACAGCAATCAAATCACAAGCACTAGCCGATTTTATAGCAGATTGGACACCTCCGACAGAGACCAAGGTACAACCAACTATCCAAGGCTGGACAACATTCATGGATGGAGCCTAGGGCCAAGCCGGAGCAGGAGCCTCCACCGTCCTAATGGCACCCTCTGGTGTCAGAATGAAATACGCAGCAAGGCTAGAGTTCAAATCAACAAACAACATTGCAGAATACGAAGGCCTGATCTTAGCGCTAAGCAAAGCAAAGGCCCTAGGGGCAAAAATAATTCGATTCAGAGAACTTCAAAGAATTCTGCAAAAGCATAGGGACAAAACTAGCCTTCGCCTCGGTATACCACCCAGAGTCCAATGGCGCTGTGGAAAGAGCAAACAGAATAGTGTTTTCAGCAATATCAAAAACATTGCTGGGCCTACGCAAAGCAAAATGGGTAGATGAATTACCTAGTGTTATTTGGTCACACAATACATCCGTCTCAAGAACAACAGGATTCACACCATTCAAACTACTTTATGGAGAAGAGGCCATGATGCCAGAAGAAATAAAGCATGAAAGCCTCCACACAACGAGTCAGCTGATGTTGCAAGATGAAGAATATGCAAAAGAAACAATAGAAGCAATAAGACTAGAAGCAGTCGAAAACATTGCAAAATATCAGTCCCAAACTAAAAAGTGGAGAGACTCCTAGGTGGTAAGGAAAGACATAAAACACGAAGACCTCGTACTCAGAAGAAAACCCAACGCACAACTTGTCGGCAAGTTGCAACCGAAATGGGAAGGCCCATACACAGCAACGGCAGCAGGCCGGCCTGGCTCTTTCCACTTGACCGACAGTGAAGGTGTCACGATAACCCACACATGGAATATTGACAGCCTTCGTAGATACTACATCTAGGCAATGTACCAAAGGGTAACCTCCGCAAAATATAAGCGGAGGCCCCTCCATCTATTTACCTTTAAGTTTTTTTTACTTCAATCAAAACAAAATGTAAAAGAGCCTGCACTCTTTTCCTCACAGGGGAACTCCAAGCGGAGGTGAGGTTTTTAACGAGGCAGGCTCAATGTAAAAATCCTCTACAAGTATAAAGAGGTAATTCCCCAAAAGAACGCTCCAAAAACCCAAAACCGAAAGCGGCCAGCTCTGGCGCCGCAATATTTGGTAAACAAAAAGTACAGGTCCTTTCAAAGCGCCAGCCATAGGCACGGGCAATTTGAAACGACCTCTATGGCCAAACAGGCCTTCGACCTTGACAAAGACCTGTCCAAAGTCAGGCATCAAGGCAGCAAAAAACAGCCAAAATAGGCCTTCGACCTTGACAAAGACCTGTCCAAAGTCAGGCATCAAGGCAAAAATTTCTGGCCAAAAAGCCCTCCGACCCTTGATGAAGACCTGTCCAAAGTCAGGCATCAAGGCAAAAATTTTTGGCCAAAAAGGCCTCCGACCCTTGACGAAGACCTGAACAAAGTCAGGCAGCAAGGTCAAAATTTTTTTTGGCCAAACAGGCCTCCGACCCTTGACGAAGACCTGAACAAAGTCAGGCAACAAGGTCAAAAAAAAGGGGGGGCAAAAAGGCCTCCGACCCTCGAAGAAGACCTGAACAAATTCAGGCGCCAAGGAAAAAACAATCTCGGCAAAACAGGCCTCCGACCTTAACAAAAAAAACACCCCTAGCATCAGGGGCAACAAATTTGTGGCGCTAGAACCAGGAAGAAGGTCTCCGCCATCGAAAACAGGAAAAACAGAAAGTGTCTGACAAAACACTGCCACCACTGCTGCGCCAGGCCTCTTTACTTCAAAAGATCTCAAGGGGAACGAATAATTCAAGCAAGATACAGGCTATTAAAGCCAAGATACGTTCCAACTAACAACGTACAAAAATGTTAACACCCGAAAGCCACCACCCCACTATAAAAACAGATTCCCCCATGCCCTTAAAAACTCAGTCAGCATAGGGCGCAAGGGCGCAAGGGGGGAGCAAGGCATAGCACAGGCAAAAGCCACAGCGATAGCCATGGAGGCAGGGGTCTCCTTAGATATCTAAGTCGGCCGTAGATATTGTACGAAAACTCATAAAATCGAAGGCAACAGTAGGCAGTCGGAGGTAGTGGGAAAAGAGATAGGACCTACGGCACGGTGATGAACAGCAAAGGCCTACGGAAGAAGGGGGATATCGCACGAAATCTCGTAACATCCCCCTGATGCCGGAGACCTAACATGCCATCTCCAAAGATCAACCATGTCCCACGGGTGTGCAGCGTCAGAGACCCATACCTCCAAACAGCTAAAACACCCAGCTAAAGAAATATCAAAAGTCTCCGCCATCTGCACAAGCTGCGCCAAACCTCCAGTCGGATCAAACACCGATTCGGCAAGCCTCGCTAGGCAGACTTCAAGTACGCCTCCACCGGTCGAAAAGCTGCGGAGACTTCTACCCAGGCCATCAAGCGAGCACAGAGAAGGAGAAAAAATGGGGCAAAGGTCTTGGCCACCACCTCTGTATCGCGCACGTTCGCCCAAGCAAAGGACAATGGTGTGCAAGCTCGGGACTAGATGAGATATGTAAACTAGCACGGCAGGCTCAAGCCACCGCACAAACAATCAAGAAAGTAAACCTGTCTTGTATTCCATAAAACGTCAAGAAGCATTCTTACAGGACACCAACTTGCAATAAAATCCTAACTATTGTGGCGGAGGTCCGCGCCAAGCGAGCGCGCGAGTAAACCCAGCGCGCTCGTCGTCTATGTCAAACTTTACTGAGTCGAACACGTCGCGCGCAACGCTGCGGGGAAAGGCCAAACGCCAATACTCCCAAAGCTCTCCGCTCACGTAAATACCGTCGTTGTAGAGAGTCAAAGGCGCAACATCTTGCGCAGGCTCCCGATTCGGAACCTGCGCAAGGTTAAAATTTCCCACAAAACCATTCAGAACAAAATAAACTTTATTCACAAAAGTCCAACTGGACTACAATATACACGCTAAAATAACTAAGTGCTACAAAGAGCCTAGACCTCCGGCGCATTGGCCGCAGCGGAAGTCCCTGGAACGGAGCCCGAATCAACTGTGGGCGGGCACGGCGCCTGCGGCCTCCGACCACCACCACCGCCGATCGTAGATCCCCCTGGAGCGCCACCAGCGGCGAAGGCCCCGACCACAGTCGCCGAGCGCGGAACTGACGGAGGCCTGCCCGCAAGACTCTTCTACGCATCCCGCGGCATAGGCTAGAGCGTCAGGGGCAAAAGCGACGAAAGCCTTCGCAGCCTCACAAAAAAAACAAAAAGAAAAGGGGGCGGCTACAAAGATTACAAATACCTTCGCCCTCTTGTCCTCCGCCAGTTTCCGGGTAGTAGATCTCCCAAATGGAGCCCAAAAGTGCCCAATGAAATTTCTCAAGGTTTTTCGCAAACCAAGAGAAGTCTCACCGAACTCCTCCGGACCAGGCAGCGCTCCTTCCGAAATACTTTCGGTATGCGTGCACCCGCCGCGTGCCAAAAGTTTGGCATAATTCGCTACTCCCTCTAGCGCCCCGTAGTCTGTGCAGCCATTGATCAGACCGGGGAGCTTCGCAAGGTGACGCTTTAGCCAGGAGGCGAGGGCGTACACGCTATCTTCCTCCGGAGGAGCAGAGGTTTCGCCTCTGAGCTCGGCGACGGTGGCCCGGTAGTGGCCAATGGTTGCAGCAAGGACACCCTTGACCGAGTCCAAGCGCCTCGTCGTCAAAGACAACTGCTCCCTCACCGCTGCTGCGGATTCCTTCTCAAAGGCAAGCTCTCGCCGGAGACCCTCGACCAGCTCGTTCGCCCTACGGGCCTGCTCGACGGATAAAACCTCTGCATCCCGGGCCTTGGCGAGATCGGCCCTCAAACCATCCTTTTCTCGCTCCTTCTCCGCCAGAGACAGGCGGAGAGCTACAAGGGAGTCGGACAGACCCCCTTTTTCACCTTCCAGGCGCTCGATTTCTGCCTTGAGCGCTTCAATCGCAGCGTCTCGGTCGGAGACCTCGCGAGTACAGCGCTCTTCCAAAACAACGCCCGTGTGATACCCCTGCGACCAGAGAGAGAAAAGCCAAAGCGATCAGCAACGGAATCAAAAACAAGTCTAGAAGCGAGCATACACAAAGAAAAAGGAAAGGGGCAAACCGCCGAAGACACACCAGGCTCTGGTGTTCTAGATGAACATGAAGAAGTTGGAAGAAATCCATGTCCCTCAGACGCTGTTTAAAGCGATCTGCTCAAAGAAGAACAAACAAACACAAAACGATAAGGTGAGAAAAGCAAATCTCACGTTAAACACACCAACAGCCAAAGACCACCTCCGATGTCTCCAAGAACAGCAAGATAACACTCCTCCCAACCTGAGATAGAGGTGTCGGAGGAGCCTACGTAAAAAAAACAACAACAACAACAATAGCTCAGGTCAGAGGGCAGATCAGAAACAGGCAATAACAACAGGCCAAATGATGATCAAAATAAAAACATTCTATACTCACTCGGACTTGGCGCCGTTAGCCCCGGCTGCCCCAGACCAAACCTAGCGCCGGCAGCGGCTGCTCGCTCCTCCAGGGTGAGGAGTCCAGCCATGACATCACCTGCAAAGCAACAGATACACAGTATTAGCACTTGGCACAATACGTAAAGAAACGAATCGGGCGAAGACAGTAAACACAAAAGGTGCACCAAACAGGCTTACTCTTAAAAAGCCCAGGTTGGGCAGCTTGCCGCGCCCCCTGGGAAGAAGTCTCCACCATATCGTGCGGCGAAGGCCCAAAGGGCCGGATCTCCTCAGCCAGCGGCCTCACAGGCGGAGGACTCGAAGAAGGCCAAGCCACCGGGGCCTGCTCAGTAAGCACGGCCTCTAGCTGCCCGACGTCGGCCGCCGGCACGGGCGGAGGCGCAACAACTGCAGGGGACAAAGGAGCATGCCGTAGGATGGCCTCCGTGTCCTCTTCAGAGTTTGAGCACAGCCCGCCAAGAACGTCGGGCATGGGCTCGACGGCGCTACCTTTCGGCTGTTCGTCGACGCTCATAGCGTCATGCGAGGAGCGCACCGGGGCAGCGCTGGCTTCCGAACGCCCAGCACCGCTCACAGCTCCGCTCATAGGGCACACCAGAGCTACGGGAGAGCCGCGATCCCCTCCGCTCGCAACCCGCATGTCCGCTAACAGGACGGAAGAGCTCTCAACATCTTCACTACCGGCAGAGGCAACGCCCGCACTACCGGCAGAAGACATGGCCGGCGCAATCAGTGGAGCACCGCTCTTCTTCTTTTTCACGGGAGCCCAAGCAACAACGGCGCCCTTCCTCTTCTTAGACTCGGCCTCCGCCGTAACGTTCTTCACGAAGGCCCTCTTCTTCTTCTTCTCAATCGAAGCCAGGACCTCAGCGGGAACCTCACGCTCCCGGTAGACGATCCCGACCTCCTCAAAAACTCAATTGAGCCACGGCATGGTGCCTACCACGGCCATCCGAGACGTGTACTCACGCTCAGAAATCTTGCCAACCAACCCTACGGCGGCTTCCTCAACCTCGGAGACGAAACTATCCTCCGTCACCCCCTCCCCCAAAGACTGACCGAAGCGGGGGAACGGAATCCCGGCCTCCGGCCCAAAAACGGGAACCTTCACCTGTTCCAGCCGAAAGGCTGGGTTGTTTTTGCCCAGGGGCCAGTAGTTGGAGGCCATAATCTCCTCCACCTGGTCGCGGCCACCGAAGTAGTGGCACACTGCCGCAAAAGCCTGATCACAAGCCTCCCTCATTGGAGACACCTCCTCCGGTGGATCCACGCGCGTGAGCGGTGCCATCTCCTCCATCCTTGAAGTCAATGGATACTCCGAGAACTCCACGCCATCCTCGGTAGTGCTACAAACCCCATAGGTCTTCACGTAAAACCATTGCTCAAGCCAGCCGCGGTCCCACTTGCCCTTCTAGCAGAAAGAGATCTCCAGGCGGTCCGCGCCCTGGTTCCTCTTAGACATAAAGGTGCAACTACCGTACTGGTAGGTCACCTCCACCTCGTTGCCCTCTCGCACCTCCTTCTTCTTTGGCTGCTTCTGTAGCTCGTAGTACGCGCAGAAGGTATCCACATCCGGCTCGGCACCGTAAGAAACACACGCCCAGCAAAATTTGCTAAGTGTGAGGAAGGCAGTAGGAGTCAGATGATGGAGCTGGACATTGAAGGTCTCCAACACCCGGCGAAGGAAGGGGATGTAAGGAAGGCGGAGGCCGCAGGTGAAGAAGTCCCGAAAGACCACCGCATATCCCTCCTCCGGTTCCAGAACAGTCTGGCCCGGTGGAGGGATTTTTACCCTGGAAGAAGGAAAACATGACTCCTTCAACATCTCCGCGATTGCCTTTTCAGTAATAGAGGAGGGGCCAAAATCCCAAGACTTTATCGCCATATCTCTGGAATCCGCAGCGATCAGGTCTCCGACAGACGCGGAGACACTCCCCAAATCCTCCTCCACCAGCTTTTCAAACTCCAACGCAGAGGCAGAGGCAAGCATGCACTCCTCAAAGCGCGCACCCTAGCCGACGGCCCTAACGCCGAGAAGGTGGCGGTAGGGTCCGAAAAAGGCGGGCCGGCGAGTTTGGGCGGAGGTGGAAAGGAAAGCCACCGCGACAGCAGCCTAAGCGCGAGACGCAAGCAGAAAGACGGAATGCGTGAGGGCAGCGAAAGGCGAGAGCGAAGAGAGCAGAGAGCAATTTCTCAAATGCAATGAAAGTGAATGAGAGATGCAGGAGGGGACCCCACCACCAACAACACCCTTATATAGGTAGCGGGCAGGCGGTCCGGCTCCCGCCACACAACGGTCACCTCCGGAAAATTCGCCTGCCGCACAACGGTCATCTCCAAAAAAGTCGCAAGGTATGCAACGGAAACTGACACGGCATAAACGGTCGCGCCGTAGGACAACGGCTAGATTTGCTGCCCAACGGCCACTCTCAAGGAGACCAGTGGCCATGCCAGAGCAGGCCAGGGGGGAAGTAGCGGGGCCTCGCTCGAAGACGCCGATGAATATGGCCTCCGCCCCCGCGGACGCCTTTGGCCAAGGCATTTTGAGCTCACGGCACGCTCCGGCGAACCATGGTCTCAAAAGGGGGAACTGTTGTAACACGGATTCGGCGGGTGACGAAGGCCTCCAACAGCAAGCCTTCGACAGCAAGGCGTCGTCAAGGCGTCTTCGAGCATCTTAGGGCAGAGACCTGGCACTGACTAAAGGAACTTTCCTGGCTACGCTCGTAGGGCACTACACCAGGCTCGGTGGGCTTGTAGCGAATTCCGCCCAGGCCGGGCGCAGGCACCTCCGACCTATGCTTAGGCGGACGCCGCCCCGCTTCGGCTCATGGGCGTCTCCGGCGATGAGGGCGGAGGCCGCCTTACCTATGAACTAATTAAACAAACAATCTTGCCTAAGTGTGTGCAGGTACTCAAGCGCAGGAGACCCACGGTTGACGTCTCCGACCGGACCGACGGAGACCCGCCAAGGCGACGGCGCGCCTCCGAAGACGGAGGCCAGCATCGGGAACCCAGGCCTTTGGGCCGAAGATCGAGGCGCGGTGGGCCGGCCGCTTATGGAGGCCCGTTACTTGGAGACGGTGTGGCAGGATTGCTCCGCAAACAAGAGACCAGTGGCGGAATATTCTAGGAATGTACTGTAGCAGTTGAGGGGCATTGTAATAAATTCCGTCAAGAAGTAGTTGAGCCCTATAAATATGAAACGCTTGTAACCGTGCGGATGAATGGTGAACGAATTAATGAAACCCTAGTTTTTTGTGCCAACTTCCCACAAGTACACCTGTTGTGCCTATCCCGAGCCTCCGCCCGAGGGCGACCCCTGGCGGGCGGAGGCCCCTGTCTCCCTCACTCTATTCGGAACCACCAGTTCCAACATGGTGTTTAGTTTGAGAAACCACTCCATCCAAGATTAGGTGCTGCATTATGAGTTGATTCCTTAAATTTGATGGAATGACTATATTTCTCGTACTAGTATTAATTATTGACTTATGAGGAATAAAGTGATAATAAATCATCGTAATTCATTCTACAAACCAAACAAATAAAGTAATGAATGAGTAGATGATGGACTAACTCATCGTCAACTTCTAGATATGCGCCTGTAGCCTCGTCATGATATGTCAAAGGCGGTATATTTGTCTCAGAAAATCCCATGCAAGCAAATCAAATTAAAGTCGCCCCCGAGTGATGAAAGCGAGCATATTAATGGGTGATGCAAAGAGCAGCAAAAAAAAGTTACTTCTCCTTCAGAAATGATGACGTTTTGACATTTCTAGATTCATAGTTTTTACTATAAATCTTGACATAATGTATATCTAGATAAAAGTTATAAATCTAAAAAAGTCAACATACAAAATATATTTTTATGATTAATTTCTTTTATAATTTGTAGCTAATTACGAGAAAACAATATTATTTTAGGGGTCACTTAGAATATAAAAATATTGGTGCGAAGCTTATCGCTAAATTTGTGTATAATTTGACTAATTATTATTTACATTTTGTAAATTTTGTTTTTTTTTTCCTCTGATCAAATGAGCCAGGAAGGAAGTAATGTACTCCATATGTGTAATCTCTGAACTTTTCGATGCGTAAATTTTTCGGTGGCCGATTGCTGAAGTCACCACTCCACCAGCGGCGCCTAAAGTCTCGTTGCCGGTGGAGCTCATCCACCTGAAATGCAAGCGCACCTCTTCAAGGACGCCAGCAGTGACATCAGGAAGAGGCAGAATGTTAAGTGGAGCAAACGTAGAAGCTAAACTAACTAGTTGACGGCTACTCACCATACATAAAAAGAAAAGTAAAAAAAATGATGGTCAACCTGTTATCACCGTCCGGTCAAAGAAAACTTCAATAAAGGAAAAACCTTGCTCCTGAAATAATATATAAACAGATTCTCTCTACGTATACAAAGACTACAAATACAGAGCCACACAACGCTGCGACGACGAACTCGCAGATCTACAAGCCCCACGGCACCAATCTGATCGTCGGCAAAAATATAGCAATGGCACCGAACGGCAGCGGTGAAGAAGAAGCGACGGCGGCGGCGGCGGTGCGCGTGATCGGAGGGTGGGCGAGCCACTACGCCATCCGCGTGTACGTGGCGCTGAAGCTCAAGGGCGTGGAGTACGAGTTCTTGCAGGAGGTGGTCGGCAACAAGAGCGAGCTGCTGCTCCAGTCCAACCCGGTGCACAAGAAGATCCCGGTGCTTCTCCACCACGGCAAGCCCGTCGCCGAGTCCATGATCATACTCCAGTACATCGACGAAGTTTGGGTGTCCAGTAACAGGCCAGCCATCCTTCCCGCCGACCCCTATGAACGTGCTGTCCAGCGGTTTTGGGCACAGTACGTAGATGACAAGGTAACTTACCTGAAATCATACGACTGCTGACTTTGCTAATTTTCTTTCTTTGTCTAATAGAAATTGCGGCAAAGCTTTTGCCGTTCTTTCAAAAAAAAAATCTGCAATAATGTCAGTCTTGAGAGGGGTGACCAATAATGTCATTTCCTTTGTAGATTGCCCCTGCATCCGTGGTCTTGAGAGGAGTGACCAATGGAGACACAGACGAAGCAGCAGCGCAGGTGTCTGCAGCCCTGCAGCATTTGGAGGAGGCCTTCGTCAAGTGCAGCCGAGGGAAGAGCTATTTTGGCGGCGACAGCCTGGGGTTCCTCGACATCGTTCTCGGGTCACACTTGGGTTGGCTCAAGGCAGTGGAGAAGATCGCCGGCGTCAAGGTCCTCGACGAATCCAAGTTCCCTGAACTGACAGCATGGGCGGACCGATTCTATGCTCACCACGCTGTCAGAGACGTCATGCCCGAAACGGACAGGCTCGTGCAGTTCAACGCGTACCTCATTGGTGTCTTGAAGGCTAAAGCTTCCCAGAAGTGAAATGCTTTATTACCATTGTATATCCAATAATTTCTTTGCTTTGTAGAAGAGTTTTTCTATTATGCTTTTTTTAAATAAATAAATGGATATACAGACCCATGCACGTGTTATCTATAACCGGCTTGCTTGAAAACGAAGTTAAATATAGTAATGTAGCCACCATACATGACGACCTTTGGTGGAAACGGACTCACGTTGTGATCTTAGGGCTTTTGTGGCTATGTGAAGTCTTCCCATATTGTCCATCAGATCTAATAAACTATCCATTTGTTCCACAGTGATCCTAGGGATTTCTTTAGCTAAGTGTTGTGTGTGGCGAACTGTCTCTCCATATATAGGAAAACTGTCTATACATGAGTGTCCCAAAATGACCCTCCCTAAAATGGAGAGAGAAAGTGTGTCAGACTAACCGTGACCAGTGACAAACTATCCATGGGTTTAGGTACTGTTACTTTGCCAAAAATGACAAAGTATTCAGCTAATGGACTGTTAGGTGATACACACGGATAGTCCCTGTGAGCTGCGCAGAGACAATTTACCTGTGTTGGGTGGGTTTTGCTCTGGCAGACTGTCCAACCGTAATGGCAGATTGTCCATCAGTGCACCTTAAGCACTCTGAAATCCAAATCTGGGAGTGCCAATTACAGATCAAGTTGGGGGTTTGGTACTGAGTTTTGTCTAGGATGTTCCTAAGATCCTTCGGAGCTAATCTAGCAAGTTGCATTGTGAAGTCCATGCCTAGTTGAAGCTCTATGTCATCAATGGTATTTTTACTAAGTGAGAGCTATCTACATTGGTTCTAGACTACATGGATGATTGGGGTGAGATTTGTCTACCTTATGCCAAGATGTGGCTATGGAGATGAATCTTGATGGATGGCTTGACTCCTCCCTCTTGCTCCTTTCTCCATCTTGCTTCATCACCAATGCAAAGGGGATGAGAGGACAACTTGATCACCCCTAGCAATGGTGATGGACAAAGGTCCCGTTCGGCTTACCTTAAATCCGGCTTGTTCGGCTTCTTTTTCCAGCTGGAACAGTGTCTTTCTCTTACAACATTTCAGCCAGAACAGTGTTTTCAGCCAAGTTTCAGCAAGCCGAATGGGGCCAAAGGGTGGTGCTACAACTTGGGACGCCTTCCAATGTTCTAATATGAGAGAGAGAGAGAGAGGGAGAGAGAGGAGGGGAGCTTGGGAGAGTGGGTCGTATGTGGGAACCAAAAGGAAGTGGAACTTGATTTCGGCTACTACATGTTCTGGCGGACCATCCAATAGAACACAACTCTGACAGGACAAACTTGGCACTGCTTATGTAGGAGAACTATCTGGGGCAACTATTCGACGGTCCACCACTCACAACAGTGCTAGATTTAATATCATTTGACCTATAATTTTTGCAATTAGGTTTCGTTTTTCATGGATGCAATGCTGGCGATGAACATGGTTTGAAAGTATGCAATGCTTGGATTGTTACATATATACCTTGGTAGTCATCGGTCGCATGTGGCATGAGTGCCACGCAGGTGAGATCAAGTGGAACCATCCTAATTGACCAATGTTAGCCAAGGTACATGCACTCGGCTAGCCCTGTCGCGGCGGTAGCCACAGATGCGCCACACCTAGATCCGTAGACCTTGACTGTCATCACCATTACTATCGTTGGAAAAAAGATATCGATGCCATTGGTGATGTTTTTCTCGCAAGCAAGCATCAGGGCTCCGCCTTTAGGAACCACAGTGGAACCAGGCTTGCCTCATGAGTGCGCTGGTGAGAGGGCCCACGATGGCTCTGGCAGGACACACGCATGGCGGCATTGGCACTTGCTCGGTGGAAGAAAGGGTAGTCCAAGAGTGTGAGTGAGAGACTAAGGAGTGTTAGGGTTTCGGAGCGACTGCTTACACTCGATATCAACGAATTTGAACCACAAATCTCAATTCCGACAGCCAGCAATGGTTGCCCAGTAGGGCAGGTGACTCGGGCCGACAGTGGGCAGCGGCATAGCAAGCCCAGAGCACTATGTGCTTGGTTGAGTTAAGCTGCGCGTGGTTTTGGGCCGCGTTAGGCTGATTTTTGTTTTAGGGTAGATTTGAAGTTTTCCTTTATTTCAAATTAAAGTTTTCTTTTATTATTTTCTTCCGTGGATTATTTTGGTTTGAAGTATATGTAAATTAGTTTGTTTCTCATGTAGAGGTGTTCTATTTGACATAAAAAAAGTTTGATTCCCAGATTTATTTGATAAAATATTAGTGTTATTTAAGTATGTTTTTGGGAAAAGTTTGCCTACAAAATATTTAGATTTTTGTGCTCTAAGTTTTATAAACCTTAACATTTCAGTACAATTTACTTTATTAATAACTATGCACCGTTTTAAATAAGCTTTAAGTTTTGGATTTTTTTCAGTTCCAGAATATGTTCATTTTCTCCTCTGCACTTAACTATTTAGTTTAATTAAGTTTTGAAATAAGTAATGAACTATTAGCCCTTATTAGCTAGTTGTACTTGGATAATTAGTTAACAGCTAGTCAAAAGCTTGATTAAGGGCTTGTTTGGATGGACTAGGATTAACAACTAGTTTTATTATTAGCTTATATTTGTGGATTAATGGACTAATATTTAGTCTGTCTGTTTTTTAATCCTTAGGGGCTAAAATTTAGTCAATTACTCCTTCATTTCAAGTTATAAGGTGTTTTGGCTTTTCTAGATACATTTTTTAAATATAGTGTATGTAGGTGCATAGGAAAAAAACAATGTATCTAGAGAAGCCAAAACATCTTATAATTTAGAATTGATAAATAGTTGTTAGTTATATGGATCTAAACAAGACCTAAAATTAGCCCACACATTAATCCTTTCTGTTTGGATAGGCTAGATCTCATTTTAGCTGTTAGTTGTTAGCGGTCTAAATAGGCGCTAAGCGTAGCCCGCGTAAGTGAGGGTGGAAAGTGAAAGGAAAATCAATGAAGGCACCGATACACGGAGCTTGTAGATATGGAAGCAATGGTTTCTCTTGCCATTGCGGAGATTTAAGAGAGCCACCAAGTTACTTCCCGTAGAAAATCCCATGCAAACTTACAGTGACGCAAGTGAGCATGTAATAAGGTTGTCTCAAAAAAAAAAAACTCTATGGATAACCAAACCTAAAATGGGTAGCAAGAGACCCAAAATTAACCTTCAACAGAGTATCTATATGGGAGACCTATTTTGGGTTGCCTGAGAGACACAACCTAAATATGGGCATCCCCTCTCCTGGAAACCCATTTACAGAAATAATTCTTTTTTGGGTCTTGTTGTTAGAGAAGATGTCGAATATGTATTGAACTTTTTGTCTGTAGCGCTACCCAAAAGACGAATGAGTCTTATATTTTGATTTTTTGAGTGTTGAGCCTGTATGTATGACGGTCCTCCCCGACATCGAAGACAGGCTGCTAGTTCGTTTGACACTGACACTAATGCTCACTCTACATAAATGAAATCTGATTGGCAAAATGTCCGACGGCCGGGAGGAAAGTTTATATTAGCGACGGGCGCTCGTAAGTGCCTACGTCTATACACCTAACTCAAAAAAAAAGCAGTAACCTAACCCCTTCATGGCGATTTGCGAGAGAGCCGATCGCCAAGTGACGAGGAAAGTCAGAGAGATGACATCCTGTTCGGACCAATCAGTCAAAACAGTTCAGTAACAAATTAAAAATGGAGAACTTTCACCTGAAAGAAGAACTTGGTCTCCTGGCGGCTAGCCGGCAATGACACGCAAGGACGTAAGCACGGTTGTTACCGTGTTAATGATCAACGCATTCATCTCTATATATACATGGCTATTACATACAGCGAATCTGATCCTGAGGCAAGTAAGTTACAGCATACAGCATACAGCATACAGCATACAGCACACAAATGGCATCAGGCAGCGAAGAGAAAGCGGCGGCGGTGCGTGTGATCGGCGGGTGGGCGTGCCCCTACGCCATCCGCGTGTTCGCGGCGCTCAAGCTCAAGGGTGTCGAGTACGAGTTCCTGCAGGAGCCGGCCGGCAGGAAGAGCGAGCTGCTGCTCAAGTCCAACCCGGTCTACAAGAAGATCCCGGTCCTGCTCCACCATGACAGGCCCATCTGTGAGTCCATGATCATTATCCAGTACATCGATGAGGTGTGGGCCTCTAACGGCTGTCCATCCTTCCGACTGAGCCCTACGCGCGTGCCAACGAACGGTTCTGGGCCCAGTACGTGGATGACAAGGTATTTGACTTCTCTCCTCTTCTAATCTTTTGATTTGATTTTCTAATGACATATGATCATGCAATATCTAAAAATAATACTACCATTATATAAACCTGAAATCTAAACAAGAGATCCTTACACAAAATTCCTTGGCAGATTGCCCCGGCATTCCTTGTCCTGAGAGGGCTCACCAACGGAGACAAGGACGAAGCAGCAGCGCAAGTGTCCACTGCCCTAGAGCATCTGGAGGAGGCTTTCGCCAAGTGCAGTCAAGGGAAGCACTACTTCGGCGGCGACCGCATCGGCTTCCTGGACCTCGTTCTGGGCTCACACCTTGGCTGGTTCAAGGCGGTGGTGAAGATGTCTGGTATCAAGCTCCTCGAAGAAGCCAAGTACCCTGAATTCACAGCATGGGCAGACCGCTACTGCACCCACCAGGCTGTGAAAGACGTCATGCCAGAAACCGACAAGCTCGTAGAGTTCAGCACCAGTTCTGCCGTGAAGGCTAAACCTACCGATTAACGTGGACTCAGTCGGATTCACATCAATCTATATGTGTTAGGATGAATTGGAGTGGAACTTAAAACTAAATTTTACCTTAATCCACCCCAACACATATAGATTAAAGTGAATCCGACAATATCCAAACAAGTACTCGGTGTATTTATTTATGGTTTACTACAGTAGTGTATTGCGGAATAATAATCACGATGTCTTTCTTCTTTTTCCTTTCTGGTGTAGGCAAATAAAGGGCACCAATGTGTTTTCACTTTTTCGGAAACCGTTATGTCTTAAGGAATGTAAAATCCATGTGCTGCTGTGAAAGGGCCATTCATCTTGTGGTAGGGCTGTTGAGTGATACCCTATCCAACAGGGTTCAAGTCCTGATGTTGCATATTTTCTCTAGAATTTTTTTCAAAAATGTTGGATACATAACATAATCCGAGTGGAAGAGCACTCTATAAGTTACAAAGTAGAAATATAACATGGTGATATATAGCATCAATTTATATTCCCCACCCTATGAATTTAAGATAGACTTATTTGTCAGCTTGCGAAAGTTGTGGAATGTTAAATTCTAAGCCAAATAGCCTAATCTATTAAGAGGTTTTAATTCCTCTAAAATGAAGAGATACAAACGGCCTCTAAAAGGAAAGTAATTGATCCTGAAACATTGAAATTCACTGGTCAGTTAGCACCAACGTTAAAGTTTCTTTTTGTCGAGCATATGCATAGAAATTTGCTTGCCAGGTGCAAATAGAAATGATATTTATTTAACTAGTAAACACGTCTATATTGAAAGCATCTAGGCCCCTTGTTGGGTTTCAGTGATTAATGACAATACGTGATTACTATGACTAACGTGTGTTTTACAGAAACAATTGAGTTAGGTCATGGTAATGGAGATCGATTGGCAATCATGGTTGTCATGCCCCTACGATAGAAATCGTTTCGGTTTTCAAAGGATGGACTAGTTCTAAGTGTCGATTAGAGTTGGAGAGACACTTAGAGTAGTTTAGGACTTTTTTTCCTTTGACCATACTATTAAGGAGGATATGAACGGGTAGCTTGACCTAGGTGAGTCTAGTGAGTTAGTGAAAGGATCAAGATGCCCAAGAGGGGGGGTGAATTGGGCTAATTCTAAATTTTCTTTCAATAATCAAATCCTACGGATAGCCCAATTAACCCCTTGTGCCTAGAGAAGTGTTTCTATCAAATTTACGCACAATAGACTTGCAACGCTCTTGGATGCTCTACGAATGTAAAGACAAGTATTGAATTGCTCAAAGTAAATACTCAAAGTAAATGCTCAAAGTAAATGCTCAAAGTAAATGGAGAGAGGAACGCGGCGATGTTTTGCCGAGGTATCGGAGAGTCGCCACTCTCCACTAGTCCTCGTTGGAGCACCCACGCAAGGGTGTAGCTCCCCCTTGATCCACGCAAGGATCAAGTGCTCTCTACGGGTTGATTTTTCGACACTCCGTCGCGGCGAATCACCCAAAGCCGCTCACAACTTGAGTTGGGTCACCCACAAACTCCGCCGGGTGATCACCAAGCTCCCAATCACCACCAAGCCGTCTAGGTGATGGCGATCACCAAGAGTAACAAGCACGAACTCTCACTTGACCACGCGAAGCCTAATGAGAAGATGGATGCACACTTGTCTACTTTTGATTCACTAATGAGGTTTCACTCTTGGATTCTCAAATCACAAACACCTCACTAGGACCTTGCTCTTCTTGGCACTCACAAACGTGTTTCTCAGCTGTTGGAATGAGCAAAAGTAACTCCACACACGAGTGGAGCTTCTATTTATAAGGCAGCCTGAAAAACGAACCGTTATGAGCTTCTGCGGGATGACCGGACGCTCCGATCGTTTTGACCGGATGCTCCGGTCAGTTCAACCCGCGCAACAGTTTTCAAGTGATGACCGGACGCTATCAGGGTCCGGTCAGAACTGACCGGACGCGTCCGGTCGCTCTTGGATGCTTACTGTAAACGACCGGATGCTGGATACACAGGGTCCGGTCACCACTGACCGGACGCGTCCGGTCACACTTTCTCAAGTCTGGACCCTTACTGGAGTCGACCGGACGCTGGCCCTCAGCGTCCGGTCACATTGACCTTCCAGCGTCCGGTCACACCAGACTTGTTCTCCTCGGTCAAATGAACTGACCGGACCCTGCGGCCAGTGTCCGGTCGCACCGGAGCCAGCGTCCGGTCAGTATTTGACCCTCCATTCACTTCCAACTCTCGATCATATGTGAATGAAGTTTGCTCCAAAGGATCTTTGGCATTCATAGGAGCTACCTAGAGCTAGTTTTAACAAGTGTGCACCACACCTAACTCACTATACTCAACTAGGTCAAGCTACCCGTCCATACCCCCCTTAATAGTACGGCCAAAGGAAAAAACAAAGTCCTAAACTACTCTAAGTGTCTGTCCAACTCCAATCGACACTTAGAACTAGTCATCCTTAACCTTGCCGTCAATCCTTTGAAAACCGAAACGATTTCCATTGTAGGGGCATGACAACCTCGATTGCCCAATCGATCTCTATTACCGTGACCTAACTTTATTTGCCTCTGCAAAACACACATTAGTCATAGTAATCTTGTATTGTCATTAATCATCAAAATCCAACTAGGGGCCTAGATGCTTTCAGTCTCCCCCTTTTTGGTGATTGATGACAATACCACCTCGAGTATGTGAAAGAGTGAGGTTTTTTACGGACTTGGTTCATATAAGCTTTTGTCGATAAGAACAAAGGTGTTAGTCAAGCTTATATGACCCAAGCCAACACAATATACTCAAAGGATATTAATTAAGCATGAGTACAAATAACAAAGCTCATTTGCTTCGAAGTTTAAACGCGGAAGCAAAAGCAAATGAGCATAACACAAGTGATATAACATTTAAATAATGCAAAGTAGAAAAGCACACATGTCATATTTCACAATCACATAGATAGCACTACCACATATATATAATAGTATGCATGACAGTAAACACACGAATGCATAAGTAATAGTGTATCACACAAATAAAAACTCCAAATGTATATAATAAGCTAATACTAGATAACTAGCTCCCCCTAAATGTAGCTCCCCCTGAGACTACATACTCGAACACCCTCTCCCCCTTTGGCGTCAAACACCAAAACCTAGGGGTCGGTCGGCGGGGCAGCAGCGGACGAGCCGAGCGCTGAAGAACGTGGGGCAAGCTGGAACTGGGCACCATCATCATCTGACCCTGAGCTCTGAACTGACTGACCCTCTGTGGCAGGAAGTGTCGCTGAAGTGGTCTGGGTCTGAGCTGGGGCTGGTGCTGCCTGTGAAGCTGCTAGTATGTCTATCGTAGGATCTGACGAGGTGACAGACGAGGGGAGCCTCTGAGTAGTCACAGTGACTGGGGCTGCTATAGACGGACCGGCAGTATGCATATGAGGCGAAGTAGGCATGCCGGTCAACTCGCTGAAGGATGCTCCAAGACTCCTGGAGACTGACGTGTCAGGCACGAATAGCGAGGAAGACTGCTCTGGTGTGAAGCCCGTCTGAAGTGGAGTGAACTACGGGGCTACCACGGGTGAGGCCAACCACTGGGACACCTGTACAAGAGGTGAAGCAAACTGAGCTGGAGGCTGTCCCTGACTCTGAAGCCCGCTGGGCTGTATAGCTAGAGTCGTCGTGGTGGAAGCAGGCTAAGCAAGCTAGGGCGAAGTCTGTGGCTGTGGGGCCCCAAGAGCTGTCACTACGTGCTGCATGAAACCCATAAGCTGCTGCTGCAAGAGTATCTGCTGCTGATGCATCTGCTGCTGCTGCTGCATGGCCTGCTGCTGCCTCTGGAACTCGTCCTGTCGAGTCTAAAACTAGGCAAAAGTAGCAGCTGTCTCCTGTGCCAGTCTATCCTGGGTCTGCTGCATCCGCTCAAGAATATCAATGAGAGCGGGGTCTGTCTGCGGAACAGGTGGAGCAGAACTAGAGCTACCGGCCTCTGCATCGTGTCTGCGTGGAGGCATCTGAGGAATAGGCAGGTAGTCATCGTCAGAACTGTCACTGTACTCGCTCACCTCCTGTTGTGCCTCTAGCTCCTCCTCCTCAGTGGCTGCAATCCCTCTGATGATCTCATCCTGCTGAGCTGCAGACTCTGGCACGTCGGGACGACGGCTAGGCTGTCTAGGTGCCTGAGGAGTGGTGTGTCTGATCCTCTGTGACAGGTTGTAAGCTGGGAACTCTGTGGTGGCACCTGTATACTCATCCATCATACCAGGGGGCTTATCAAGCACTACTCTGCGGATAAGAAACGTGATCCAGTGAGCATAGGGAAGCTGCCTGTGACCCTTGAATCCCTCAGCTATAGTATCTCCATCTCTGAAAGAAGGAGGTCCTAGATATCAAATACTGTCTGCTGCATCAGGGCATTAAGAAGCCAGAGCTGTAAGCGAGTCAGGCCCTCTCTATATCCCAACCTGGGAAGCAGTGTCCTCCTGATAATGGCCTCTAGCACTCTCGCTGTAGGAGTCAAGTCACTGGGTTCCTGCTCGACCCCTCTCCAAAAGGCTCCTTGAAGCAATGTCGCACTAAATCTGTAGGAGGCACCAACCCTCCATGAGGATGCCTGGGAGGCTCCTGCTGTCCATAACAGACCTCATGCATCTTGACAAGCTGCTCCTGTAGCCTCAGTATCTCTCTGACCCTACCACTCGTCACTCTGTAGTCTTTGCCTCTAAAAGCAAAGTGAATAAATCTGTGATGTGGATCGATGAAGAGTGAAGCATAAAACTGCCGGACCCAAGATGGTACATATATCCCTGTTCGTCCAATCAAATCTGTCAGTCCTGGCAAATATGATAAGTAAGGCCGAATGTGCTCTCCGGCTGCTGCCACAATAGACTCTATCTGACAGACTCTCTGAGATCTGAACACTGCCCCACTGTTGAGATAAGTATTGTAGAAATCCTCCTGCAGTGGCGTGTAGAAACCCTCAGCTGCTCTCTCATCCCTCCTCGGAGGAAACCAAACCTCAAACTCAACAAAACGCAGCTGCTGAACCTGCCTGGCTGTAGCGGCCCTCAAGTCGAGGTGTACCACTGGAGGTGGACCCTATGGTCTAGGTGGAGGACGTGATCCCCTCCGCTGTGTCGGTGGCCTCGGCGAGACTGGTACACGGGTCTGTCCAGAGCGGCGAAGCTAGGGTGCCGGCTCTGTCTCCTCGGCCTGCTGAGTCTGCTGGGCCTGCTCGCCCTCCTGAGTCTGCTGAACTGGCTCAGGCTCTACTGGTGGGGGCTGCTGCTGTGCTGACGGACCCTCCTCAATGGCAACCCATCATCCTGCAAACGTGGCAGTCCCAGCTAGACTACCGTAACGACGCTCAACCTCCTCAATCGTAGCTCTGACTGCTGGTGAAACTGGCTGATCTGCAATGACAACTCCGCTGCGGGCACCACCTCTCTCGGCACGCTCTGCGGCCTCTGCAACAGCTGCTGCTCTCGCTATCTCTGCGTCGGGGTACTTCTGCTTCTTGGATGTCACCTGCTTGGTTGACTTGCCCTTCGATCCTGCTGGCTGGCGAGGCGGGGGCCTCCGATCATCATCACCTGGGCCACCACCAACGTTCTTGGTGCGAGCCATCTGAACTGACAAGATGATGAACTGCCGCTGATGAAGATCAACTGTCAAACTGCCGCTTTCGAGGCTTGGCCTCGATCCTTACTCGCGAGCTTGGCTCTGAGTTGACTGCCAACTACCAGAAGAACCACAACGGAACCGACTCGCTGCACGATAGAATAGATGGATATACAAATAAATACCATATGTCTAATAGATGCAAAAAACCTAATAGAGAAAGCAATGTAGATGCGAACTTGAATCGAATGGCTTTCTACCTGACGAACAGCGATCCGAGAAAAGAAAAGGCGACACGCGGGGGAATCCTCGGAACCGGCAGGGGCTAGGGTTACAAGGAGCAGTGAAGAACGGGTGGCCCTAGAATTTTAGAAATCAGCGCATTGTATTGCAATTTGATCTAAGCAAATTGAAATTGAAACAACGGGCTAGCCTTACCGAGAGGAGATGGGGCTAGGGCACACGGCGCTTCACGGTGACGAGAGGGCCGGTCGAACGTGGTGGCACGATGGCGCGCGGGGAGTCATGGCGGCACGGCGAGCTCTGGTGGCGCGCGGCTGGCGAGGATGCCGGGCGAGCGCGGGCAAGGGAGGCGCGGGCTGTGCTGGCGTGGTGGCGCTGGCGTGGTACGGCGGCGCGCGGCTGGCGAGGGGGCCGAGCGCGGTGACGTGCGTGGCCAGGGCACGGAGCATGGCTTCGGTGGCAAGTTGGCGGCGGCGTAGGCTAGGGCTCGGGCGAGTTAGGTCAAGGAGAAAGAAAACGAAGGCACTGTTATATGAGGATCCCGAACGTGACAGAGAAGGAAACGGAAAAGAGACTTAAATCGCGCGAGATCCACTGACCGGACGCTCCGGTGGTAGCGATCGGATGCTACCACCCAGCGTCCGGTCGATTTCAGAGAGGTCCAATTCCTCTGGAATCAGGACCGGACGCGTCCGGTGGTCCATGACCGAACGCAGGCAGGGTTCGGTCAGTACTGCCTTTCCTTCCTTCGATCGACCGGACGCTGAAGGTCCACTTGACGGGACGCACAGACGCAGCGTCCGGTCACTCCTTCGGCAGCAGTTCACCTCCTGTGAACTGACCGGACGCTGGACAGCAGCGTCCGGTGCAGCGTCCGGTGCACATTTTCCAGCAAATCTTCAACTTTCCTTCGCGCTGCCTGTTCCCAATCAAGTCCCAACTTGAATAAGATCCAAATAAACACCAATTGGGACTGATGTGAGTGACCTCTCTCAAACCCTCATATTTTTCAAAATATTTTGCCTTAGGCTATAATTCTTTTTAAAAAAAAAAAGGCAACAAGAGGGCAAATGGAACAAAACGACAAAACAACATTCATGCATATGCAATACTTGTAAGTAAATCTAGTTGCTTGTCAAGTTTGATCCAAGGTTAAGTTTCTTCACATGCTTTTCGGCGGTTATCTTAACCATGTTAGACAAGCCCTATATGCATTGCCACAAATTAAACATGTTGTATATTACAATGAATGCAAGGGACAACACAAGCTCAATTTTTAGTGAAGTTACTAAAATCAAGTACATTGAGCTCATTCCGCAATCTACAAAATATAGCCTCATCTAGCGGTTTAGTGAAGATATCCGCTAATTGATCTTCGGATCTTACACCTTCTAGTGATATATCATTTTTAGCCACATGATCTCTTAGAAAGTGATGGCGGATATCTATATGCTTGGTGCGAGAGTGTTGAACCAGATTATTTGCAAGTTTTACCGCACTTTTATTGTCGCACAAAAGAGGTACTTTCTCTAGAACTACTCCATAGTCTAGCAAAGTTTGTTTCATGTATAATATTTGTGCACAACAAGCACCCACGGCAATGTATTCCGCTTCGGCAGTGGACAAAGCGCGGCAAAGCTTTTGCCGTTCTTTCAAAAAAAAAATCTGCAATAATGTCAGTCTTGAGAGGGGTGACCAATAATGTCATTTCCTTTGTAGATTGCCCCTGCATCCGTGGTCTTGAGAGGAGTGACCAATGGAGACACAGACGAAGGCAGCAGCGCAGGTGTCTGCAGCCCTGCAGCATTTGGAGGAGGCCTTCGTCAAGTGCAGCCGAGGGAAGAGCTATTTTGGCGGCGACAGCCTGGGGTTCCTCGACATCGTTCTCGGGTCACACTTGGGTTGGCTCAAGGCAGTGGAGAAGATCGCCGGCGTCAAGGTCCTCGACGAATCCAAGTTCCCTGAACTGACCAGCATGGGCGGACCGATTCTATGCTCACCACGCTGTCAGAGACGTCATGCCCGAAACGGACAGGCTCGTGCAGTTCAACGCGTAACCTCATTGGTGTCTTGAAGGCTAAAGCTTCCCAGAAGTGAAATGCTTTATTACCATTGTATATCCAATAATTTCTTTGCTTTGTAGAAGAGTTTTTCTATTATGCTTTTTTTAAATAAATAAATGGATATACAGACCCATGCACGTGTTATCTATAACCGGCTTGCTTGAAAACGAAGTTAAATATAGTAATGTAGCCACCATACATGACGACCTTTGGTGGAAACGGACTCACGTTGTGATCTTAGGGCTTTTGTGGCTATGTGAAGTCTTCCCATATTGTCCATCAGATCTAATAACTATCCATTTGTTCCACAGTGATCCTAGGATTTCTTTAGCTAAGTGTTGTGTGTGGCGAACTGTCTCTCCATATATAGGAAAACTGTCTATACATGAGTGTCCCAAAATGACCCTCCCTAAAATGGAGAGAGAAAGTGTGTCAGACTAACCGTGACCAGTGACAAACTATCCATGGGTTTAGGTACTGTTACTTTGCCAAAAATGACAAAGTATTCAGCTAATGGACTGTTAGGTGATACACACGGATAGTCCCTGTGAGCTGCGCAGAGACCAATTTACCTGTGTTGGGTGGGTTTTGCTCTGGCAGACTGTCCAACCGTAATGGCAGATTGTCCATCAGTGCACCTTAAGCACTCTGAAATCCAAAATCTGGGAGTGCCAATTACAGATCAAGTTGGGGGTTTGGTACTGAGTTTTGTCTAGGATGTTCCTAAGATCCTTCGGAGCTATCTAGCAAGTTGCATTGTGAAGTCCATGCCTAGTTGAAGCTCTATGTCATCAATGGTATTTTTACTAAGTGAGAGCTATCTACATTGGTTCTAGACTACATGGATGATTGGGGTGAGATTTGTCTACCTTATGCCAAGATGTGGCTATGGAGATGAATCTTGATGGATGGCTTGACTCCTCCCTCTTGCTCCTTTCTCCATCTTGCTTCATCACCAATGCAAAGGGGATGAGGAGGACAACTTGATCACCCCTAGCAATGGTGATGGACAAAGGTCCCGTTCGGCTTACCTTAAATCCGGCTTGTTCGGCTTCTTTTTTCCAGCTGGAACAGTGTCTTTCTCTTACAACATTTCAGCCAGAACAGTGTTTTCAGCCAAGTTTCAGCAAGCCGAATGGGGCCAAAGGGTGGTGCTTACAACTTGGGACGCCTTCCAATGTTCTAATATGAGAGAGAGAGGAGAGAGGGAGAGAGAGGAGGGGAGCTTGGGAGAGTGGGTCGTATGTGGGAACCAAAGGAAGGGAACTTGATTTCGGCTACTACATGTTCTGGCGGACCATCCAATAGAACACAACTCTGACAGGACAAACTTGGCACTGCTTATGTAGGAGAACTATCTGGGGCAACTATTCGACGGTCCACCACTCACAACAGTGCTAGATTTAATATCATTTGACCTATAATTTTTGCAATTAGGTTTCGTTTTTCATGGATGCAATGCTGGCGATGAACATGGTTTGAAAGTATGCAATGCTTGGATTGTTACATATATACCTTGGTAGTCATCGGTCGCATGTGGCATGAGTGCCACGCAGGTGAGATCAAGTGGAACCATCCTAATTGACCAATGTTAGCCAAGGTACATGCACTCGGCTAGCCCTGTCGCGGCGGTAGCCACAGATGCGCCACACCTAGATCCGTAGACCTTGACTGTCATCACCATTACTATCGTTGGAAAAAAGATATCGATGCCATTGGTGATGTTTTTCTCGCAAGCAAGCATCAGGGCTCCGCCTTTAGGAACCACAGTGGAACCAGGCTTGCCTCATGAGTGCGCTGGTGAGGAGGGCCCACGATGGCTCTGGCAGGACACACGCATGGCGGCATTGGCACTTGCTCGGTGGAAGAAAGGGTAGTCCAGAGTGTGAGTGAGAGACTAAGGAGTGTTAGGGTTTCGGAGCGACTGCTTACACTCGATATCAACGAATTTGAACCACAAATCTCAATTCCGACAGCCAGCAATGGTTGCCCAGTAGGGCAGGTGACTCGGGCCGACAGTGGGCAGCGGCATAGCAAGCCCAGAGCACTATGTGCTTGGTTGAGTTAAGCTGCGCGTGGTTTTGGGCCGCGTTAGGCTGATTTTTGTTTTAGGGTAGATTTGAAGTTTTCCTTTATTTCAAATTAAAGTTTTCTTTTATTATTTTCTTCCGTGGATTATTTTGGTTTGAAGTATATGTAAATTAGTTTGTTTCTCATGTAGAGGTGTTCTATTTGACATAAAAAAGTTTGATTCCCAGATTTATTTGATAAAATATTAGTGTTATTTAAGTATGTTTTTGGGAAAAGTTTGCCTACAAAATATTTAGATTTTTGTGCTCTAAGTTTTATAAACCTTAACATTTCAGTACAATTTACTTTATTAATAACTATGCACCGTTTTAAATAAGCTTTAAGTTTTGGATTTTTTTCAGTTCCAGAATATGTTCATTTTCTCCTCTGCACTTAACTATTTAGTTTAATTAAGTTTTGAAATAAGTAATGAACTATTAGCCCTTATTAGCTAGTTGTACTTGGATAATTAGTTAACAGCTAGTCAAAAGCTTGATTAAGGGCTTGTTTGGATGGACTAGGATTAACAACTAGTTTTATTATTAGCTTATATTTGTGGATTAATGGACTAATATTTAGTCTGTCTGTTTTTTTAATCCTTAGGGGCTAAAATTTAGTCAATTACTCCTTCATTTCAAGTTATAAGGTGTTTTGGCTTTTCTAGATACATTTTTTAAATATAGTGTATGTAGGTGCATAGGAAAAAAACAATGTATCTAGAGAAGCCAAAACATCTTATAATTTAGAATTGATAAATAGTTGTTAGTTATATGGATCTAAACAAGACCTAAAATTAGCCCACACATTAATCCTTTCTGTTTGGATAGGCTAGATCTCATTTTAGCTGTTAGTTGTTAGCGGTCTAAATAGGCGCTAAGCGTAGCCCGCGTAAGTGAGGGTGGAAAGTGAAAGGAAAATCAATGAAGGCACCGATACACGGAGCTTGTAGATATGGAAGCAATGGTTTCTCTTGCCATTGCGGAGATTTAAGAGAGCCACCAAGTTACTTCCCGTAGAAAATCCCATGCAAACTTACAGTGACGCAAGTGAGCATGTAATAAGGTTGTCTCAAAAAAAAAAAACTCTATGGATAACCAAACCTAAAATGGGTAGCAAGAGACCCAAAATTAACCTTCAACAGAGTATCTATATGGGAGACCTATTTTGGGTTGCCTGAGAGACACAACCTAAATATGGGCATCCCCTCTCCTGGAAACCCATTTACAGAAATAATTCTTTTTTGGGTCTTGTTGTTAGAGAAGATGTCGAATATGTATTGAACTTTTTGTCTGTAGCGCTACCCAAAAGACGAATGAGTCTTATATTTTGATTTTTTGAGTGTTGAGCCTGTATGTATGACGGTCCTCCCCGACATCGAAGACAGGCTGCTAGTTCGTTTGACACTGACACTAATGCTCACTCTACATAAATGAAATCTGATTGGCAAAATGTCCGACGGCCGGGAGGAAAGTTTATATTAGCGACGGGCGCTCGTAAGTGCCTACGTCTATACACCTAACTCAAAAAAAAAGCAGTAACCTAACCCCTTCATGGCGATTTGCGAGAGAGCCGATCGCCAAGTGACGAGGAAAGTCAGAGAGATGACATCCTGTTCGGACCAATCAGTCAAAACAGTTCAGTAACAAATTAAAAATGGAGAACTTTCACCTGAAAGAAGAACTTGGTCTCCTGGCGGCTAGCCGGCAATGACACGCAAGGACGTAAGCACGGTTGTTACCGTGTTAATGATCAACGCATTCATCTCTATATATACATGGCTATTACATACAGCGAATCTGATCCTGAGGCAAGTAAGTTACAGCATACAGCATACAGCATACAGCATACAGCACACAAATGGCATCAGGCAGCGAAGAGAAAGCGGCGGCGGTGCGTGTGATCGGCGGGTGGGCGTGCCCCTACGCCATCCGCGTGTTCGCGGCGCTCAAGCTCAAGGGTGTCGAGTACGAGTTCCTGCAGGAGCCGGCCGGCAGGAAGAGCGAGCTGCTGCTCAAGTCCAACCCGGTCTACAAGAAGATCCCGGTCCTGCTCCACCATGACAGGCCCATCTGTGAGTCCATGATCATTATCCAGTACATCGATGAGGTGTGGGCCTCTAACGGCTGTCCATCCTTCCGACTGAGCCCTACGCGCGTGCCAACGAACGGTTCTGGGCCCAGTACGTGGATGACAAGGTATTTGACTTCTCTCCTCTTCTAATCTTTTGATTTGATTTTCTAATGACATATGATCATGCAATATCTAAAAATAATACTACCATTATATAAACCTGAAATCTAAACAAGAGATCCTTACACAAAATTCCTTGGCAGATTGCCCCGGCATTCCTTGTCCTGAGAGGGCTCACCAACGGAGACAAGGACGAAGCAGCAGCGCAAGTGTCCACTGCCCTAGAGCATCTGGAGGAGGCTTTCGCCAAGTGCAGTCAAGGGAAGCACTACTTCGGCGGCGACCGCATCGGCTTCCTGGACCTCGTTCTGGGCTCACACCTTGGCTGGTTCAAGGCGGTGGTGAAGATGTCTGGTATCAAGCTCCTCGAAGAAGCCAAGTACCCTGAATTCACAGCATGGGCAGACCGCTACTGCACCCACCAGGCTGTGAAAGACGTCATGCCAGAAACCGACAAGCTCGTAGAGTTCAGCACCAGTTCTGCCGTGAAGGCTAAACCTACCGATTAACGTGGACTCAGTCGGATTCACATCAATCTATATGTGTTAGGATGAATTGGAGTGGAACTTAAAACTAAATTTTACCTTAATCCACCCCAACACATATAGATTAAAGTGAATCCGACAATATCCAAACAAGTACTCGGTGTATTTATTTATGGTTTACTACAGTAGTGTATTGCGGAATAATAATCACGATGTCTTTCTTCTTTTTCCTTTCTGGTGTAGGCAAATAAAGGGCACCAATGTGTTTTCACTTTTTCGGAAACCGTTATGTCTTAAGGAATGTAAAATCCATGTGCTGCTGTGAAAGGGCCATTCATCTTGTGGTAGGGCTGTTGAGTGATACCCTATCCAACAGGGTTCAAGTCCTGATGTTGCATATTTTCTCTAGAATTTTTTTCAAAAATGTTGGATACATAACATAATCCGAGTGGAAGAGCACTCTATAAGTTACAAAGTAGAAATATAACATGGTGATATATAGCATCAATTTATATTCCCCACCCTATGAATTTAAGATAGACTTATTTGTCAGCTTGCGAAAGTTGTGGAATGTTAAATTCTAAGCCAAATAGCCTAATCTATTAAGAGGTTTTAATTCCTCTAAAATGAAGAGATACAAACGGCCTCTAAAAGGAAAGTAATTGATCCTGAAACATTGAAATTCACTGGTCAGTTAGCACCAACGTTAAAGTTTCTTTTTGTCGAGCATATGCATAGAAATTTGCTTGCCAGGTGCAAATAGAAATGATATTTATTTAACTAGTAAACACGTCTATATTGAAAGCATCTAGGCCCCTTGTTGGGTTTCAGTGATTAATGACAATACGTGATTACTATGACTAACGTGTGTTTTACAGAAACAATTGAGTTAGGTCATGGTAATGGAGATCGATTGGCAATCATGGTTGTCATGCCCCTACGATAGAAATCGTTTCGGTTTTCAAAGGATGGACTAGTTCTAAGTGTCGATTAGAGTTGGAGAGACACTTAGAGTAGTTTAGGACTTTTTTTCCTTTGACCATACTATTAAGGAGGATATGAACGGGTAGCTTGACCTAGGTGAGTCTAGTGAGTTAGTGAAAGGATCAAGATGCCCAAGAGGGGGGGTGAATTGGGCTAATTCTAAATTTTCTTTCAATAATCAAATCCTACGGATAGCCCAATTAACCCCTTGTGCCTAGAGAAGTGTTTCTATCAAATTTACGCACAATAGACTTGCAACGCTCTTGGATGCTCTACGAATGTAAAGACAAGTATTGAATTGCTCAAAGTAAATACTCAAAGTAAATGCTCAAAGTAAATGCTCAAAGTAAATGGAGAGAGGAACGCGGCGATGTTTTGCCGAGGTATCGGAGAGTCGCCACTCTCCACTAGTCCTCGTTGGAGCACCCACGCAAGGGTGTAGCTCCCCCTTGATCCACGCAAGGATCAAGTGCTCTCTACGGGTTGATTTTTCGACACTCCGTCGCGGCGAATCACCCAAAGCCGCTCACAACTTGAGTTGGGTCACCCACAAACTCCGCCGGGTGATCACCAAGCTCCCAATCACCACCAAGCCGTCTAGGTGATGGCGATCACCAAGAGTAACAAGCACGAACTCTCACTTGACCACGCGAAGCCTAATGAGAAGATGGATGCACACTTGTCTACTTTTGATTCACTAATGAGGTTTCACTCTTGGATTCTCAAATCACAAACACCTCACTAGGACCTTGCTCTTCTTGGCACTCACAAACGTGTTTCTCAGCTGTTGGAATGAGCAAAAGTAACTCCACACACGAGTGGAGCTTCTATTTATAAGGCAGCCTGAAAAACGAACCGTTATGAGCTTCTGCGGGATGACCGGACGCTCCGATCGTTTTGACCGGATGCTCCGGTCAGTTCAACCCGCGCAACAGTTTTCAAGTGATGACCGGACGCTATCAGGGTCCGGTCAGAACTGACCGGACGCGTCCGGTCGCTCTTGGATGCTTACTGTAAACGACCGGATGCTGGATACACAGGGTCCGGTCACCACTGACCGGACGCGTCCGGTCACACTTTCTCAAGTCTGGACCCTTACTGGAGTCGACCGGACGCTGGCCCTCAGCGTCCGGTCACATTGACCTTCCAGCGTCCGGTCACACCAGACTTGTTCTCCTCGGTCAAATGAACTGACCGGACCCTGCGGCCAGTGTCCGGTCGCACCGGAGCCAGCGTCCGGTCAGTATTTGACCCTCCATTCACTTCCAACTCTCGATCATATGTGAATGAAGTTTGCTCCAAAGGATCTTTGGCATTCATAGGAGCTACCTAGAGCTAGTTTTAACAAGTGTGCACCACACCTAACTCACTATACTCAACTAGGTCAAGCTACCCGTCCATACCCCCCTTAATAGTACGGCCAAAGGAAAAAACAAAGTCCTAAACTACTCTAAGTGTCTGTCCAACTCCAATCGACACTTAGAACTAGTCATCCTTAACCTTGCCGTCAATCCTTTGAAAACCGAAACGATTTCCATTGTAGGGGCATGACAACCTCGATTGCCCAATCGATCTCTATTACCGTGACCTAACTTTATTTGCCTCTGCAAAACACACATTAGTCATAGTAATCTTGTATTGTCATTAATCATCAAAATCCAACTAGGGGCCTAGATGCTTTCAGTCTCCCCCTTTTTGGTGATTGATGACAATACCACCTCGAGTATGTGAAAGAGTGAGGTTTTTTACGGACTTGGTTCATATAAGCTTTTGTCGATAAGAACAAAGGTGTTAGTCAAGCTTATATGACCCAAGCCAACACAATATACTCAAAGGATATTAATTAAGCATGAGTACAAATAACAAAGCTCATTTGCTTCGAAGTTTAAACGCGGAAGCAAAAGCAAATGAGCATAACACAAGTGATATAACATTTAAATAATGCAAAGTAGAAAAGCACACATGTCATATTTCACAATCACATAGATAGCACTACCACATATATATAATAGTATGCATGACAGTAAACACACGAATGCATAAGTAATAGTGTATCACACAAATAAAAACTCCAAATGTATATAATAAGCTAATACTAGATAACTAGCTCCCCCTAAATGTAGCTCCCCCTGAGACTACATACTCGAACACCCTCTCCCCCTTTGGCGTCAAACACCAAAACCTAGGGGTCGGTCGGCGGGGCAGCAGCGGACGAGCCGAGCGCTGAAGAACGTGGGGCAAGCTGGAACTGGGCACCATCATCATCTGACCCTGAGCTCTGAACTGACTGACCCTCTGTGGCAGGAAGTGTCGCTGAAGTGGTCTGGGTCTGAGCTGGGGCTGGTGCTGCCTGTGAAGCTGCTAGTATGTCTATCGTAGGATCTGACGAGGTGACAGACGAGGGGAGCCTCTGAGTAGTCACAGTGACTGGGGCTGCTATAGACGGACCGGCAGTATGCATATGAGGCGAAGTAGGCATGCCGGTCAACTCGCTGAAGGATGCTCCAAGACTCCTGGAGACTGACGTGTCAGGCACGAATAGCGAGGAAGACTGCTCTGGTGTGAAGCCCGTCTGAAGTGGAGTGAACTACGGGGCTACCACGGGTGAGGCCAACCACTGGGACACCTGTACAAGAGGTGAAGCAAACTGAGCTGGAGGCTGTCCCTGACTCTGAAGCCCGCTGGGCTGTATAGCTAGAGTCGTCGTGGTGGAAGCAGGCTAAGCAAGCTAGGGCGAAGTCTGTGGCTGTGGGGCCCCAAGAGCTGTCACTACGTGCTGCATGAAACCCATAAGCTGCTGCTGCAAGAGTATCTGCTGCTGATGCATCTGCTGCTGCTGCTGCATGGCCTGCTGCTGCCTCTGGAACTCGTCCTGTCGAGTCTAAAACTAGGCAAAAGTAGCAGCTGTCTCCTGTGCCAGTCTATCCTGGGTCTGCTGCATCCGCTCAAGAATATCAATGAGAGCGGGGTCTGTCTGCGGAACAGGTGGAGCAGAACTAGAGCTACCGGCCTCTGCATCGTGTCTGCGTGGAGGCATCTGAGGAATAGGCAGGTAGTCATCGTCAGAACTGTCACTGTACTCGCTCACCTCCTGTTGTGCCTCTAGCTCCTCCTCCTCAGTGGCTGCAATCCCTCTGATGATCTCATCCTGCTGAGCTGCAGACTCTGGCACGTCGGGACGACGGCTAGGCTGTCTAGGTGCCTGAGGAGTGGTGTGTCTGATCCTCTGTGACAGGTTGTAAGCTGGGAACTCTGTGGTGGCACCTGTATACTCATCCATCATACCAGGGGGCTTATCAAGCACTACTCTGCGGATAAGAAACGTGATCCAGTGAGCATAGGGAAGCTGCCTGTGACCCTTGAATCCCTCAGCTATAGTATCTCCATCTCTGAAAGAAGGAGGTCCTAGATATCAAATACTGTCTGCTGCATCAGGGCATTAAGAAGCCAGAGCTGTAAGCGAGTCAGGCCCTCTCTATATCCCAACCTGGGAAGCAGTGTCCTCCTGATAATGGCCTCTAGCACTCTCGCTGTAGGAGTCAAGTCACTGGGTTCCTGCTCGACCCCTCTCCAAAAGGCTCCTTGAAGCAATGTCGCACTAAATCTGTAGGAGGCACCAACCCTCCATGAGGATGCCTGGGAGGCTCCTGCTGTCCATAACAGACCTCATGCATCTTGACAAGCTGCTCCTGTAGCCTCAGTATCTCTCTGACCCTACCACTCGTCACTCTGTAGTCTTTGCCTCTAAAGCAAAGTGAATAAATCTGTGATGTGGATCGATGAAGAGTGAAGCATAAAACTGCCGGACCCAAGATGGTACATATATCCCTGTTCGTCCAATCAAATCTGTCAGTCCTGGCAAATATGATAAGTAAGGCCGAATGTGCTCTCCGGCTGCTGCCACAATAGACTCTATCTGACAGACTCTCTGAGATCTGAACACTGCCCCACTGTTGAGATAAGTATTGTAGAAATCCTCCTGCAGTGGCGTGTAGAAACCCTCAGCTGCTCTCTCATCCCTCCTCGGAGGAAACCAAACCTCAAACTCAACAAAACGCAGCTGCTGAACCTGCCTGGCTGTAGCGGCCCTCAAGTCGAGGTGTACCACTGGAGGTGGACCCTATGGTCTAGGTGGAGGACGTGATCCCCTCCGCTGTGTCGGTGGCCTCGGCGAGACTGGTACACGGGTCTGTCCAGAGCGGCGAAGCTAGGGGTGCCGGCTCTGTCTCCTCGGCCTGCTGAGTCTGCTGGGCCTGCTCGCCCTCCTGAGTCTGCTGAACTGGCTCAGGCTCTACTGGTGGGGGCTGCTGCTGTGCTGACGGACCCTCCTCAATGGCAACCCATCATCCTGCAAACGTGGCAGTCCCAGCTAGACTACCGTAACGACGCTCAACCTCCTCAATCGTAGCTCTGACTGCTGGTGAAACTGGCTGATCTGCAATGACAACTCCGCTGCGGGCACCACCTCTCTCGGCACGCTCTGCGGCCTCTGCAACAGCTGCTGCTCTCGCTATCTCTGCGTCGGGGTACTTCTGCTTCTTGGATGTCACCTGCTTGGTTGACTTGCCCTTCGATCCTGCTGGCTGGCGAGGCGGGGGCCTCCGATCATCATCACCTGGGCCACCACCAACGTTCTTGGTGCGAGCCATCTGAACTGACAAGATGATGAACTGCCGCTGATGAAGATCAACTGTCAAACTGCCGCTTTCGAGGCTTGGCCTCGATCCTTACTCGCGAGCTTGGCTCTGAGTTGACTGCCAACTACCAGAAGAACCACAACGGAACCGACTCGCTGCACGATAGAATAGATGGATATACAAATAAATACCATATGTCTAATAGATGCAAAAACCTAATAGAGAAAGCAATGTAGATGCGAACTTGAATCGAATGGCTTTCTACCTGACGAACAGCGATCCGAGAAAAGAAAAGGCGACACGCGGGGGAATCCTCGGAACCGGCAGGGGCTAGGGTTACAAGGAGCAGTGAAGAACGGGTGGCCCTAGAATTTTAGAAATCAGCGCATTGTATTGCAATTTGATCTAAGCAAATTGAAATTGAAACAACGGGCTAGCCTTACCGAGAGGAGATGGGGCTAGGGCACACGGCGCTTCACGGTGACGAGAGGGCCGGTCGAACGTGGTGGCACGATGGCGCGCGGGGAGTCATGGCGGCACGGCGAGCTCTGGTGGCGCGCGGCTGGCGAGGATGCCGGGCGAGCGCGGGCAAGGGAGGCGCGGGCTGTGCTGGCGTGGTGGCGCTGGCGTGGTACGGCGGCGCGCGGCTGGCGAGGGGGCCGAGCGCGGTGACGTGCGTGGCCAGGGCACGGAGCATGGCTTCGGTGGCAAGTTGGCGGCGGCGTAGGCTAGGGCTCGGGCGAGTTAGGTCAAGGAGAAAGAAAACGAAGGCACTGTTATATGAGGATCCCGAACGTGACAGAGAAGGAAACGGAAAAGAGACTTAAATCGCGCGAGATCCACTGACCGGACGCTCCGGTGGTAGCGATCGGATGCTACCACCCAGCGTCCGGTCGATTTCAGAGAGGTCCAATTCCTCTGGAATCAGGACCGGACGCGTCCGGTGGTCCATGACCGAACGCAGGCAGGGTTCGGTCAGTACTGCCTTTCCTTCCTTCGATCGACCGGACGCTGAAGGTCCACTTGACGGGACGCACAGACGCAGCGTCCGGTCACTCCTTCGGCAGCAGTTCACCTCCTGTGAACTGACCGGACGCTGGACAGCAGCGTCCGGTGCAGCGTCCGGTGCACATTTTCCAGCAAATCTTCAACTTTCCTTCGCGCTGCCTGTTCCCAATCAAGTCCCAACTTGAATAAGATCCAAATAAACACCAATTGGGACTGATGTGAGTGACCTCTCTCAAACCCTCATATTTTTCAAAATATTTTGCCTTAGGCTATAATTCTTTTTAAAAAAAAAAGGCAACAAGAGGGCAAATGGAACAAAACGACAAAACAACATTCATGCATATGCAATACTTGTAAGTAAATCTAGTTGCTTGTCAAGTTTGATCCAAGGTTAAGTTTCTTCACATGCTTTTTCGGCGGTTATCTTAACCATGTTAGACAAGCCCTATATGCATTGCCACAAATTAAACATGTTGTATATTACAATGAATGCAAGGGACAACACAAGCTCAATTTTTAGTGAAGTTACTAAAATCAAGTACATTGAGCTCATTCCGCAATCTACAAAATATAGCCTCATCTAGCGGTTTAGTGAAGATATCCGCTAATTGATCTTCGGATCTTACACCTTCTAGTGATATATCATTTTTAGCCACATGATCTCTTAGAAAGTGATGGCGGATATCTATATGCTTGGTGCGAGAGTGTTGAACCAGATTATTTGCAAGTTTTACCGCACTTTTATTGTCGCACAAAAGAGGTACTTTCTCTAGAACTACTCCATAGTCTAGCAAAGTTTGTTTCATGTATAATATTTGTGCACAACAAGCACCCACGGCAATGTATTCCGCTTCGGCAGTGGACAAAGCCACACTATTTTGTTTCTTGGAGGACCAAGACACAAGTGATCTACCAAGCAAATGGCACCCTCCGGATGTGCTCTTTCTATCAACTTTGCACCCGGCGTAATCCGAATCGGAATAGCCAATTATTTCAAATAAAGCTCCTTTGGGATACCAAAGGCCAATGCTTGGTGTGTGCTTAAGATACCTAAGGATTCTTTTTACGGCAATTAAATGAGTTTCCTTAGGACTAGCTTGAAATCTAGCACACATACACACACACTAAACATGATGTCGGGCCTAGATGCGGTTAAATATAATAAGCTACCAATCATAAACAGTACAGAGTTTGATCAACCGGGTTACCTCCCTCATCTAGGTTGAGATGTCCATTTGTAGGCATTGGTGTCTTGATTGGCTTACATTCATCCATCTTGAATCTATTGAGAAGATCCTTTGTATATTTCTCTTGAGAGATGAAGATGCCTTCTTTCATTTGCTTGACTTGAAAACCAAGAAAGAATATAAGCTCACCAATCATTGACATCCTGAACTCCTTCGACATCAATTCACCAAATTCTTTGCATGAGTCTTCATTTGATGATCCAAAGATGATATCATCAACATATACTTGACAAATGAAGATATGCCCATCAAGCTTCTTGGTGAATAGTGTGGTGTCGACCTTCCCAATGGTGAAGCCCTTCTCAATGAGGAAGTCTCGAAGGCGCTCATACCAAGCTCTTGGGGCTTGCTTAAGCCCATATAGTGCCTTGGACAACCTATAAACATGATTAGGATATCTAGGGTCTTCAAACCCGGGAGGTTGATCAACATAGACTAGTTCATTAATAAAGCCATTTAAAAATGCACTTTTCACATCCATTTGATATAGTTTCATTTCATGATGTGATGCATATGCAAGAAGGATACAGATGGCTTCTAATCTTGCAACCGGTGCAAAGGTCTCTCCAAAATCCAAACCTTCAACTTGAGAGAACCCCTTTGCAACTAGTCTTGCCTTGTTCCTCACAACAACACCTTGATCATCTTGCTTGTTGCGGAACACCCACTTCGTTCCAATGACTCTTGCACCTTTTGGTCGCTCTTTAAGAGTCCAAACTTCATTGCGAGTGAAGTTGTTCAACTCTTCATGCATGGCATTGATCCAATCCGGATCTTTAAGAGCTTCTTCTACCTCGGTAGGCTCATAACAAGAGACAAAAGAGTGATGAGCAATAAATGATGTAAGTTTTTGAGATCGAGTCATTACACCCTTTGATGGACTCCCTATGATGAGATCTTGTGGATGATCTTGTAGGAGAGGTGTATTTCTTCTATTGACCACTTGAGGAGGAGGTTGTGGAGCATCAACATCTTGTGCTTGTACCACCATTTGCTCATGGGAGATATGAGTATCTTCATTTTCTACTCTCCCATCTTTTTCACCATCTTGTGGTACATTTGATGAAGAGGGTTGGTTAATGACGTGTACATCATCTTCATCATCTTTTGGCTTGATATCTCCCACCGGAATATTCTTCATAGCCTCCCTCAATGGTTCATCACCTAACATCATCAAGATTCTCATGTGCTCCTTGGGAGCCGTTAGATTCATCAAATTCCACATCATATGTTTCTTCAACCAAGCCGGTGGCATGATTAAATACTCTATATGCTTTGGACTTCAATGAGTAACCAACAAGAAAACCTATATCACAACGTCTTTGAAACTTCCCTAGGTGTTGCCGCTTCTTGTAGATGTAGCACTTGCAACTAAACACCCTAAAGAAGGAGACGTCCGGCTTCTTCCCATTGAGCAACTCATACGGTGTCTTGACAAGGAACTTTTGAAGAAATAGGCGGTTGGATGCATAACATGCAGTGTTGATTGCTTCCGCCCATAGAGCTTCGAGGGTGTTGTACTCATCTAGCATTGTCCTTGCAAGAATGATCAAAGTCCGATTCTTCCTCTCAACAACATCATTTTGTTGAGGAGTATAGGTTGCGGAGACTTCATGTTTGATTCCAACTTCATCACAATAAGCTTCTATGTTTGTGTTGTCAAACTCTTTGCCATTGTCACTTCTTATCTTCTTGAGCTTCACTTCAAATTCATTTTGAGCTCTCTTGGCAAACTTCTTGAAACAAGATGCAACTTCGGATTTGTCATGAAGGAAGAACACCCATGTATACCTTGAATAGTCATCCACAATCACAAGACAATAGAGATTTCCTCCCAAACTCTTGTATGTTGTTGGTCCAAATAAATCCATGTGTAGGAGTTCTAGCACTCTTGTGGTTGACATGAAAGCTTTGGTTGGATGAGTGTTTGCAACTTGCTTGCCGGCTTGACATGCACTACAAAGCTTGTCCTTCTCAAACTTCACATCCTTCAACCCTCTCACCAAATCATTCTTCATAAGCTTCTTGAGTGAGCTCATCCCAACATGAGCAAGTCTTCTATGCCATAGCCACCCAAGTGTTGTTTTGGTGAATAGGCAAGTCTTCAAGTTTGCATCTTCGGAGGTGAAGTCAACTAGATATAAGTTGTTGTATCTAAATCCATTGAATATCACTTGATTGTCATCTACCTTGGATACAACAACCTCTTTTTCGGTGAATAAGCATTGAAAGCCAAGATCACACAATTGCCCAATGGATAGCAAGTTGAAGCTCAATGATGCAACATAGAGTACATTGGAGATGGAATGATCATTTGATATTGCCACTTTGCCCAATCCTTTAACCTTGCCCTTTGAATTACCTCCAAATATTATTTTCTCTTGTCCATCTACCTCTTCATCTAGTGAGGTGAACATACGAGGATCACCGGTCATATGTTGAGTGCAACCACTATCAATAACCCAATGACTTCCACCGGTCTTGTAGTTCACCTACACACAAGAGATTCAAGCTTTAGGGATCCAAACTTGTTGAGGGCCCTTCACCTTCTCAACAAGTGACTTAGCCACCCAAATCTTCTTAGGTCTACTCTTGTTGGGGGGTCCTAAGAACATGACTTTCATCTTTCCACTAGAATCTTTTCTAAGCATGTAGTGAGCATTGAAAGCAAAGGGTCTAGCATGCTTGGGCAAGGGTTGTGGTAGTGGAGTTTGACACTCATGAGCAAAGTGGCCTTCTTGTCCACACTCAAAACATCTCTTTGGCTTTAATTGATGGTGTTGAGCTTGAGCCTTCTTCTTCTCTACACTTGCCATATATCCAATGCCACTTCTATCCATCTTCATGACGGTATTCATGAGTAGCTCACTTTAGAGATGCTTGCCTCTAGCAAACTTGCTCAATCCCACCTTGAGATGCTCTTTCTCCATCTTGAGCTTCTTGTTCTCTTCCTTGAGAATATCATTGTTCTTCTCTTCCTTGAGTTTCTTGTTTTCTTCTTTGAGCTTCTCATTCTCAAGGATCAACTCTTTGTCATGATCAAGAGTTTCTAGCACAATGGTGTTGTGACTTTTCATCTCTTCAAGATCTTTCATGAGCTTCTCATGGTCACTCTTGAGCTTGACATACTCATCATAGTCATTGCACTCAACCACTTGCTTGCCTTTGCTACTAGATCCATGCTCAATGCTCTCATCAATTAAATCATCATATGAGGTAGCTATATCAATCTTAACAACATGGTTAGTAGCAACATGTGGCTCATTTGGTAAGAATTCTTGTGCAATAACAAGGGTATCATAATTGATCTTTAGAGTTGTATATTCATCTTTTAGCTTGTTGTGACTAGTGATAAGCTCATTGTGCACCCACTCAAGTTTATCATGTTTATCTTTAAGCTCTTTCTTAGAAGATTTGAGCTCCTTGAGTTTGGATGATATAGAATCATTTGTTTCTTTGAGCTCATCATTAGCCTTTTCTAATGTATCACACTTAGCTAAGAGTGAATCATTTTTAGCATCAAGTTTTTCATTTGTAGCTCTACTCTTTCTAATGATCTTAGTGTATTTTCTTAATATTTTGACAAGATCATCATATGTGGGTGAATCATCATCGCTATCGCTATCATCATCACTAGCTTGCTCATCATCACTACTATCATCACTCTTAGTTACCTTGTGTTCACCCTTGGCCATAAGGCATAGGTGTGTAGAGGATGATAGCGATGGTGGCGGTGAGGATGCAAGATCAATAGCAATGGCGGCCACCTTCTCATTGTCACTCTCATCATCGGATGATCCACTTGATGAATTAATGTTCGTGAGCCAATCACTGACAATATAGGCCTTGCCACTCTTCTTCTTCTTGTAGAAGTCTCTCTTTTTGCCATCTCTCTTCTTGTATGGCTTGTTCTTTTTCTTTTCATCTTCATCACTTGAGCTTTCATACTCAAGTCTTGCCTTGCCCTTATCTTGGCTAGCTTTGAATGCTAAGTCTTTCTCTTTCTTCTTTGTAGAGGATGAGCCATCTTGTGGTGTGATGTGCATATACATCTCATGAGCATTGATCTTTCCCAAGATTTGTGTCGGTGTAGCGGCGGAAAGATCACCTTGATGTAGCACGATCACAATGTGCCCATATTTGTCAATGGGGAGGACACTCAAGATCTTTCTCACAACATCGGATGGTGACATTTGAGTAAGTCCAAGCCCATTGACTTCCTCTACAAGAACATTTAAACGAGAATACATTTCATTAGCACTTTCTTTGGGAAGCATCTCAAAAGAATTTAGCTTTTTAATTACAAGATGATAGCGTTCCTCACGCTCACTCTTGGTTCCCTCATGGAGCGTACAAACATCCGACCATAGTGCATGGGCGTCTTTGTGGTTCCTTACATGATTGAACACATCTTTGCAAAGGCCTCTAAAGATGGTGTTGTGAGCCTTTGCATTCCATTTTTCATAGTTTACTTCATCGCCTTGGAGTTGTGCGGCATTCTTAGGTGTTGGGAACCCTTGAGAGGCGGCTCTAAGAATTCCAACATCTAGAGCTTCTAGGTAAGCCTCCATGCGAATTTTCCAATATGGAAAATCATCCCCCTCAAAGATAGGAGGAGGTCCATCCCCGTGAGACATCTTGCTCTAAGCGGTTAAGCTTAAAAACGTGAGCACAAGGCTCTGATACCAATTGAAAGGATCAAGATGCCCAAGAGGGGGGTGAATTGGGCTAATTCTAAATTTTCTTTCAATAATCAAATCCTACGGATAGCCCAATTAACCCCTTGTGCCTAGAGAAGTGTTTCTATCAAATTTACGCACAATAGACTTGCAACCTATGTTCCAAACTTACTTTAGCATAGCAATTCTACGAATGTAAAGACAAGTATTGAATTGCTCAAAGTAAATACTCAAAGTAAATGCTCAAAGTAAATGCTCAAAGTAAATGGAGAGAGGAACGCAGCAATGTTTTGCCAAGGTATCGGAGAGTCGCCACTCTCCACTAGTCCTCGTTGGAGCACCCGCGCAAGGGTGTAGCTCCCCCTTGATCCGCGCAAGGATCAAGTGCTCTCTACGGGTTGATTCTTCGACACTCCGTCGCGGCGAATCACCCAAAGCCGCTCACAACTTGAGTTGGGTCACCCACAAGCTCTGCCGGGTGATCACCAAGCTCCCAATCACCACCAAGTCGTCTAGGTGATGGCGATCACCAAGAGTAACAAGCACGAACTCTCACTTGACCACACGAAGCCTAATGAGAAGATGGATGCACACTTATCTACTCTTGATTCACTAATGAGGTTTCACTCTTGGATTCTCAAATCACAAACACCTCACTAGGACCTTGCTCTTCTTGGCACTCACAAACATGTTTCTCAGCTGTTGGAATGAGCAAAAGTAACTCCACACACGAGTGGAGCTTCTATTTATAAGGCAGCCTGAAAAACGAACCGTTATGAGCTTCTGCGGGATGACTGGACGCTCCGATCGTTTTGACCGGATGCTCCGGTCAGTTCAACCCGCGCAACAGTTTTCAAGTGATGACCGGACGCTGTCAGGGTCCGGTCAGAACTGACCGGACACGTCTGGTCGCTCTTGGATGCTTACTGTAAACGACCGGATGCTGGATACACAAGGTCCGGTCACCACTGACCAGACGCGTCCGGTCACACTTTCTCAAGTCTGGACCCTTACTGGAGTCGACCGGACGCTGGCCCTCAGCGTCCAGTCACATTGACCTTCTAGCATCCGGTCACACCAGACTTGTTCTCCTCAGTCAAATGAACTGACCGGACCCTGCGGCCAGCGTCCGGTCGCACCGGAGCCAGCGTCCGGTCTGTATTTGACCCTCCATTCACTTCCAACTCTCGATCATATGTGAATGAAGTTTGCTCCAAATGATCTTAGGCATTCATAGGAGCTACCTAGAGCTAGTTTTAACAAGTGTACACCACACCTAACTCACTAGACTCAACTAGGTCAAGCTACCCGTCCATACCCCCCTTAATAGTATAGCCAAAGGAAAAAACAAAGTCCTAAACTACTCTAAGTGTCTCTCCAACTCCAATCGACACTTAGAACTAGTCATCCTTAACCTTGTCGTCAATCCTTTGAAAACCGAAACGATTTCGATCGTAGGGGCATGACAACCTCGATTGCCCAATCGATCTCCATTACCATGACCTAACTTTATTTGCCTCTACAAAACACACGTTAGTCATAGTAATCTTGTATTGTCATTAATCATCGAAATCCAACTAGAGGCCTAGATGCTTTCAGTTAGGTGTGGTGCACACTTGTTAAAACTAGCACTAGGTAGCTCCACAACAGCCTTATGACCCAATGGAGCAAACTTCATTCACATATGTTTGAGAGTTGGAAGTGAATGGAGGGTCAAATACTGACCGGACGCTGGCTACGGTGTGACCGAACGCTGGCTCAGAGTCCGGTCAGTTCATTTGACCAAGGTGAAAGTGTCTGGAAGTGACCGGACGCTGCTAGGTCATGGTACCAGACGCTGAGGGCCAGCGTCCGGTCGACTCCAGTAATGTTCCAGAGAGGGAAAATTACAACCAGATGCGTCCGATCAGTGCTGACCAGACGCTGGCCAACGTCCGGTCACACTGTAAACACTGGAGTTCGGGGTATACTGACCGGAGCGTCCGGTCACCCCGCAGAGGCACATAACGGTTCGTTTTTCAGCCGGTGTTATAAATACCACCTCCACTCGTGTGTGGGGGTACTTTTGCTCATTCCAACAGCTGAGAAACACCTTAGAGAGTGCTAAGAAGAGCAATATCCTAGTGAGGTGATTGAGATTTGAGAATCCAAAAGAGAGGCCTCATTAGTGAAGATCAAGAGTAGCAAAGTGTGCATCCACCTTCTCATTAGGCTTGTCGTAGTCAAGTGAGAGTTCATGCTTGTTACTCTTGGTGATCGCCATCACCTAGACGGCTTGGTGGTGATTGAGAGTTTGGTGATCACCCGACGGAGCTTGTGGGTGACCCAACTCAAGTTGTGAGCGGTTGTGGGTGATTCACCGCGACGGAGTGTCGAAGAATCAACCCATAGAGAGCACTTGATCCTTGCTCGGATCAAGGGGGAGCTACACCCTTGCGCGGGTGCTCCAACGAGGACTAGTGGGGAGTGGCGACTCTCCGATACCTCAGCAAAACATCGCCGCGTTCCTTCCTCTCTATTTACTTTGAGCATTTACTTTGAGCAATTCATTTCATGTCTTTACATTCTTAGAATTGCCATGCTAGAGTAGAATTGGAACTTACGTTGCAAGTCTTTTGTGCGGTAGAACAATTAGGAACACTTTCTAGGCACAAGGGGTTAATTGAGCTAACCATAGGATTTAATTATTGCAAAGAAATTTAGAATTAGCCCAATTCACCCCCCCCCCTCTTGGGCATCTTGATCCTTTCAATTGGTATTGGAGCCTCGTGCTCACGTATTTAGGCTTAACCGCCTAGAGCAAGATGTCTCACGGGGATGGACCTCCTCCTATCTTTGAGGGAGATGACTTTTCTTATTGGAAAATTCGCATGGAGGCGTATCTAGAGGCTCTAGATGTTGGTATACTTAGAGCTACCTCACAAGGCTTCCCAAAACCTCGGGATGCTACTAACCTACAAGGCGATGAGGTGAACTATGAGAAGTGGAATGCAAAGGCTCGAAACACTATCTTTAGAGGCCTTTGCAAAGATGTGTTCAATCGTGTGAGGAACCACAAAGACGCCCATGCACTATGGTCGGACATTTGTGCACTCCATGAGAGAACTAAGAGTGAGCGTGAGGAACGCTATCATCTTGTCATGAAAAAGCTCAACTCTTTTGAAATACTTCCTAAAGAATGTGCTAATGAAATGTATTCATGTTTGAATATTCTTGTAGAGGAAGTCAATGGGCTTGGACTCACTCAAATGCAACCATCCAATGTTGTAAGAAAAATCTTGAGTGTCCTCCCCATTGACAAATATGGGCATATTGTGACCGTGCTACATCAAGGTGATCTTTCTACTGCTATACCGACATAAATCTTGGGGAAGATCAATGCTCATGAGATGTACATGCACATCACTCCACAAGATGGCTCATCCTCTACCAAGAAGAAAGATAAGGACTTAGCATTCAAAGCTAGCCAAGAGAAGGGCAAGGCAAGACTTGAGTATGAGAGCTCAAGTGATGATGAAGTTGATGATGAAAGTCTTGCTCTCATGGTGAAGAAGACCGCCAAGATGCTAAAGAAGCTCAACAAGAGTGGCATCAAGTTTGATGGCAAGAAGAAGAAGTTCTTCACAAGCTCTAGAAGGAAGCCAATCTCCGAGATGGATTGCTATAATTGTGGAGAACTTGGTCATCTAGCTCACCAATGCACAAAGCCCAAGAAAGACAAGTTCAAGAACAAGAACAAGGGCAAGAAAGATGACTCAAGCAATGAAGATGAAGATGAGAAGAAAAAGAACAAGCCATACAAGAAAAGAGATGGCAAGAAGAAGGATTTCCCCAAGAAGAAGAAGAGTGGAAAGGCTTACATCGTCGGTGATTGGCTCATGGACATTGATTCATCTAGTAGATCATCCAATGATGAAAGTGACAACGAGAAGGTGGCCACCATTGCTATTGACTTATCATCTTCACCGCCACCACCGCCATCATCCTCTACACACCTATGCCTTATGGCCAAGGGTGAACGCAAGGTATCACATGATGATGATAGTAGTGGTGATGATCATGCTCATAATGATGATAGTGATAGTGGATAGCGATGATGAATATGAGTCACCTACTTATGATGATCTTGACTAAATTACTAAAGAAATACACTAAGATCATTATAAAGACTAGAGCTAAAAATGAAAAGCTTGAGATTAAGAATGATTCTCTTTTAGCTAAATGTGAGATAGCCAAAAAGGCTAGTGTTGAGCTTAGAGAAGAAAATGATGCTATGTCATCCAAACTCAAGGAGCTCAAATCTTCTAAGAAAGAGCTTAAAGATAAACATGATAAACTTGAGTGGGTGCACAAAGAGCTCATCACTAGCCATAACAAGCTAAAAGATGAATACACTACTCTTAAGGTTAATCATGATACTCTTGTTATTGCTCAAGAATTTTTACCCAATGAGCCACATGATGCTACTAATGATGTTGTTAAGATTGATATAGCTACATCATGTGATGATTTAATTGATGAGAGCATTGATCAAGGATCTAGTGGCAAAGGCAAGCAAGTGGTTGAGTGCAATGACTATGATGAGTATGTCAAGTTCAAGCATGACAATGAAAAGCTAAAGAAAGAGTTTGAAGAGTTCAAAACCCACAACACCATTGTGCTAGAAACTCTTGATCATGATGGCAACTTGATTCTTGAGAATGAGAAGCTAAAAGAAGAAAACAAGAAACTCAAGGAAGAAAGAAACAAGGTTGCACTCAAGGAAGATAAAAGTAGTGATGCACTCAAGGAAGAGAACAAGAAGCTCAAGTTGGAAAAAAGAGCATCTCAAGATTGGATTGAGCAAGTTCACTAGAGGCAAATATCTTCAAAGTGAGCTCCTAATGAACACCATCATGAAGATGGATAGAAGTGGCATTGGGTACATGGCAAACAAAGAGAAGAATGCTCAAGCTCAACAACAACAATCAAAGCCAAAGCCAAAGCCAAAGAGATGCTTCGAGTGTGGACAAGAAGGCCACTTTGCTCATGAGTGCCAAACTCCACCACCACAACCCTTGTCCCAAGCATGCTAGACCCTTTGCCTTCAATGCTCACTATATGCTTAGAAAGGAATTCTAGTGGAAAGATGAAAGTGATGTTCTTAGGACCTCCAAATAAGAATAGACCTAAGAAAATTTAGGTTGCAAAGTCACTTATTGAGAAGATGAAGGGCCCTCAACAAGTTTGGGTTCCTAAAGCTTGATCTCTTGTGTGTAGGTGAACTACAAGACCGGTGGAAGTCATTGGGTTATTGATAGTGGTTGCACACAACATATAACCGGTGATCCTCATATGTTCACCTCACTAGATGAAGAAGTAGATGGTCAAGAAAGAATCACATTTGGAGATAACTCAAAGGGCAAGGTCAAAGGATTGGGCAAAGTGGCAATATCAAATGATCATTCCATCTCCAATGTGCTATATGTTGCTTCATTGAGTTTCAACTTGCTATCCGTTGGACAATTATGTGATCTTGACTTTCAATGCTTGTTTACCAAGAAGGAGGTTATTGTGTCCAAGAAGGATGATGATCATGTGATATTCAAAGAGGTTTAGATACAACAACCTATATCTAGTGGACTTCACCTCCGAAGATGCAAACTTGAAGACATGCCTATTCACTAAAACAACACTTGGGTGCCTATGGCATAGAAGACTTGCTCATGTTGGGATGAGCTCACTCAAGAAGCTTATGAAGAATGACTTGGTGAGAGGGTTGAAGGATGTGAAGTTTGAGAAGGACAAGCTTTGTAGTGCATGTCAAGCCGGCAAGCAAGTTGCAAATACCCATCCAACAAAAGCTTTCATGTCAACCGCAAGAGTGCTTAGAACTCCTTCACATGGATTTATTTGGACCAACAACATACAAGAGTTTGGGAGGAAATCTTTATTGTCTTGTGATTGTTGATGATTATTCAAGGTATACATGGGTATTCTTCCTTCATGACAAATCCGAAGTTGCATCTTGCTTCAAGAAGTTTGCCAAGAGAGCACAAAATAAATTTGAAGTGAAGCTCAAGAAGATAAGAAGTGACAATGAGAAAGAAGTTTGACTAACACAAACATAGAAGCTTATTGTGATGAAGTTGGAATCAAACATGAAGTCTCCGCAACATATACTCCTCAACAAAATGGTGTAGTTGAGAGGAAGAACCGGACATTGATCACTCTTGCAAGAACAATGCTTGATGAAGTACAACACCCCCGAAGCTCTATGGGCGGAAGCAATCAACACCGCATGCTATGCATCCAACCGTCTATTCCTTCAAAAGTTCCTTGGCAAGACACCTTATGAGTTGCTCAATGGGAAGAAGCCGGACGTCTCCTTCTTTAGGGTGTTTGGTTGCAAATGCTACATCTACAAGAAGCGGCAACACCTAGGGAAGTTTCAAAGACGTTGTGATATTGGTTTTCTTGTTGGTTACTCATCAAAGTCCAAAGCATATAGAGTATTTAATCATGCCACCGGCTTGGTTGAAGAAACATATGATGTGGAATTTGATGAATCTAACGGCTCCCAAGGAGCACATGAGAATCTTGATGATATAGGTGATGAACCATTGAGGGAGGCTATGAAGAACATTCCGGTTGGAGACATCAAGCTTAAAGATGATGAAGATGATGTACAAGTGATTGATCTACCTTCTTCATCAAATGTGCCACAAGATGATGAAAAAGATGGGAGAGTAGAAAATGAAGATACTCATGTCTCCCATAAACAAATGGTGGTACAAGCACAAGATATTGATGCTCCACAACCTCTCCCTCAAGTGGTCAATAGAAGAAATACACCCCTACTTCAAGATCATCCACAAGATCTCATCATAGGGAGTCCATCAAAGGGTGTAATGACTCGATCTCAAAAACTTGCTTCATTTATTGCTCATCACTCTTTTGTCTCTTGCTTTGAGCCTACTAAGGTAGAAGAACCTCTTCAACATCCAGATTAGATAAATGCCATACATGAAGAGTTGAACAACTTCACTCGCAATAAAGTTTGGACTCTTGAAGAGCGGCCAAAAGGTGCAAGAGTCATTGGAACAAAGTGGGTGTTCCGAAACAAGCAAGATGATCAAGGTGTTGTTGTGAGGAACAAGGCAAGACTAGTTGTAAAGGGGTTCTCTCAAGTTGAAGGGTTGGATTTTGGAGAGACCTTTGCCCCGGTTACAAGATTAGAAGCCATCCGTATCCTCCTTGCATATGCATCACATCATGAAATAAAACTTTATCAAATGGATGTGAAAAGTGCATTTTTAAATGGCTTTATAAATGAACTAGTCTGTGTTGATCAACCTTCCGGGTTTGAAGACCCTAGATATCCTAATCATGTTTATAGGTTATCCAAGGCACTATATGGGCTTAAGCAAGCCCCAAGAGCTTGGTATGAGCGCCTTCGGGACTTCCTCGTTGAAAAGGGCTTTATCATTGGGAAGGTCAACACCACACTATTCACCAAGAAGCTTGATGGGCATATCTTCATTTGTCAAGTGTATGTTGATGATATTATCTTTGGATCATCAAATGAAGATTCATGCAAAGAATTTGGTGAATTGATGTCGAAGGAGTTCGAGATGTCAATGATTGGAGAGCTTACATTCTTTCTTGGTTTTCAAGTCAAGCAAATGAGAGAAGAGATTTTCATCTCTCAAGAGAAATATACTAATGATCTTCTCAAGAGATTAAGATGGATGAATGTAAGCCAATCAAGACTTCAATGCCAACCAATGGACATCTCGACCTAGATGAGGGAGGTAACCCGGTTGATCAAACTCTCTACCGCTCTATGATTGGTAGCTTGTTATATTTGACCGCATCTAGGCCCGACATCATGTTTAGTGTGTGTATGTGTGCAAGATTTCAAGCTAATTCTAAGAAAACTCATTTAATTGCCGTAAAAAGAATCCTTATGTATCTTAAGCACACACCAAGCATTGGCCTTTGGTATCCCAAAGGAGCTAGATTTGAATTAATTGGCTATTCCGATTCAGGACTATGCCGGTTGCAAAGTTGATAGAAAGAGCACATTCGGAGGGTGCCATTTGCTTGGTAGATCACTTGTGTCTTGATCCTCCAAGAAGCAAAATAGTGTGGCTTTGTCCACCGCCGAAGCGGAATACATTGCCGCGGATGCTTATTGTGCACAAATACTTTACATGAAACAAACTTTGCTAGACTATGGTGTAGTTCTAGATAAAGTACCTCTTTTATGCGACAATGAAAGTGCGGTAAAACTTGTAAATAATCCAGTTCAACACTCTCGCACCAAGCACATAGATATCCGCCATTATTTTCTTAGAGATCATGTTGCTAAAAATGATATATCACTAGAAGGTGTAAGGACCGAGGATCAATTGGCGGATATCTTTACTAAACCGCTAGATGAGGCAACATTTTGTAGATTGCGGAATGAACTAAATGTGCTTGATTTTAGTAACTTCACTAAAAATTGAGCTTGTGTTGTCCCTTGCATTGCATTGTAATATACGACATGTTTAAAGCTTTATAATGCATATAGAGCTTGTCTAACATGGTTAAGATAACCGCCGAAAAGCATGTGAAGAAGCTTAACCTTGGATCAAACTTGACAAGCAACTAGATTTACATTCAAGTATTGCATATGCATGAATGTTGTTTTGTTGTTTATCTTAAATTGTCCTCTTATTACCTAATTTCTTAAAAAGAATTATAGCCTAAGGCAAAATATTTTGAAAAACTTGAGGGTTTGAGAGAGGTCACTCACATCAGTCACAATTGGTGTTTATTTGGATCTTATTGGAGTTGGGACTTGATTGGGAATAGGCAGCATGAAGGACTTTGAAGATTTGCTGAAGGAGTGACCGGACGCTGCATCGGACTCTGATGTCCAGCGTCCGATCAGTTCACAAGAGGTGAACCTGCTGCCGAAGGAGTGACCGGACGCTGAAACAGTGTTTTTCCAGCGTCCTGTCAGAAGGAGCTTTAGCATCCGGTCGATGATGAAGACGTCAAGGCTAGGTGACCAAACTCTGGCTACGTCCGGTCGGTGTCCACCGGACACGTCCGGTCATGATTCCCAAGGATTTGGACCTCTCTGGAATCGACCGGACGCTGGGTGGTAGCGTCCGGTCGCTACCACCGGAGCGTCCGGTCAGTAGAAAACGTGCGGCATCAGATCTCTTTTCCCGTTTCCTCCTCTGATTCGGGGGGCCACCTTATTTAATCCAACTGCCGGCGTTGACCTAATCCTATTCTTCTTCCATGCTGCGCTGACTTCGCCCGCGCGCCGCCGCCGCTAGCCCTGCGTGCCATCGCTTCTCCCGCACGCCTTCCTACCAAGCTGCTGCACCGAGCGCCGCTCGCAGCTCCACGTGCCATCACAGCCCTCGCACACGCCGCCGCTTGCCCACGCGCCGCCGCCACCTCCCTGTTGCCCGCGCGACACCGTCGCTCGCCCACGCGCCGCCTGTCTCGCATCGAAGCATGACTGCGCCAGTGCAGCTCCTCCACCCCCGAGCCCTACCTAGCCACCCTAGCTCTGGCTGCATTGACTGCACCGCCACCTGTGCCTCCACAGCAGTCGAGCCCTACTCCAGTGCCAACGTCTATGCCGTGCCCTAGCTCTGCATTGATCCAGCCCCTGCTTCTGCACAGCGCCGGTAAGACCCTGCCGTCGTGCCCTAGCATCCATATCGCGACTTCGCTGTGACCTTGCTATTCATCAAGCCAGTCGTTTCACTGCTCACCGTGATTTCAATCTCATTCAGGGCCGTCGATTCACTGTTCATCACAACCCTAACCCTAGATTTGGTGGTTCCCCGCATATCGCTTATCTTTTCATCAGATCACCGGTTGGTCATGTAGAAAGCCCATCGTTTCAATTTCATATCTAAATTGCTTGCTTCCTAGGGTTTCGCATCTATTAGATACATTGTATTTATCTGTATATCCTATCTATTCCATCGTGCAGCGAGTCGGTGCCGTTGAGATTGTGTGGTAGTTGTCAGTTAACTCGGGGCCAAGCTCGCGAGTAAGGATCGAGGCCAAGCCTCGAAAGTGTCAGCGACAGTTGATCTTCGACAGAGGCAGTTGTTTCTTTGTCAGGGGTAGTTGATTCTTCTTTGATTCATAAGATGGCTCGCATGAAGAATGCCGGAGGTGGTCCCGATGATGAGGATTGGAGGCCCCCGCCTCGCCAGCCTGTAGATCCTAAAGGTAAGGCAACGAAGAAGCTAGCAACCCAGAAGCGCAAATATCCAGATGCAGAGACAGCAAGAGCAGCAGCAGTTACAGAGGCCGCAGAGTGTGCCGAGAGAGGAGGTGCATGCAGTGGAGTTGTTATTACAGATCCGCTTTCACTAGAGGCGATGGCTTCACTTCAGCATGTTGAGCGTCTTCATGGTGGTCTAGCTAGGACCCTCATGATTGGAGGACGATGAGTTGCCATTGACGAGGTTTAGCCTCAGGGGGAGCCACAGCAGCAGCCTTAGCCAGCTCAGCAGACACAGGAGGCATAGCCGTCACAGTAGACCCAGGAGGGTGAGCAGGTCCAGCAGGCCAAGGAGACAGAGGCGGCACCACAGCCACAGTTACGCTGCTCTGGTCATACTCATGTCCCAATTTCACCGAGGCCAGCCACTCAGCATAGGGGTTCTCGTCCACCACCTCGACCACAGGGTCCTCCTCCAGTGACCCATCTTGACCTGAGGGCCGCCATGGCTAAGCAGGTGCAACAGCTGTGGTTTGTTGACTTTGAGGTATGGTTTCCACCCAGGAGGGATGAGAGAGCATCAGAGGGATTCTATACACCCCTGCAGGAGGACTTCTACAATGCCTATCTGAACAGTGGAGCAGTCTTCAGACCACAGAGAGTATGCAACATAGAGTCTATTGTTGCAGCAGCTGGAGAGCACATTCGCCCCTACCTTGCATATCTTCCGGGCTGACAGATCTGATTGGACGGACTGGATTATATGTTCCATCTTGGGTTCGGCAGTTCTATGCTTCTCTCTTTATTGACCCACACCATAACTTTATTCACTTTGCATTCGGTGGGAGAGACTATCGATTGACGAGCACCAGGGCCAGGGAGATTCTTAGGCTTCAGGAGCAGCCAGTCAGGCTCCATGAGGTATGCTATGGATAGACTGCACCCCCCAGACGTCCTCATGGTGGCATGGTACCCCCTACAGACTTGGTACGTCACTACTTTACAGAGCCTTTTGGCGAGGGTTTGAGGAGGAACCCCAGTGATCTCACGCCTACTGCTCGTGTGCTTGACGCTGTTATGAGGAGGACTTTACTCCCGAGGATGGGATACAGAGAGGGATTGACTCGGATTCAGCTTTGGCTCCTCAACTCTCTGATGCAGCAGATAGTCTTTGATATCTGGGATCTCCTTCTGTCAGAGATGGAGGACACAATAGCTGAGGGCTTCAGAGGTCACAGGCAGCTACCCTATGCTCACTGGGTCACTTTTCTTATCCATAGAGCTGTGTCAGTTAAGTCGCCTGAGATGATTGCTGAGTACTGTGGTGCCACTACAGAGTTCCCTTCTTATAACCTGTCTCAGATGATCAGACACAGTACACCACAGGCACTGAGTCAGCCACGCCATCGTCCAGAGGTGCCAGAGACTGCAGCCCAGTAGGATGATATCATCAGGGGTATTGTAGCTACAGAGGAGGAGGAGCTTGCTTAGCAGGAGGGGTTGGTCACTAGCGAGCCTAGTGACAGTTCTGATGATGGTTACCAGCCCATTCCACAGATGCCTCCCTGACGACATGATGCTGAGGCCGGTAGCTCCAGTTCAGTGCCACCTACCCCGTAGACTGACCCCACTCTTCTGGCTATACTTGAGCGAATGAGGCAGGACCAGGCCAGATAGGCTCAGGAGACAGCTGCTACACTTGCACAGTTCCAGACTCGGCAGGATGAGTTCCAGCGCCAGTAGCTAGTCATTCAGCAGCAGACACATGCACTACATCAGTAGTAGCAGGCCATGCATTAGCAGCAGCTCCTCATGCAGCAGCAGCTTCTTGGATTTATGCAGCATGTAGTGACAGCTATTGGGGCTCCACCGCCACAGCCTACGCCCCAAATTGGTCAGCCTGCCACCACTTCCACGACTCCAGCGTTACAGCCTAGTGGGCTTTAGAGTCAGGGATAGCCACCAGCATAGTATGCTTCACTGACAGAGCAGGTGTCCTAGTGGTTTGCTACGTTAGTGCCAGCCCCGCAGTTCACACCATTTTGTATGGGCTTCACACCGGCTAAGACGTCATTGCTGCTAGAGCCAGAGACCATAGTGTCCAGGAGCCTTGGTGCTTCCTTCAGTGAGTTGACAGGGCAGCCCACTCCACCATACCTGCATGTTCCAGGACCTTCTATGGCTGCACCTATCACAACGACGACAGAGACGCTTCCCTCTTCAGTGGCACCATCTGAGCCAGCTGCTTCAGTTATACCATCTCAGCCTCCAGCAGCACCAGTTCCTGATCCGACCCAGATTGCTTCAGCCTCACTTCCAGCTTCAGAGGGTCAGATAGCCCAGAGCTCAGGATCAGACGATGATGGCACCTAGTTCCACCTTGCTCCTCGTACCTCAGCGCCCGGCTCGTCCATTGCAGCCCCGCCGACCGACCCGTAGGTTTTGGTGTTTGATGCCAAAGGGGGAGAGGGTTCGAGTATGTTAGGCTTAGGGGGAGCTTAGTATTATATTAGCTTATATATTTACATTTGGAGTTTTTATGTGTGAGATATATTATGCATACATGTTTACTATATTTATGTGACAGTGATATCTACGTGATTGTGATATATGACTTGTGTGCTCTCTACTTTGAATTCTTTATATGTCATATCACCTGTGTTTTGCTCATTTGCCTTTGCTTCCGCGTTTTACTCCGATGCAAATGAGCTTTATTACTTGTACGCATACTTATTTCATATCTTTTGAGTACATCATGTTGGCTTGGATCACATAAGCTTGTCTAACACCTTTGTTCTTATTGCCTAAAGCTTATATGAACCAAGCATGTTAAAAACCTCATCTCTTTCACATACTCGAGGTAGTATTGTCATCAATCACCAAAAAGGGGGAGATTGAAAGCATCTAGGCCCCTTGTTGGGTTTCGGTGATTAATGACAATACATGATTACTGTGACTAACGTGTGTTTTGCAGAAACAATTGAGTTAGGTCACGGTAATGGAGATCGATTGGGCAATCATGGTTGTCATGCCCCTACGATGGAAATCATTTCGGTTTTCAAAGGATGGACGACAAGGTTAAGGATGGACTAGTTCTAAGTGTCAATTGGAGTTGGAGAGACACTTAGAGTAGTTTAGGACTTTGTTTTTCCTTTAGCCGTACTATTAAGGGGGGTATGAATGGGTAGCTTGACCTAGGTGAGTCTAGTGAGTTAGGTGTGGTGCACACTTGTTAAAACTAGCACTAGGTAGCTCCACAACAGCCCTATGATCCAATGGAGCAAACTTCATTCACATATGTTCGAGAGTTGGAAGTGAATGGAGGGTCAAATACTGACCGGACGCTGGCTTTGGTGTGACCAGACGCTGGCTCAGAGTCCAGTCAGTTCATTTGACCAAGGTGAAAGCGTCTGGAAGTGACCGGATGCTGCTAGGTCATGGTACCGGACGCTGAGGGCCAGCGTCCGGTCGACTCCAGTAAGGTTCCAGAGAGGAAAAATCACGACCGAACGCGCCCGGTCAGTGCTGACCGGACGCTGGCCAGCGTCTGGTCACACTGTAAACACTGGAGTTCGGGGTATACTGATCGGAGCGTCCGGTCAACATGACTGGAGCGTCCGGTCACCCCGCAGAGGCACATAACGGTTCGTTTTTCAGCCGGTGTTATAAATACCACCTCCACTCGTGTGTGGGGGTACTTTTGCTCATTCCAACAGCTGAGAAACACCTTAGAGAGTGCCAAGAAGAGAAAGGTCCTAGTGAGGTAATTGAGATTTGAGAATCTAAAAGAGAGGCCTCATTAGTGAAGATCAAGAGTAGCAAAGTGTGCATCCACCTTCTCATTAGGCTTGTCGTGGTCAAGTGAGAGTTCATGCTTGTTACTCTTGGTGATCGCCATCACCTAGACGGCTTGGTGGTGATAGGGAGTTTGGTGATCACCCGGCGGAGCTTGTGGGTGACCCAACTCAAGTTGTGAGCGGTTGTGGGTGATTCACCGCGACAGAGTGTCGAAGAATCAACCCATAGAGAGCACTTGATCCTTGCTCGGATCAAGGGGGAGCTACACCCTTGCGTGGGTGCTCCAACGAGGACTAGTGGGGCGTGGCGATTCTCCAATACCTCGGCAAAACATCGCCGCGTTCCTTCCCCTCTATTTATTTTGAGCATTTACTTTGAGCAATTCATTTCATGTATTTACATTCTTAGAATTGCCATGCTAGAGTGGGATTGGAACTTAGGTTGCAAGTCTTTTGTGCGGTAGAACAATTAGGAACACTTTCTAGGCACAAGGGGTTAATTGGGCTAACCATAGGATTTAATTATTGCAAAGAAATTTAGAATTAACCCAATTCAACCCCCCCTCTTGGGCATCTTGATCCTTTCATATATATTGCAATAGCTTAGCTTATTTTTAGAGGAGGCAGCCATAAGCATCACCGTCTCTGTAAATGCCCTTTGACATTTTCAAATGAGCTGCCTAAATAGGCCACCTTTGGAAAGCCTTGTCCAGATGGCCCAAGAGCCCCGGCCTTAAAAGGCCAATGAGAATGCGTCTCTCTCCTTCTTCTCTTGCAGTCCTCCACCTCCCTCCCTCCCTCCCTACCCCTACCCCCCGTCTCTCTCATCTAAGAGCTTTTCCTCCACCCGAGAGAGCCATGCACGTGTGAACAAGGAGTAGCATAGAGCGACGGGCGGAAGTAGATGCCATGGTAGAGTCGGTGACCCCGCCCCCCCAAGAGAGGCATGGGGTGAACAAGGAGCAACATAAAGCGGCAAGGCAGGCAGCACCAGCGTCGACGACGCGTGGCGCCATCGGATCTAGTGGGGTGTGGGCATGAGGTGGCATGGGCGAAGTTCTAACGTGGGCGGCCTCTGTGGCCACAATGACAATCTCCACAACGGCGAGGGCAGCATCCACAAAGGGATGGGTGGGCCACAAACGAGATGTGGCGGTGGACTCCACGACGGTGGCGGGTAGCGGCGTGCTCAACGATAGCTAGCGGTAGGGTTGTGCCATTTTTATATTTTTTTAATGGATTAGCTCAGACGGGCCTATGTAGTTTTCTACTAACACAGTCCCTGCAGCAGAGGTGGGTGCGGAGACCACCTCAGGGAAATGTGTTCCCACATGACGCTAAAAAGATTCAATGTAGTAGTGTTTGTGAGGTCACCTAGCGATTTGCGACTCGGAGATTTATTAAATGACCAACAATTGTTCCAATACGTCGTATCATTGCTTGATGCATCTTGGAATCGGACTCTATTCCATCGCTAAACTTGTGTTATTTTAACTTATATGAGCACGAATCATGAATCTAGGTCACGTATGAATACGGGACATGAAGGGCGTGAGAATATTGTGGGAAGTAAAAAAAATGATGGAAGTATCATTTCTATCTTTAATATAGATATATATAGACGTAAAAATGGAGGAATATTGAACTAAATTTTCTGAGAGAGTACAGACGCAAGCTCACGTAAACACACCGAACACTGTCTAGCATCCTCTTATCTTAATTGAAGAGCAAACAAAAACAACCTAGCAATAGGACTAAAGTTCCATTAGATCTCATGATCTAACGGAAATACTGAGATCTAGCTAGGAACAAACGTGTTAAGTGATGTCCAAAGAAAATGAAAATATCTAACGGCCGACAACCCGCCTCCGACCTTTAATTAACCAATTTGATGTGGCGCCATTGTTGGATCTAACGGCCGACAACCCGCCTCCGACCTTTAATTAACCAATTTGATGTGGCGCCATTGTTGGGTTGGGGTGCTTCTTGGACCCAGCATATGGGTTTGGTGTAGTTGGCTGACATTTAAGAAACATCCAAGAAAGGGCCGGGGCTGCTGGAACGATGAAGTTGAAGGGTGTGTGTGTGTGTGTGTGTGTGTGTGTGTATATATATATATATATATATATATATATATATATATATATATATATATATATATATATATATAGGTATTCTCTGATTTGGAGAAGCCCTTTGCAAATTGTGTTTCTTTGGATAAAAAAGTCACTGCATCAGCGAATGATGAGTTCGGACTTCAGACTACAACGCGTGCATGCGTGCGTGCTGCGCTAATTGAGTTCAGACACCCGGTGCCTCGAAGGTATATGCGCTCATTCATACGGACACGGTACAAATTGAACACGCATATCCTACAATATTTTCTCACATATTACCCAGGAACAACGCAACCTAGATAAAGGCTAGCAACCACGTCCCCCTGGACGATTTGCCTAGCTAGTCACTGAAATTTTGCATTCTCTTGTCACTGTGCTTTTCTAGTTAACCTCAGTAGCTATTTGCATTCTTGAGGTTTTTTTAAGCACATTACGCATGCAGAAGCTAAGTATTTTCGAGTGACTGAGCTAGCAAATTTTAAAAATAGAGCCAATAGTTAAAAAATAGATTCAAAAAATATTAATACTCGCATTAATTAAGTCGATGACTTAAACTCAAATAGACATATTTCTGCGTATTAAAAAAAACTAACAAAGCAACCAATGCCCAATTTGCAATTACATTTCAAGTAAGTATTATGTGTATTGCCAAAGTCTGGTTTGTCAGAGCCTCCAATCATGTGCCCTGTTTCTTTTTTTTTCTTTTTCTTAAAATTTGATCATGTGCCCTGTTTTGGATTCCCCCAAGAAGAAAGCACATGGCACCAGCATGCACATCACATAGGGGTTGCACACTGCAGGCTTATAGCAAAATAATTAAGCAGCTTTCGATACATCTTGCTGATCGTATCGATCCAAAATGGCGCTCCCGGCCGGTGTTTTAATTTGCTTCTTTGTTAAGCTGTACGTATGATAAAGACATTGATAGGACGTACGGAGTATACTACCGTGATATAGCACGAAGCTATCGAAAGAAACAGGAAAATCTCGTGTCACGCGGACACACCGATAAGCGATGACCCAAGTCGGTCGCCATCCTACCTTGTCCCGTTCCTGACAGAACCAATATTTCACCTTGAATGTAACTTTAGGCATCGTTCGGTTCCCTGGGAACGATTTCCATCGGGAATGGTTCTTAGGGAATAGTTTACTAACTCGTATAACTTTGATCAAACCGGAAGCATAGCCTTACTTGGCCGCCAATATATGAGGCTATGTGCCAAATTCTCTACCAATGTACCCGAGCCAAGTTCAAAATGTTGTGGATATATGTTGCATGCTGCATAGGATGACTTCAGTTTTGTTTTCTTTGGAGGGTTGGGGGGTTGGGGGGTGGGGGTTAACGATGGTTGTTCTTCGATGACGGTTTGACGATGAGTGAGAGTGAGAGAGGCCATCACGCCTATATAACGACCATCTTGCAAATTCTTCGAAGCCCATCCCAAAATCTCTACCCTATGTTTCCCCCTTCCCCAAGTAGAGACTGACACATGCAACAGAAACGATAATATATTCTTGGAATGACGACGAGTGAGAGAGTCCATCACGCACGCCTATATAAACGACCATCCTGCAAGTACTACAGCTGCCCCGCAAGAGCCGCCAACCCAAACTCTGTAGCCTCTAGCAGCCATGGGAGCACAAGACTACTACTCCACGGCTCTGGCCGCCGCCGGCGTCGCGCTGCTCGCGATCTTCTCGTACTACCTGCTGCATGTGGGCCGCCGCGGGCAAGGGCAGCGCGGCGGCGGCGGCAAGCAGCCGAAGCGGTACGCGCCCGTGGTGGGTACGGTGTTCCACCAGCTGTACCACGTCCGGCGGCTGCACGACTACCACACGGACCTGTTCCGCCAGCGCAAGACCTTCCAGCTGCTGGTGCCCGCCGGCCGGCGGCAGATTTACACGTGCGACCCCGCCGTGGTCGAGCACATCCTTAGGACCAACTTCGCCAACTACGGCAAGGTGAGCAGAGTGATAAAGCTTATTAAGCTTAGTATATATGCTTCCTCTGTTTGCATGTTACTTTTGTGCGCTGCAAATCTGGCCGAGGGGCTAGAACTTCGCCTAGCTACTAGGAAGACACGCGCACTCCCTCTCCGTCGTTGGCCTTTCCTCGGACGTCGCTCTTGAAGTTTTGAGCAACTTGTGGAGGCTGAGCGGCATCGCAAGATTGGGTTGGGGTGCCCTCCAGTCCTCCACCATACACTACGTATATACGCCAAAACTTTATAGCTGGCTGAACCGAGCTTGATCGGTGTTCGATATATACTAGCTAGAACTGTCCGCATCTCGATGTGTGCCTTGAGGAGTCAGGAAGCACACAAGAAGTTCACGGGAGAGGTAATACTTTGACATTTAGGACCAAGTTAGCATCCCTAATCCAACCCAATGTCTTGGATCGGAACATTGGGTTGGATTAGGGATGCTAATGCTATCAGGCGTCCTTCTCAAAGCAGTCAGCTCAGCAGATATTTTATTTTAATGATTTCTTTTTTAAGTCAGTCAGTTTTTGGCTGCTGTCTACTTTTTGTGGCCCGCTGTAACGAGCCTCTAAATTCCGATCCACCACGCAAAAGGATGGAAGAGATCCCTTTTTGGTTGGACAATGAATGGGCCTCCATAAAGCATGTCTTTTTCGTATGGACCTTTAATGGGCCTTCTAGAGCAGGCTATCTAGTCTAGTATCCGAATTTCCTTGTGTTTCCGGCAGATGATGAGGATGTGCGCTTCGTCTGAACCGTGCAGGGCACCTTCAACTACGAGAACATGGCTGACCTGCTCGGCGAAGGCATCTTCGCCGTGGACGGCGACAAGTGGAGGCAGCAGCGGAAGATCGCCAGCTACGACTTCTCCACGAGGGCGCTCCGCGAGTTCAGCGGCGCCGTCTTCAAGCGGAACGCCGCCAGGCTGGCCGGCATCGTCTCGGGAAACGCCGCGTCGGGGCAGCCCATGGAGTTCCAGGGCCTCGCGCTCAGGGCGACCATGGACTCCATCTTCACCATCGCCTTCGGCCTGGACCTCGACACGCTGCTGGGCGGCGGCTCGGGATCGGGGGAGGGGAGCCGCTTCGCCGCGGCGTTCGACGACGCCAGCGAGTTCACGCTGCTCCGCTACGTCAACGCCTTCTGGAGGGCGCAGAGGTTCCTCGGCGTCGGCTCCGAGGCCAAGCTCAGGCAGCGGGTCAAGATCGTCGACGAGTTCGTGTACAAGTGCATCCGCGACAGAGCACAGGAGCTCTCTGACAGCAAGGCGACCGAGGACGCTGTCCCTGTGAGTGTAAAGCCATCACCTTTCACCTGCTCAGCTGCTCTGCAACAGCTCCGTCCACCTGTTTCTGTCGAACTTGCTGCACTCTGAATGAACTGACACATCCATCCCTCGATCGCGCGATGTAGGATTCGAGGCAAGACATGCTGTCCAGATTCATCCCAACGGCGAGGAACGAAACCGGGACGGTGGACTACAAGTACCTGAGGGACATCATACTGAACATTGTCATCGCCGGCAAGGACACGACGGCGGGGGCACTTGCCTGGTTCCTCTACATGGCGTGCAAGCACCCGGAAATCCAGGAGAGGATCTGTCAAGAGGCCACAAAGGTGACCAACGCCAGCGAGACGGCAACCGTGGACGAGTTCGCGCAGAGCCTGACCGACGAGGCCCTGAACAAGATGCACTACCTGCACGCCACACTGACCGAGACGCTCAGGCTGTACCCATCGGTTCCTCTGGTGAGTAGGAGTACTAGTTCATGGCTTCGTGCTACACACTCTTGTCAGTAGTCACTGGAATTGAAAGGACACCCCTTTCTAGAATTTGAGCTACTGACCATGTTATTTCAGGATAACAAGCAGTGCTTCGAAGACGATGTCCTGCCTGACGGTTCTAGCGTGTGCAAGGGCGACATCGTGTTCTACGTCCCCTACGCCATGGGCCGGATGGAGTACCTCTGGGGCAAAGACGCTGAAGTCTTCCGGCCGGAGCGGTGGCTGGATCAGAATGGCGAATTCCAGCAGGAAAGCCCCTTCAAATTCACAGCGTTCCAAGTAAGATATGACTTCAGTTTTCTCAATCAAACGCCAATGCAATCATGCAGACCGTGTATCGGTGTATGTTCAGATGAACTCGTCTCGCGTCCTTATCCTTATGCGTTTCCACAGGCTGGTCCGAGGATATGCCTGGGAAAGGAGTTCGCGTACCGGCAGATGAAGGTCTTCGCGGCGGTGCTCCTCCGCTTCTTCGTGTTCCGCCTGCGCGACGGCGAGAAGGCGACCGTCAACTACCGGACCATGATCACGCTCCACATCGACGAGGGTCTGCATCTGACAGCGACGGCGAGATGAGGCCGGTCGCCTGGCCAGCAGTGGACACGTAGACGTAGTCGGCGCCTGCAGCTACGTACGCGAGCGACAGGTCCTTGACTCCTTGTATACATATATGCAAAGAAACGAAAACGAGCAGTGATAGTAGGCAACCACTTTGTGTACTGCGTCTTGTTGGGGAATAATAAGTTGCTTACTGTTTAGCCATGATTTGATAATGTGGTGCTATAGTAAACAAGTGCTAATGACAGATTAATTAGGTTTAATAAATTTATCTCGTGAATTATTAAGGACTTCTCTGATTTGTTTTATTATTATTATCAAACATTCGATGTGATACTCTCACATGATATTCCTTAAATTTTAGTCTCCGTAGACACCCCTGAATTGCAAGATAGTAGCCTGTAATCAGTGTCGCGGCGGTGAGCACAGAGGTCGGTGTTCCACGGCTCCACGCCATGCGCCCGTGTCTGAAAATATCGGACTTTGTCACCTGAATCTCATTTGATCGTCGTCCTTGAGAGCACGTTTTGGGCATTGGCGCTCATGGTCAGGGCGAAACGCCACGCGTACCGCAGTTTCCCGGGATCTGTCGCACATCAAGTCTAGTACTTGTGCCGACGCGACGAATGACTAACGTGACATCCTAGTCTAGACGATGGGCGTTGGAGTCGTCGTCTCTGACAGCTACTGGTGTAAAAAATGGTCGTACGTGATCGATTTGACGGATGGCACCGTATCCTCACGGAAAAAGTCTACTTAACCTCCCACCTTTCATATTTGTTTACCCTCAACTATAAAACCGTCTGTTTTACTCCTGAACTTTCCAAAACCGTCTATTTTACACCCCCGGGCAGTTTTCAGCGGCGGTTTGCTACAGTAACAGCAGGTTTGCTACAGCAACAGTGGGTTTGCTACCATTCCGGTGGCTTTGAATTTTCTTTTTTTTTTATTTATTTTCGGTAAATTTTTGAAAAATTATAGTAAATCATAGAAAAATCATAAAATGAAAAATATAATTTTATTGGACTCCACATGAGTAGATCTACACAGTGAATATATAATACGGTATGCTTTAGTACAAAATTTTTACTGTAGCCTTAGATTAATTGGAAAATCTAATTTTGTCTGTAATTAATTGGAATAATTCATAGCTGCAGCTTCTATGGTCCAATTGTGGTGAAATTTTTATGATACGCTAATTATTGTATGCTTGAACTATAGTAAAAATTTCGTACTCATTGGACTATGTATAACTTAGTTATAGATAAATTCTAATTAATTACAGACAAAATTGGATTTTCCAATTAATCTAAAGCTACAAAAAAAATTTGTACTAAAGCATACCGTATTATATATTCACTGTGTAGATCTACTCATGTGGAGTCCTATAAAATTAGATATTTCATTTTATGATTTTTCTATGATTTACTATGATTTTTCAAAAATTCACCGAAAAAAAAGAAAATTCAAATCCACCGACACTGTAGCAAACCCAACGTTGCTGTAGCAAACCCGTTGTTACTGTAGCGAAACCGCCGCTGAAAACCGCCCGGGGGGTAAAATAGATGGTTTTGAAAAGTTCAGGGGGTAAAACAGACGGTTTCATAGTTGGGGGGTGAAGTAGACCAAGTATGAAAGGTGGGGGGTTAAGTAGACTTTTTCCGTATCCTCACATACGGTCACGACTGCACAAAGCTTAACCGAAGACGGGAGAATCATGCGTCTCGGTCAAAAGATCACGATTAATTATGATCTTAACTGAGGCGGTTGTCTTAGTGCACCCATCTTTGTTAATTAACGGAGGCGGTCGCTCTAACTTATCCGCCTCCATTAATATTTTAATCGAGACGGTCGCCATAATGCGCCCTCCACAAATACAGGATTAACGGAGACGGCCTTTTATTACATGCTCACCTCCGTTAATATTTTTCCATTTAAAAAAAACTCTGGTGCTCACAGCTCACTTCAGCTGTTCAACGTTCTTGCGTCACAGGAGCGGTGCATGAACCATGAGTGTACCCAAACTCACTTCAAATAGATTAGGGGATAAGAATAATGTTAGATTCGACGACCCAATAATTAGGGTGTACAAGTTGTAAGAATGGAGATACTCCAGTAGCTAAAGAGGTCAGTGATCCGATTTTAAAACATGCATAGTTAATGGTGTACCTTCCAAACAAGTATATAAAAAATGATTGCAAACCGTTTTACAACTTTAATTAGATAATGTGCGTCCATTTGTTAAGCCCTGTTTGGCAAAGCTCCCAAAGCTGGTTCTCTATTTAATCCAGCAAGAGCTCTGTCAAATAGTTTTTCATAGACAAGTGATTATCTGAAATTAACTAAGAAGCTAAGAGCTAAAAAAAAAAGTAGATTCGTTCTCCTAATTCTGTGAAGTAATTCTCCATCGTGATTTTGAGAGTTTATGCTAAAAAACTAAAGAGAATCATTTTCATCCACATAATCGCTTCTCTCAGAGAATCAGAGTCAAATGGAGTTGATTCTGATTCTCTATGCAAGCTAATTCGATGGCTGAAAGTAAATTCTCTTTAATTCTTTAGCATAGACTCTCAGACTCAGGGAATCACTTCACGAAATCAGAAGAGACTACTTTTTTCATCTCCTAGCTTCTTAGTTCATTTTAGATAATTACTTCACATAATTCGTAGAGGATTAATTCTCTCAAAAAAAAAAACTCTTTGGCAGAGCTCCTGCTGAATTTTACAGAGGATCGGCACAAATAGGGCCAGTATACGAGGACAGTGTGGCCGTGTTTGGTTTGTTGGACCATCGTAGACTGCCCAGGAATCCTAGCCTGGGCACCGCAGGCCTGTTTCCAGGGAGCCAAGAGGGGTTTGTTTAGTTGCGTGCGCTGCTAAGCTTGGCCAGGATGAGTTATGTGTTTGGATTGTTGTGCAAAAGACATAGAGTCACCTCTTCTTTCAACTGATAAGTCTACCTCCTCTCGGTCATTTCATCAAACACCGAGAGCGGCCTCACATCACCGTTGTCGTCTGTCGTTGCCTAACGCTGGAGCACGTCCGCTCGCCTGCACGATGGTGCCCACCGAGGAGCCGCCCGCCCACCTGCACGGGCGACGATGGTGGCCATCGACGAGCCGCCTAGCCCGCCAGGATAGGCGCGTGCGCGTCCGCACCGCTGAGAGGAGCAGGGTCCCCTTCACAGAGGAGCAGGGTCGCCGTCGTCGAGCACGCCCCCTACATAGAGGAACAGGGTCGCCGTCGCATTAAGATGTTTTCCCTCAAATTTGTTTTTTTAACAAACTTTACCAAATCTAGGTATGGACACCTGCAGAATGCACTATATTTCAGTACAAATTTTAGAAGTCAGTAACATTTAGAGAAAAAAAAAGGTTATCTTGTTATCAGCAGTAACTTAGTAATCAGATGGTAAGAGATGACCACGCAAGAAAAAGGCTGTGGGTTGGAATCATGGAACTTAATGCACGTGTGTTCACATGAAAAGAAAAATGTGTAACTTTAGACAACCTCTACGATTTCTTTACATTGTTGTTTTAGGGGGTGTTTGGTTCGAGCTACTAAACTTTAGTAGCTACTAAACGGTTTAGTCACTTTTAGTAACTCCAGAGTTACTAGAGAGGACTAAAGCCCTTTTAGTAGCTTTTAGTCATAGCGTTTGGTTAAAAAGTTACTAAAATGACTAAAAGTTACTAAATTTAGTAGCTACTAGGCGAACCAAACATACCCTTAAATTGGATTGTTGCAGGAGGTTTTCCATTTCTGTCTATAGAAACCCAATGATTTTCATAGGCCTTGACCTTGAGTAAAATGTGCTTGGTAAAACAGCTATACAAAAGGGTTACCAACTGCATGCACAAATGTTTTCGGTAGTAATGTATGTCATCAACGCTGTGTGTGTAAAATTCTGGACACGAAGTTTCCGCGTGCAATGAACTTAAACCGAAGATTATCTGAACTCTGAAGTAGCACAAATAAGAAGAACCACATTTGCACTCAGTAATGCAGGGTTATTTTGGAGGAATCCCTGGACAAGATCGACCATTTGCTTCTTACCTAATGCGGAGTTGTCATGTCTCAGCAGCAAACTCTTCTAATGGCTGCTCTTGATTGTGCCCCAACTCACTTGAAAAGCTGAAATAGATTAGGGAATAAGTATAATGGGATACGACTCAATAATTGGAGTCTATATAAAGAAAGGGAGAATCCAGTAGTAGCTAGAGACGCCACCGCGCGGGACGCGTAGATCGACATGTGCCAGCAAAGAAATCCTAACAATAATCGGTCAATCGGGCGACAGCAAAATCTACGGGCAGATCACTAGTCTAGGGGCTAAAGTTTAGCCTCTAAAATCTAGTTCGTTGGGCACGTTGATCTATGAGCTAAACTTTAGTCTTCTAATCTATAATAACTAATTTGTCTTTATTTAATTATCTATACACAACCATGTATGTAAGCCGCAAGTAGTATGGGACGTCCGACGCCCGCCCCGAGGAAGTTTAGCTTAATTTAAGATCTTTTTTAGAGCAAAATATTTTAGCCTAGTTTTTAACCATTTACTCTATTTTAACTCTCTGTTTGATCCTTCCGGGAAAAAAAGAGCTAAAAATACAGAGCTAGAGTTTTACCATAGGATCAAACAGGGCCCTAGTATATTGTGGCCACTGGTCTAGCGATTAGGTAGGACATTAGTTAAAGCTGGCCTCATCAATCCATTGTTTGGTTGGCGGGAATACGAGGACCGGGAACACATGGCAACATCGATTCCATCATGCATCGACGTCGACGTGCCATATCTGGCACTGACGCGGCATCGGCACGCACCACCATCTCAATCTGCATGGTCCGGTGCCGTGCCATGCAGGACACCACCGCTCACTCAGGCAGGGCTCGCCCGAGCCGTCGCCATCCACACCACAGATGTGCCGGGAATGAGGAAATTAAGAAGCGGGAACAAAGGGCCGCCTCATCCATTCATAGATGATAGTCGATGGATCATCCACCCATGACTCTGATTCGCTGCAGCATTGACTTGCCACCGAAACTCCCTCGCGTGACTGTACTAGGTCTTGTTTAGATACCATCCAAATTTAAGTTTTTTCACTCTCTTTCCATCACATCAATTTTTAGCCACTTGCATGGAGTATTAAATGTAGGTAAAAAAATAACTAATTACATAGTTTAGTTGGAAATCACGAGATGAATCTTTTGAGCCTAGTTAGTCCACGATTGAACAATATTTACCAAATAAGACTAAAGTGATACTATTCATTGGGTTGAAATTTTTTCGCAATGGCCCTAGTATATATTCCTATAGTACTAGCAGTAGCAGCAGGACGTGGTAGGATCATCGTGTACCGTGCTTGCTTGCTTTTTTGTATCACACGCTTGCCAATCCGATCGATGCATCCAAATCGCGAGCATCTACCCCGTCTCGGCCTGCCAACCGGACGCGACGGCGGCACTGGTGCAGGCGGGATCAGGATCACGTTCGCGCCTTGGATACTTGTGCCACGGGCTAAACAAGCCACCACTTTGTTCGCGGGAATTGGGAAAATAAACACGGGCCCTGGCACCCTGGGTGCTTTGCCGAGCTAGCATACAAACTCTCCTCACGAACAGCGCTTTTGGAGGTTCATCTGCTCGAGAGAGCACGCAGCAAGAAACAAAACAAAACCCTGCTGCTGCTGCGGCTCGTGGGCGCGCCAGTGTCCGCGTCCTAATTCCTAGGAGGAGGCGGTGCGTGACTGTGCTGCGCCTCTGTTGCTTGCCTTGCCGGTGTGCGTGGCAAACGAACGAACGAAACGAGCGGGCACTACCAACAGTGGTGGTGGCCACCGGCGGAAAGACAAGGATATCCTCGGCAGCGCGAGCTACTACCACAGTCCAGTCGGCCACCGCACCGGCACCGCATTTGATTTTGGAAGCTACCGTGGGGGGCCTGCTGCATGGCTCCATCCCCTCACCGGCATGCGCCCGTGTCCGTGCGTGTGCACTGGCCACCGAATATGCGGAGCGGAACAGCCGAACAGGCGTCGTCCCTTCCTCGACATCCCTTCGTTGCAAAACTGCAATTTCCTTTCCCGCCGTGGCCGTGCCCACGCGGCGCTCAAAATTTCCTGCTACCGGGAGAAGGTGAGGAAATCCTTGTCCGGTGGCTCCGGCGACGTCGACGGCGTCCTTCCAGCCAGGCCGACAGCGTTCCACGTCGTGCCAGGTGCGGAGCGCATCAGGCGATGTTGCATGTGTGTTTCCTGCTCGAATCATGACAGGGTTGTGTTGGGGACCCCACGGGTCAACCGTCCATTGACCTCTCGCAGGCCGTCGTGCTGCGGTGCTGGAAGGTAAAAATAGCCTCACCGCCGCCGGATTTCACCGGCAGATAGGGGGGCCACGGAATATCACTGCTAGTGCGCACTGCGCTCTGCTGAAAGAAAGACAAGTGGGGCACCGGAATCCAATTCCGCCGGACCCCATCCACATCCAGCCAGCCGGAGAGACCTGGCACAGCCGGGACCCGAACACGAACCGCAGGTGCATGCAATCCATGGGGAGGGAACGCCGGTCGGACACCGGGTACGCCCGCCCCCACGCCGATGCGTTTTTGGTTTTTCCCCATCATTTTATTAAAACCAGCTGAGCTGACGCCTCCGGCTCACTGCCAGTGCCACTGTCCGCTCATCACTCCACTCCCCCACACCTCGCAGCAGCTGTGCGGCCTGTGCCACTGCCACCCTTCCTCCCCACTTCCCCAGCCATAAAAACTCCCGCGGATCGCCTCGTCGCCGCCACCCTTGGCCACGCCCCACCTCAGTCCTCTTCCGCCAAGCTTCCGTGGCGCCGCGCCGCTCCGCCTCTACTGATGGAGATGAACAAGTCCCGGGGGTGTCGCGCCACCCTGCTGCTGCTCCTGTCGCTGGCTCTCCGCGGCGCGGCGTACCTGCAGGAGCGGAAGAACTTCATCGTGCACCTCCGGCCGCGGGAAGGCGCCGACGGCGGCTCCGTCGAGGAGTGGCACCGCTCGTTCCTATCGCAGGCGGCGGCGGCGGCAGGGCTGGACTCCGCGGCCGACGATGGCCCGCGGATCATATACTCCTACAGCGACGTCTTCACCGGCTTCGCCGCGCGGCTCACGGACGAGGAGGCGGAGGCGCTGAGGGCCACGGACGGGTGCGCGCGGCTGTACCCGGAGGTGTTCCTGCCGCTCGCCACCACCCGCTCGCCGGGCTTCCTCGGCCTCCACCTCGGGAACGAGGGCTTCTGGAGCCGCTCCGGCTTCGGGCGCGGGGTGGTGATTGGGATCCTGGACACGGGGATCCTGCCCAGCCACCCGTCCTTCGGCGACGACGGGCTCCAGCCGCCGCCCAAGGGGTGGAAGGGGACCTGCGAGTTCAAGAACATCGCCGGGGGCGGATGCAACAACAAGATCATCGGGGCGCGCGCGTTCGGGAGCGCGGCGGTGAACTCGACGGCGCCGCCCGTCGACGACGCGGGCCACGGCACGCACACGGCCAGCACGGCCGCGGGGAACTTCGTCGAGAACGCCAACATCAGGGGCAACGCGGACGGCACGGCGTCCGGGATGGCGCCGCACGCGCACCTCTCCATCTACAAGGTGTGCACGCGCAGCCGCTGCTCCATCATGGACATCATCGCCGGGCTGGACGCCGCCGTCAAGGACGGCGTCGACGTGCTGTCCTTCTCCATCGGCGCCTACTCGGCCACGCAGTTCAACTACGACCCCATCGCCATCGCCGCGTTCAAGGCCATGGAGCGCGGCATCTTCGTCAGCTGCGCCGCGGGCAACGCGGGGCCGGACCCCGGCACGGTCGGCAACGGCGCGCCGTGGATGCTCACCGTCGCCGCGGGCACCATGGACCGCGCGATACGGACCAATGTGAAGCTCGGCAACGGCGAGGAGTTCCACGGAGAGTCCCTGTTCCAGCCCAGGAACAACTCCGCCGCGGACCCGCTCCCGCTGGTGTACCCCGGCGCGGACGGCTTCGACGCCAGCCGCGACTGCAGCGTGCTGGGCGGCGCCGAGGTGACCGGCAAGGTGGTGCTCTGCGAGAGCAGGGGCCTGAGCGGCCGCATCGAGGCCGGCCAGACCGTGGCGGCGTACGGCGGCGTGGGCATGATCGTGATGAACAAGGCGGCGGAGGGGTACACCACCTTCGCCGACGCGCACGTCCTCCCGGCGTCGCACGTCAGCTACGAGGCCGGGGCCAAGATCATGGCCTACCTCAACTCCACGGCCAACGGGACGGCGAGCATCGACTTCAAGGGGACGATCATCGGCTCGTACCCGTCGCCGACGGTCACCTTCTTCTCGTCCCGTGGGCCGAGCAAGGCGAGCCCGGGCATCCTGAAGCCGGACATCACGGGCCCCGGCATGAACATCCTCGCGGCGTGGGCGCCGAGCGACTCGCACACGGAGTTCTCCGACGGCGGGGCCGACCTCTCCTTCTTCGTCGAGTCCGGGACGTCCATGTCGACGCCGCACCTGAGCGGCATCGCGGCGCTCCTCAAGAGCCTGCACCCAGACTGGTCACCGGCCGCGATCAAGTCTGCGATCATGACGACGTCCGACGCCGTGGACCGCACGGGCCTGCCCATCAAGGACGAGCAGTACCGGCACGCCACCTTCTACGCCATGGGCGCGGGCTACGTGAACCCGGCGCTCGCCTTCGACCCGGGCCTGGTCTACGACCTCCACGCCGACGACTACATCCCCTACCTCTGCGGGCTGGGGCTCGGCGACGACGGCGTCACTGAGGTCGCCCACCGCCCCGTCGCCTGCGGCGGCCTCAGGGCCATCACCGAAGCGGAGCTCAACTACCCGTCCCTCGTCGTCAACCTGCTGTCCCAGCCCATCACTGTGAACCGCACGGTGACCAACGTGGGCAAGGCGAGCTCCGTGTACACCGCCGTGGTGGACATGCCCAAGGACGTGTCGGTGACCGTGCAGCCGCCCATGCTCCGGTTCACGGAGCTGAAAGAGAAGCAGAGCTTCACGGTGACGGTGCGGTGGGCGGGGCAGCCCAACGTGGCCGGCGCCGAGGGCACCGTCAAGTGGGTCTCCAATGATTACATCGTGAGGAGCCCTCTTGTGATTCCACCCAAGGGAGAGTAGCGCGCGAGCAGCAGCAAAGCTCTTGTGTTGCTCGTGGTGTTCAGAGCGCTAATTTTGCAACCATGGTACAGAGTCTCTAGGCTACTGCACCTGCACGGCATATTTGTATGTATAGGCTACTACGAAACTGGGGGCTGGAGTTTTTCTCGCTCGACGTCTGCTATCTCAGCTGCGATTTTGTTCTGTAAATAGCGGAGATCAATAAAACTGTGTTCTTGGGATATCATATAATGCATTTTCTCAGCTCTGCAAGATGCTGCCGTTCCATTTCTGAAACTCCCGTCCCGAGAATGTATGTAGCCAAGATCTGGTGAGGATATGATCACATGATCGACCACGTGTTCTTCAGCAACAGCAGATATACTTCACGGCTACTACACTTCGCGGAAAGCGATGATGCAGTGCTACTGTAACGCGGTTGATCCTTTTCTGTTGCTTAACGAAGAAGTGCTGTTGTTCGGTAAGTACAAAGATCATGCTACTTGATGCCACCTTTTGAGATGTGATTGGATTTCTCGATTCCAGCCTCTGAATCGTTGCGCTTTGCTCGGCCGCTCCGTTTCAGAATTCAGAAAAAAACGCGGTCATCCCTACTCAAAAGTGACCACATGACGGATCATGTAAAAAAATCAGAGAGGTTCTAGGCTTCTAGCTGACCTAACGACATGTTCGGTGCCAACAAACATGAGTTGCCGATTGCCTTTTCCAAAGATCACAGCTACGTACTGTAATGTGCCAAAAGCGATGACGACGCAGTGGCCAAAGAAAGGTACGTGATGTGGTGCGTTGCTTGCCGAAGATGAAGTGCTCTCGTTTGCCAAGTACAAGGTTCATGCTACCTATTGCCACTTTTCGAGACGTGACTAGATTTCTTAGGCGCCGTTTTCCAGCCTGTAATCCAAGTTTATTTTTGTGGCTTGGCTTGTGGGAATGTTGGCCAAACAGTAAGCAACAAAAGCACGTAGATATATAGTACAAATGCACATGAAGCTTTTTGGCTGTCTGTCACATGACGAGCCTTGTACTAGCAACTTGCCTGCGCACTACGGGCACTGTTAGATCTACTAGGCTCTTGTACAGTACATACAATTCCCATTACGAGGCTATGTTTGGCGGGGCTTATTGCTGCTGCGGCTGATTTGTTGTGAAAAAAAAAACGTTGTTTCATGGCTGAAAAAAATAAAGCTAATTTTAGCTTATAAGCTTAAGCGAACAGACCGTAACAAGTGTGTGAGTTCAGACAGTAGAGTACCAAAGCGGCAGCCACTTCATTGGGACTTCAATTCATTGTCCCCGAGGACACTACTAACATTCAGCCACGCACTGTCAAGAGATCGAACTACTTTATTCATCATGATATTTATAACAGCAGCTTGATCTGAATTTATGGCCACAAACTGATCAGTACATAATGGAACCACTGGTGTACTGCCATGTTCCTGAATGATCTTCGTATAGACCATATATTGTTACACAATGATCTACGTAGGAGTAAGCCCGACAAGCGTGACATCTCTCCCTTGCGGATCTTCTATTTTTTTCTCCTTTTGGATCAAAAGGGCTAGAAATCTGAATGGTCAACATAATGCAGCATCTTCAGGATGGACACTGTAAAAGATGTGGGTCAGACAATCAAATTACTGTTTGTGAGCATCTTCATTTGGTCGGACCACAAGGATTCCCCGATGACACAAAAATATCCGGGGCCTGCTGTCCAAAGACTATTTTCCTGTTGAATGAAGGTAATGTTACCAACAGCCCATCAGAGGTCATAAACCAATCGGACACACAGTTACAGAATCGATCAACTATAATGGAACATATCCTGAATACTGCAGGCGAACGTACAGCAACAATTTAATTGTACTCCGTCCCAAAAATATACTCACTCCATTCAAATTATAGGATGCTTCGGCATTTCTTGATGCATAGATTTGCTATGTCAAGATATACATTTATGTTTAGATCCATAGTAAAATTAATACATCTAGAAATTTAAAACGTCTTATAATTTGAAATTGAGAGAGTATATCTCATTCTCTATAATCGAAAGTTTCAAATGTAATTCGGTTTATAAAAAAATTATATCATCTTTTGTATAATTTTTTTATAAACTCCCAGCTTACCTGGCCCCCCTACCTTGACAAATATACTCAACAATTAATTTAATGATATTTATTACACTTCTACTATATTTTATGTGCCTGAATTTTAAGATTTCATGCAACACTCTTGTACCACCAACTAGCGTAAGTAAATTGTTACTTTTGTGATTTGTTATTTTTCTTTGTATCATAACATTACTAAATTTTTTCTTGTCTAACTATAGAAATAATTGTAAATTGTTGATTGTCTGTGTGCCAATACAGATCAAAATTTGTCGGGTTTGTAATTTTTTCTAATGGGTATTTTATTCTCGGAATAAAAAATTACAGATTATGCCAACATAAAATGCAATGAACTAAAACCACAATTTTATTATAAAATATAAACAATAATCTCCTCTGAAAAAACGCTAAAATTCAGGCAGCAAGTCCCTATTTTTTTTTATTATTGTACATTCTTAGTAAACATTACAAGTTTTTTTACATATTTAATTAAATTTTAAAAAGTTAGATTCCTCGAAGAATAGGATATGTCAAGTTTTTTATGGAAATGCTTGTGTCATGGCGTCCAATCACCGGGATGCCCCTTTATTGTGGCCCGCGACAGTATGAGCGGCCCAACTATCCCGGATGCCTCCTCCGATCGGTTGCTTGATAAAAAATGTTTTCCTATCTTCTTCACTCACGGGTATCTAGAAGCGTCATTCCCCAATTCCCACTCGCCACCGATTTCCAATTCCACGCAACATCGTGACTGACTGACCGCGCTCCCACAACGCTCTCGTCCATGACTGGCTGGCCGCCATCCTCCATCTCCACCTCACCTTAGTGCCGCTGGCCGCCTTCCTCCCTCTCCACCACAGTTCACTGACCATCACGCGGCTTCAGTTCGTCGAGTCCGCACGACCGCTTTCGTCCCTCTCGATAGCACCTCGGGTCTGGAGCGACGACTAATTGGCCTCCGCCTCTCTTCCTCTCCACAGAGCTCGGTCCGCATCCTCCCTCGACGATGGCTTCCAGCGATGCGGACGAGATCGAGCAGGGCAGCGCTTGTAAGGAAAATGGACCCTAGGCCCATTTACTTTAGATTTTAATGTTTGATGACCAACACAACCAAATTAGACTAATGAATTTATAAGTAATTGTTTTGTAGTTCAATAGGGTGCAAAACGTGACTTGGACGAAGGCGACATGATCATCCCATGATCAACACCATAAGCAAGACCCTAGAAGCACAAGAGAAGACCCAAGATATCAAGCATAGTCCAAGCACGAAGATAAGAACTAAGCTGGCCGCAAGATCATGAAGAAACGAGCTTCATAGAGGTGACCGGACGCGGTCCTTATAGCGACTGGACGCATCCGATCAAGATGCTCGGCAATGGCAGGCGTCAGCAGCAGCGACCGGACGCTGAGGATTCAAGTGACCGGACGCGACGATGACACTGTTTACTGTTGCGACAATAGCTCAGCATTGACCGGACGCTAGAGGGTGATCGACTGAACGCAGGAACTGCAGCGTCCGATCAAGTCCAGAGAGGTTCTAGAGCGGCGCCAGCGCGACCGGGCGTGTCCGATCGATAGTGACCGGACTCAGCGCCGAGTCCGATCAACGCGCTAGCTTCAATGGTCGGGATGACCGGACGTGTCCGGTTAGGATGACAACAGCGTTCGGTCAGTAACAGAAAGGTAGGTTTCGTCCCTAACGGCTACTTTCTCAGTTGGGCTTATAAATAGACCCCCCAACCGGCCATTTGAGAGATGTGGAGCTGAGGAAATATAACAAGGGTGTTAATACACTATTTTAGTGATCTCCACTTGCATAGTGCTTAGTGATTCATTAGGTGATTAGCGTAGGTGCTTTTGTGAAGTGCTTAGGTTGATTAGACTACCGCTTATGGGCTTGCTCTAGGTTTAGGCCTAGTGTTTAGTGAGGTTTGCATACCTCTTACCACTCGGTTCTTGCGCGCACCATTGTTGTACATCGGAGGGGTTTGTAATCTTGCGAAATCACACCAACCGCGTTTGTGGTGTGGCCGCCACTGTGTACCGGAGGGAACAAGGCCCGTGGCGTTTTGGTTGAAAGCTTGATAGTGAAGACGGTGGGGAGCATCTGGGAGAGGCTTGCTGGAAGGCACATCGGAGACCCACTTGCGCGTGGGGAAGGCCCAAGGATATTGACGGAGTTACCCGACCGGGAGCTTGGCCCTTGCGAGGGATTCCTTGCGAGGGGCTCCAATGAGGACTAGGGAAAGCTTCCGCGCTTCTCGATACCTTGATAAAAATACTGGAGTCATCGATGTGTGTTTGCATATCTTTACCTTACTCTTTAGCTTTCGCATTTACATTGTTTGCATAACTCCTTTTATGGTAGAGATAGCAACACACTAGCAAAACCGTAGTTGCACATTTAGATTGTTTATCTTTTTGCATAGGTTTTGCTAAGAATACAAAAATAGGCTATAGTTTAGAGTTAGAGTTTTAAGTTGCCTAATTCACCCCCCTCTTAGACGTCACGGTCCCTTTCAATTGGTATCAGAGCCGGTTGGCTCAATTTGGACCTTTGGCTTCACCGTCGTTGAGCCGATGCTATTTAGAGTGGTTGGGATGGATACCTCTAGGCCTCCGCACTTTGACGGCACTAACTTCTCTTACTATAAAGCTAGAATGGCTTGTCACCTTGAGATAGTAGATTTGGGTGTTTGGAGAGTTACTCGTGACGGGATGAAACTCATTAAGAATCCCGATAAACCCACAAAGAGTGAAGAAAAAGAAATACATTTCAATGCTAGAGCTAAAAATTGCTTGTAAATCTTTTAGCATGGATGTGTTTAACCAAGTGTTCACTTTAAATACGACACATGAAATTTAGTTAAAACTTCAAGAGCTCCATGACGGCACAACTAATGTCCATGAGCAAAAACATTGTCTAGCTAAATAAAATTATGATTCCTTTAAAATGAATGATGATGAGCTTGTTCGTGATATGTATTCTCATTTTAATCTAATTATCAATGAGCTCCATTCAATTGGATTAACAAAGCTAGATGATGCAGACATCATGAGGAAGATCATCTCTGTGCTACCATAAAAGAAATATGCAAGCATCATCACCATCCTTCACAACATGGAGGACTTGAGCACCATGACCCCGGCCATAGTCATTGGTAAGATAGTGGTATTTGAAATGTCACGCAAGATGGGTCAAAAAGAAGCCTCTTCATCAAGCAAAGGCAAAGCTCTCACATGTAGTGAGAAAAAGAAGATGAAGGGCAAGCAAGTTGAGACAAGCTCAAGCTCAAGCTTCTCAAGTGAAGATGAAGAAGAAAATGACGATGATGATGATGAAGATTCAAGTGATGATGATCAATCTTCCTCCTCCACCTCTGACCTTGATGAAGAATCAATCAAACTTATCAACAAGGTGGAGAAGATGATCCAAAGGCTCAATGTAGAGGGTGTGCCCATCCAAATTCAAGATTTCATCTTCACCAATCAAAGAAATGAGCAAAGAAAGAAATGATGCTATGGATGCGGCGAGTTGGGACACTTTGTGGAAGTTTGTCCAAACAAGACCACACCCAAGACAAAGAAGAAGTCATGCAAGGACAAAGCCCTCACATCAATAAGGTCATGGGACGATTCTTCAAGTGAAGAAGAAGACCACCACAAGAGGCGCGGGCACAAGCACTCATTATCAAGCACCTCACGTGTGTGCCTTATGGAACGACGTAACAAAAAGCATATCCCTAGTGATAGTGACAATGATAGTGATAGTGATGATGAGCTACCTTCTTATGATGAAATTGTGCAACAAAATCTTAACTTTGCTAAAGTTTGCACTAGTCAACAAAAGAAGCTTGAAAACTTAAAAGAAAAACTAGATAGCTTACAACAAGATTATGCTACTTTGCTTGAACAATATAAAACTTTTGCCAATCTTAATATGGAGCTATCTACTAAAATTGAGCAACTTGAGACTAGTGCAAACACAAATAATTGCACAATCAATGATGAGCAACTTGTAAAGAAAAACAAAAAATTAAAGCAAAAGTTAGCTAGCTCACAAGATGATTATAAAAGTTTGCTCGCTAAAATAGAAATCATGTGCAAACATTGTGATGAGCTAACTAATAAAGTTGCTAATCTTGAAGCCGTCGGTACAATCCCCACTGAGGCACCTAAAAAGAATGGTTCAATTTTTGACATGCCTAAAGAGGATGCCTCTACTTCTTGTAATAATTTATGTTTAGACTCACCCTTGTGTAACCAAGTTTGTGTTGAGAAAGTTGTTATAGATACATACACACAAGAGGTTGCAATGGAGAATGAGCAACTCAAGCAAGAAGTGGCTCGCCTTACCAAGGACTTGACTCAAGTAAGAGGCAAAATGGAGCAAACCCAACTTTATCAAGATAACACCATCAAAGGAGTGAAGAAGCTTGATGAAGGATAAACCGTGGTTTGCTACGTGTGCCATAAGGAAGGTCACAAGTCCTATGAGTGCAAGGTGAAGAATGGGGGAGGAACTAAGAAGAAAGAGAAAAACAAAAAGAAAACAAGCAAGCTCTCCAACACCTACACCAACAAGGTGGACAAAAAGGCCTCCACATCTTATCTCTCTTGAAGAAGAAAAATGACAAGGTGGTGGCCATCAAGGTGAACAAGCAAGCCAACAATGGGGCCAAACACGTTTGGATGCCAAAGGAGACCATTTCCAACATGAAGAGCACCAAGAAGGTTTGGATCCCAAAAGGGAAGTGAGAAGTCTGATGGACTTTGGGGAATTTAGAGACTTGGCAAAGTATGTGTGCATTTCATGGGGTGCATCACATTGGATCATGTTAATTGCCAAGCGGGTTAGTGAATACTATGGACCCAAATTCCCCTTCCCATGTTAGGTAACTAGATTTAATTTCTTACAATTTCAATTAGCATCTTGTTCCTTTTCATGCCTATGTTTGCATTTGCATGTTTAGTCTTTTGTCTTGCATACACTAGGTATATCTTATGGTAGGCTTGCTCGGTTTTACTCTTAACCCTTGGAGCAAACCTACATGGTTTAAATTGTTTAGGAGCACGACACATAGCTTGTTTTATAATTGTTCATCTAATATGTGCCAAAGTCCAAATTGTAGATAATTTCTCATGAATATCACTTTCGAAAATGATTCTCACATCATGTGATATCATCTTTCAAGTGGTATTTTTTATTCTAAAATCAATGTGCATGTCTCCTACAAGTATTCCATACTTGTGTGCATAAATTTAGAGGGAGGTTACTCTACAAGTTGGATGTTTTGAGACTAACACCTTTTCAAGCTTATCATATGTGTAGTAGTCTCATTGCAAAGAAAATGGAGTCCTCAGAGTTAAGCATCATATTTCAAATATCCACCACCTATTGCAAGTGGTATAAATCAAATTGGTTTCCACATGTGGTATTTCTAAACCGATATCATCATGTTGATTTCACTTTGGTATTTATATGCTTTCTCCATGCATCATATAGATTAAACTCCCTTGAGCATTAATTTGCCAATTATGCATAAACTACATTCTCCATCATATGTATGCATATATTTATGGGGGAGCTTAGTCTATGTAATGTGAGAGTCAATTTTTGTGACCTATTCCACTCCACATACAAAGGATCACAAAGTTTGACCCTCCCTTATGCTACTAATGTCTTCCTTTTCGGTGTTTGATTCCAAAGGGGGAGAATTTGTAGGACCAAAAGCAAGCCCGATCATAATAATTTATAAGTGGTAGTGGTCTGAGAAAGGGAGGATAGTGGATTATGAAGTTAGGTGGAGGCTTAAATCTATAATGCCACATAGGGACATTTGCAAGGGCAAGATAAGTTTCCAAAGATGTTTACATGTGGTATCTTTTAGCATCATATAACCTTGCCCTTTGCATTGCATCCTAGCAAGTAAATTGTTTTTAAATTTCAAAAATTTTATTATTTGCTTGTTTAGGTCGTATTGTTATCAATCACCAAAAAAGGGGAGATTGTAAGGAAAATAGACCCTAGGCCTATTTACTTTGGATTTTGGTGTTTGATGACCAACACGACCAAATTGGACTAATGAATTTGCAAGTAATTGTTTTGTAGTTCCATAGGGTACAAGACGTGACTTGGACGAAGGCGACATGATGATCCCACAATCAACACCATAAGCAAGACCCTAGAAGCACAAGAGAAGACCCAAGATCTCAAGCATAGTCCAAGCACGAAGATAGGAACCAAGCTATACATAAGATCACGAAGAAACGAGCTTCACAGAGGTGATCGGACGCGATCCTTATAGCGACCGGACGTGTCCGATCAAGATGCTCGGCAACGGTAGGTGTCGGCAGCAACGACCAGACGCTGAGGATTCAAGTGACTGGACGCGATGATGACACTGTTCACTATCGCGACAATAGCTCAGCACTGACCGAACACCGGAGGGTGATCGACCGGACATAGGAACTGCAGCGTTCGATCGAGTCCAGAGAGGTTCCAGAGCGGCGCCAGCGTGACCGAACACGTCCGATCGATAGTGACTAGACTCAGCGCTAAGTCCGATCAACGCGCTAGCTTCAATGGCTAGGACAACCAGACGCGTCCGGTCAGGACGACAATAGCGTCTAGTCAGTAGCAGAAAGGTGGGTTTCATCCCCAACGGCTACTTTCTCTGTGGGGCTTATAAATAGACCTCCCAACCAGCCATTTGAGAGGTGTGGAGCTGAGAAAACATACCAAGGGTGTTAATACACCATTTTAGTGATCTCCACTTGCATAGTGCTTAGTGATTAATTAGGTGATTAGCGTAGGTGCTTTGCGAAGTGCTTAGGTTGATTAGACCACCGCTTATGCGCTTGCTCTAGGTTTAGGCCTAGTGTTTAGTAAGGTTTGCATACCTCTTACCACTGGGTGCTTGCGCGCATCATTGTTGTACATCAGAGGGGCTTGTAGTCTTGTGAGATCATAGCAACCACGTTTGTGGTGTGGCTGCCACCATGTACCAGAGTGAACAAGGCCCATGGCATTTCGGCCAGAAGGTTGATAGTGAAGACGGTGGGGAGCATCCAGGAAAGGCTTGCTGAAAGGCATGTCGAAGACCCACTTGCGCGTGGGAAAGGCCTAAGGCTATCGATGGAGTTACCCAACCGGGAGCTTGTCCCTTGCGAGGGATTCCTTGCAAGGGGCTCCAACGAGGACTAGGGGGAAGCTTGCGCGCTGCTCAATACCTCGGTAAAAATATCAGAGTCGTCGATGGGAGTTTGCATATCTCTACCTTACTCTTTAGCTTCTGTATTTACATTGTTTGCATAACTCCTTTTGCGGTTGAGATAGCAACACACTAGCAAAACCATAGTTGCACATTTAGATAGTTTATCTTTTGCATAGGTTTTGCTAAGAATATAAAAAGAGGCCATAGTTTAGAGTTAGACTTTTAAGTTGCCAAATTCACCCCCCTCTTAGGCGTCATGGTCCCTTTCAGCGCTGCCCGCCTCTACTGGCGCTGGTGGTGCCATCGCGCGCCTCAGGTCGGTCCCCACCGAGCCAAGGGCACCAATGAAGCGCAACTGAAAGTGCAATCAAGCCCTAATTGTGGGTTTTGGTGATAATGACCACGCAATTAGAGGACTAATGAGATTTATCGAGATGACAAGCAGGAAATTTACAATCGAGGATGTTATACAAAGAGGAGGAGCCCCCAATTACAAATGGTGACGACATCAAACTTAAAGAAGGTTTAAATTCTTTTATATTTTGAATTAGAGTATAGGAATGTCGTACTATAAAGGGGAACATAATAAAATTGCTAAAGTATACAACCAAGTGCTTAATCTTATACACACACATCCTCAGTTGCTCAACCAAGACAGCCAAACTTTCACTATTTTCACCATTGCCCTCTTGCCTAGTGCGGCAGTGCCGCACCTAAAGAAAGGCACTACTGTAGTGCGGCATAGCCGTAGTTGAGCCATGGCACTGCCATGACTTAACTGACTGTTGGGGGTATTTATACCTCTCACACACCCCTCCAATGACTCTTCTTCGACCTCTGCTCATTCAGACCGACGCTAGCTGCTCAGTTCATGTTGTCTCTCCTCCATTGGTGACCTTGATCTACCAAGCATTCCTTTGTGATTTCCCCATCAATCCTTGAGAGAAAAGGCTATAAAACTCGATTAGAGAGCAGATCCACTGATCCCCAAAGCCTAAGAGCACTTGGTTCACGTTTTAGCTGGTGGATTATGTTTGTTACTCTTAGAGCTTGCTCCTAGCCAGCTAGAGCATCGCCCATGGAGCTTGTCAACTTATGTGGTAGCCTTAGGAGATTTGTAACCATTTCTTGAAGCTAGTAAACTCACTCCTAATCTCAAGAGTTAACTCTCTTGACTTGAGATAGAGGAAGGGTTGCAAAGCCCTAAGCCTTAGTGGCTAACCTCGACAACATGGACTTAGGCAAGCCTTGGTGGCGAGCTGAACCATGGGATAAATACTTGTGTTACCTTTTGCTCGGTTTACTTCTATTACATTTCATATTGTTGTTGAGGTGATTTCTAAGGTTTGAGGTCGAGCATACACTTGTGCTGCAACTTTGTGCTCCAGGCAAAAAGGAAGAGGAGGGTGCCGCGGCGCATGACGGGCCACCAGAGCAAGCCGCCATGTCTCTAGTCCTCCACCAAGCACCTGAGCTTGGCAACAGTCACCTTGATCAGACCATTCTGTCCCTGCACCACAAGGAACTCTTCATCCTTACGGACCGAGATTCGTTGTGGCCTGATTTGGTGATCGGTCTAAGGGTAGTTAATTAGGGTATTTTGGATACCCCTTTTGTACATTCGTGTTTCAGCGAAGTTTATCAGTAAAGAAAAAATCTTTTATTAGTCCATTTTTGCATTTTAATGCGTGCACATTATCTGCATAGTAATAGGCTAATAATTGCTTATGTCTCTGGACTATTGATGGTTTAATGAGTTGATCTGTTTGTCCTGAGCTGATTGGTCTTTACCAAACTCTCATTTGTTAACCAAAGATGTCGCTATTTTTTCCTTCACACATAAGCCGTGGGTTTGTGTATATCCCAACATTTATATGAACTCGGGCATTTTAGCTTTGCATGATCGGCAAAATTTTATACTAATGAATATGTATATGGTAGCCCCCGACTCTTTATCTAGATTGGAATTCAGATGAAGAGTAAAGACTTTGTAGGTAAATTTTTGCAGCTTTGTTGTTCTTTTATGTGAAATTTTGGGCAAAATTCTAGATGAAGAGCAATGATCCGCTTGAGCAACTGTCGAACAAACAACCAGGGTAGCCCCTGAGCCTTTGGTTGAGTTCTCAATGGGCTCGTACGACGCTACCGGCAGGCTCTAGCCCCCGAGCACACAGATTACAAAGGGGCCAGATATTGAACCATACATGTAGAGGAAATGTTGACTGAATAGCACAAAACTGAAGAAGAACTTATCTTTAGGCATAGAAACGCCGTAGTTGATCCATATTCCATGTATTGGGGAGCATGTCACCGTTAATTTCAGCCAATCTATAAGCCCCCGGATGAGCTATCTCGACTACGATGTATGGTCCCTACCAAGGGGAAGCCAGTTTGGTTTTGTCCTTTGTACGTTGGTCCTTTTTAGTACTAAATCCCTTGATGCTTAAAGCCTGACTGTGCACACGACAATTATGATATTTCTGAAGGGATTGCTGATATTGTTGTACTCGATAAGCGGTTCTATCATGCTCTTCCTCGAGTAGCATTAGGTCGAGATCATGACGCTCAGGCTCTTCTTCTTTAGAAAACATCAATACTCGTGGTGAGTTAAGTCGTATATCTGGTGGAAGTACTGCTTCAGCACTGTACACAAGGAAGAAATGTGTTTCACCCATAGCATGGCTATATTACGTGCGCATTGACCACAATACTATCGGGACTTCTTGTGCCCACTTTTTGTCATAGGCTTTAAGCCTATAAAAAATTTAGGTCTTAATCCCTTGCAATATGATGTCATTTGCTCGTTTGACATTTTTGTTGGTCATCGGTTGGTTTACTGACGACCGAGGATGTTTTATCCTGTAGGCGACACATAATTTTTCAAACTTCTTGCTTATAAATTGTGTCCCATTGTTCGATATTAATTGGTTGGGTACGCCAAAATGCATTACTATGCCATGCAAGAATTTGACTGTGTTTTCCTTGGTGATACATCCGATCGGTTCTACCTCGACCCATTTAGTAAAAGTATCGATGGCAATAATCAGGAATTTGTATCCTCCTTGGGACTTTGGAAATGGTCCTATTATGTCAATACCCCATGTGACGAAAGGCTAGGATAGTGGGATTGTATTCAATGCTTGGGATGGCTGGTGTATCTGCTTTGGGAAAAATTGACATGATTCACAAGTTTTGACCAGTTCGGTGGCATCTTGAAGAGCTGTTGGCTAGTAAAATCCTTATCAAAAGGCTTTACCTATCAATGCCCGATGAGATATATGGGACCCATAGATTCCTCCATGGATGTCGTGGAGCAAACTAATGCCCTTGGTCTATGTGATGCATTTGAGAAGAACCCCATTACGGCCCTGTTTATGGAGGATACTGTCGACCATTGTATAGAGCATGGCTTTATGTCTAGTTCATTCCATATCTGCACCATCGACCAGAGTATCCTGGTTTATGAGGTACGCTCAGATTGGATCCATCTAGTTCTCCCCGTTTCCAACTAGAGCGGCAGCACGAGCCAGATCGCCTAGCGTAAACTTTCTATGGAATTTGCTAAGTATTTCCTCGTCGATTGATGGATCAAGCGTGGGGTTTGGACCCAATTTTGAGATCAGGATAGATGGTTTTTGAAGCACTTTGACCAGGATGTCTCCCGGTAGGTGCTGTTGTGAAGCTGCTCGACTGGCTAAAGAGTCGGCATCGGTATTATATTTTTGTGGTATGTATTAGACTTTAAGCCCATCAAATTTTGACTCTAATCATTGATATGCCTATAAACATGAGGCCATTCTCTCGTTCATTGCTCGATATCCTTTGGATGTTTATTGGGCAATTACTTCTGAATCCCCTTTCACAAGTAGCCTTTGGATTCCCAAGGATATGTCAATTCGCAAACCAATCAACAGTCCTTCATACTCAGCAATATTGTTGGACAGAGTTGGGTTAGTGAAATCAATTTGAATTGCGTACCTCATAGCATCTCCTTCTAGTGATACCAGGACAACTCCAGCCCCTGCATTGTTTTTATACTTTGTGCCATCGTAAAATATGAGCCAATCCTTAGGGTTCTATGCTGCCTAAAAGGATCTAAACAATACCTAGAGGGGGGTGAATAGGCGTATCTAAAAGATTTCCCTTTGCTGGAGCGTTCGGTCACTGAAGTGCAAGCAGAAAAGATTTCCCTTTTTCTTTCCTTGTCTATCATGGGAGGGGCTACCACTTTATCGTTCTCTCACGCCACACCATCGTTGCTGCCCTAACTACTACCGTGCTCACGCCTGCCTCTTTGCCCGCGCCCGCGCCCGCGCCCGCACCTGCATCACCGCCGTTGTGGCCGTGCCTGCCTCGTTGCGCCTGTGCCTACATTGCACCGCCACGCCACCGCACGTATCTCGCCCACTGCCACGTGTTTGCACTCCACTCTACCTCCATGGGCTCGTGCACCACCATGTCACCGTGTTGCCATCCTCTCGCGCCGATGGTTTCCTAGCACCGCGCCTTGTCACCCATCGCACTGCTTCATGGCACAAGCCCTTAGGTGCCATTGTCGTTCCCGTGTGGTGTCCCTATGATCGACAACTTATCCCTTCGAGCATCTTGGGATTGTTCTAAGGTAGCAAGCCATATTCGCTCATTACTTTCCTACTGCTTGCTTTCCATTAGGTCATTCACTTCCCTAGTATATAAAGTTTATTATATATATACTTCCTATTCTATCATGCAGTCAGTTTGGGTAGTGAGTCTGCTTGGTAGTTGGGCAGTTGATAGATTTACTCAGGGCCAAGCCTGCGAGTATGGATTGAGGCCAAGCCTCACGAGTGTCTATTGGTAGTTGTTCCTTATCAATGGCAGTGATTCTTGTTAGTTTCAGAGATGGCTTGTTGCAAGAATGTCGGGGGTGGTCCCGGTGATGAGGATCCAATGCCTTCGCCTCGCTTTCTGTTCAGCAAAAAGGAAAGGTGAAAAAGACTACAAAGAAGAAGCACAAGTTCGATGATGTTGAGGCAGAGAGAGTAGCAGCAGTGGCAGCCACCATAGAGCGAGCCAAGATAGGTGGGTCTGGCAGTGGCATTAACATAGGCGATCAGTTGTCACCGGCTTAGAGGGCCGCCATCGAGAGGATTGAGGCTAATCTTGGTAGTCCACTCGGGACCATCATGCTTGGAGGATGATGTGTCTCTTTAGAGGAGAGTTAGACTCAGGGGGTGACTGAGCAGCAGGCATAGTCGGCAGAGTAGACAGAGGACACTCAATAGGGAGAGCAGGTTGAGGAGATAGAGCAGGCAACACAGCCACAACTTTGACTCTCTAGTCGCACACGCACTTAGGTGTCACCGAGGCCTTAGACATAGAGGAGGGGCTCTCGTCCACCTCCTAGACCACGGGGTCCACCTCTGGTGATCCACCTTGACCTAAGCGTAGCCACAGCCAAACAGGTGCAACAGCTATGGTTCGTATAGTTTGAGGATTGGTTTCCACCGAGGCGGGATGAGCGTGCCTTAGAGCACTTCTACACTGTGTTGTAGGACTTCTATAGTGCATATCTCAACAATGGTGTTGCCTTCAGATCTCAGAGGGTCTACTCCTTAGAGTCTCTAGTTGTAGTTGCAGGCGAGCAGATCCATCCTCACCTCACTTATCTGCCAGGCTTGTCAGATCTCCTTGGATGGACTGGTTAGTATGTTTCATCTTAGGTCCATGAGTTCTACTCCTCCTTGTGGATTGACCCGAGACACATGTTTATTCATTTTGCTTTCTAAGGGTGTGACTACAAGCTTCAGAGCTCGAGGGTCAGAGAGATATTGAGGATTCCAGAGTCACCTATTCGCCTTCACGAGGTATGTTATGGACAGACAGAGCCTCTAAGACGCCCTCATGGCGGACTTGTTCCACCTACAGATCTTGTCAAACCATGCTTCATAGAGCCGTTTGGCGAGGGGTCAAGCAAGACACCACATGACCTTACACCTATAGCTTAGCTCCTTGATGTTATTATGAGGAGGACTCTGCTTCCGAGGATGGGCTACCGTGAGGGCCTAACTCGAATTCAGCTGTGGCTAGTGTATTACCTGGTGTCTTAGACTGTCTTTGATATCTGGGATGTGATGCTTTCAGAGATGGAGGACACACTAGTAGAGGGCTTCAAAGGTCACCGTCAGCTACCTTATGCTCATTGGATCACTTTCTTACTTCGGAAGGCAGTTACACACAAGTCCCTAGAGACAATGGCAGTGTGGATAGGTGCTACTACTGAGTTTCCATAGTATGATTTGAGCCAGATGCTACATCACAGTCATGCAAGGACACCTCGCTAGCCTAGTCATCGCCCCAAGGTACCAGAGACAGTAGCTAAGCAGGATGAGATCATCAGGGGCATCGCAGAGATAGAGGAGGAGCAACTTAATGCATAGCAGGAAGATGAGGTCGAGAGTGACCTGAGTGTCGATAGAATATCATCGACAGTCCTCCGAGGGGTATCCCACGAAGGTAGATTGATCGACAGAGAGGCATGTAATCAAGAACAAGAAGGCAATAGAGACATACGAGTTAGACAGGTTCAGGCCGTCAGTATGATGTAATACTCTACTCCTGTGGTCTATTGGATTGTATTGGCTATCGTATGATATTGCGTGAGTTTAGAGGGGGTCCCTACCCACTTTATATAGTCCGGGGGCAAGGTTAAAAGTCAGTTAGATCTGAGAGATAACCAAAAAGTAATAACAAATTACAGGAATCATGGGATCATATGTATCCTAACAGATCTCATAGTATCTTCAGGATATCTTCCTGGTGTCTTGCGAGAGGCGCCGAGCAGCGTCGTGCCCCGTAAGGCTTCATCTTATGGGTGGGGCTGCCCCTAGGGGCGTAGCCCATGTGGTTTGCTATGGGTATCTGGGGTCATACCCCCCATAGCTAGTCCCCGAGCACCTTGTACCCATTGTGCAACGTTGTCTTGAGCTTATCCGAGCAGGTGCGAACAAAGCTGAGTAGTCCAACTCATGGTCTAACCACCGTGATGAGTTGCCAAGCAGTTGTGAGCAGTCGCTGAGCATCGTGAGCCATTGCTAAGCAGCGTTAACCATCGTCGAGCAGCGTGAGCCATCGCCGAGTAGTGTGAACCGTTGCTGAGTAGTGTAACCTAAGTATGACTTGCCATAAGGGTGTAAAGAGCTCAAGTTTAGAATCAAAAATTTCTTCATAGTGGACCAAGTGTTCCCACTTAGAGTCCGACCATGAGAAAGGGAGATAGTCTTCTTTAGCTTCAAGAGGCGTGAAGTCTTCCAGAATAAAGAAAACACACTCACCGCGAGGTGAAGTGTGCCCACTTAGTCTCCGAGCCTGACAGTAGGTGACGTAGTCACATGGTGCCAGGGTCCAAAGCAGAAGAAAAGTAGAATACTAGCCGAGTAGGCAGCCAATCCCCAGGCGTAGCCCTGAAATGAGAAAAAACACATTCACCGCAAGGTAAAGTGTGCCCACTTAGTCCCCGAGCCTGATAGTAGGTGACATAGTCAGGTGGTGCCAGGGTTAGAAATAACAGTCATCAGAAGAAAATCCCCAATGCAGTGAGGAACCGAGACATAGTGCTAACGCAGTCCTTGAGCCACAAGAGGAAATCTTAGAGAAAACAAATCATAGAGAAAATACCGGAGTAATGGCTGTATAGTAGTAATTACTGAGCCATAACGGTTGGTAGAGAAGTCGACAAATATTCGGCGAGCAGTAACAAATTGCGAAGATAAATGGGTGATAGAGGCCACGGTTGCGCGAAAGCCCAGGTAACAGGCCACCACTCTGTTGCGTAGAAATTGGACAGGCGCAAATCATGGGAGCGGTTTCCCAAAAACCCTCGAATGTGAAAGGTGGGTAGAGTGCTTTATAACTGCGCCACCGCACCCCACGCTCCCACCCTTGCCATTTTGCCATTTTAGCTTCATCTTTAGCCCTCACACCCCTCGATTCACATCCACATGTGCTTTTGCCGCCAATCCCTAACTAGATCTAAGAGATGGTGCCAATGAAGGGAGCTGTGAAGCCAAAGACGATGACCGCCGTAGCCAGCCGTGATGAGGAATGGGTGCCATTGAGGATGGGTGAGGTGGAGATCAACAGGATGGTGGAGGTGGGTGTTCTTCCTGACCATGTCATGGCTAGATGGTGGTCAGCTAGCGGTGAGCCCTTCACAATGTCTCATACTAATGAAGTAGTGGTGTTTGATGATTATTTCTAGCGTGGGTTGGGATTTCTTGTTCATCCGTTCTTGAGGGATTTGTTGGAGTTCTGGAGAGTTAGTTTGTGCAACCTCCATCCAAACACCATATTGCACATCTCGATCTTTATCCACTTCTGTGAGGCGTATCTCAAAGTCCTTTCCCACTTCAACCTCTTACATCATCTATTCTGGCTGAAGAAGAAAGGTGGCGGTGGTTCTAAGGTGGTCGGTGGCGTTTATCTGCAACTCCGTAACGGGATGGTAGGCGAGTACCTCACTATACCATTGAACACATCACTGAAGGGGTGGAACACAAGGTGGTTCTACATGAAGCAAAACTAGCATGCTATCCGTTGCGATGTCGACCATGTCCCGGAGAGCTAGAGGAGCTGGTCGGAGAAATCGAGCAGTGCTGACATGGAGCAAGTGAAGGAGCTCCTTGGCTTGATAAAAGGCATGAAGACCAATGTCGGACTAGTAGTGGCGAGCTTCATAGTACGCCGCATCCAGCCCTACAAGGAGAGGGCCTACCCAGGCTTTGACTTCAAGGGCAACGATGACGGCACTCCGGAAAGACCAGAGAGGCTGACAAGGGATGTTGTGCTAGAGCGAGCCACAGAGCTATTCGCTCCTTTTGCCTCATTCAGCGTGATAGGGCAGATGACGCCATTTAACTGCATGAACCCACCTCCTCAGGTAAACATCTCAACTGTGTGTTCCTAATCCATTATTATTCTGTACCATTGCCGAGCAGTGTGCTAATTGACTTGTGGAAAGATCCATTCGTAGGACCGAGTGGTGTACTTCTCGGGCATGCCAAGGGGCGATTGGCCGCAAGTGGTAGACGCTCGGCCACCAGCTCAGCCCGAAGAGGGAGCTGTCAGCGCCTCATCGGAATCTGGAGGCATGGACACTGGGCAGACAGAGAGTTCTCTCCCAGTTTTAGGGAAAAACCAGGGAAAATAGTAGTGGCAGATGAGCCGGCCTGGAAGAAGAGGAAGATATCTGGTGCCATCCCCCACAAGCCAGGCGACATCTCGCTTGGTGGTGACTGCACCACTTGGACATAGAGCGCGGTGATGTCCAAGTGGTTGAATGACAACAGGGCTCCAGTAGCCCCTCCTTCGAGCACCAAAGCGCCTCCACGCAACACGCGCATGGAGGAGCAACCAAAGGGAGGGGAGGGAGTCCCTGAGTTGGTGGCGAAAGGAGTCCCTGAGCAACAGGGATGGAAATCCCCGAGCGACAGGCGAGGGGAGTCCTAGAATAGTAGGTAGAGAGGCTGGTGGCGAAGACCATGAAGCCACCACCCTAGGCCACGCAAGTCAACCCCAGGCCGATACCAAGCTTGGGTAGACATCACCAGTTTAAAAAAGTTTACCGGCAGGCCGATACATAAGTATCCTTGACTTGGAGTTATCTTGGTGTTATATCCTTATCTCTTTTGGCGACTAACGAGTTGACCTAGTCTAGTGCAAGGCATATGGAGGATCTAACCCCGCTCGCCCAAACTAACGAGCAGTCGGGGACTGTTACCGGGGTGAAGGCAATGCCGGTGGCTCCTATCCTAGAGTCCCTAGGTGCTCGGCTGCCGGTGAAGGAGTCAACTACTGCTGCTGATGGACTTGGAGGTGATGAGAGGCTGGTGTCGACAATAGACAGGTCAGCGATGGTGCCCGAGGCAACGGCAAAAACTACCAGTTCTTTAGGAGCAGAGGCTGGAGCCATCGACGCCGCGCCGGAGGCTAGAGCGAAGAATCTTGCAGTGCCCGAGGAGCAGACAGTGCTCCTTAAGGCATCGAAGGGCATGGTTGGACACATTGTATGGCCATGGAGACCCTGGGTGGTGCCTCTAGCTGTGACGGAGGAGGACGAGGTGGAAGAGATCGAATGTGAGGAATCTCGACCCCAAGCTGTCTGAATCCTCCACAAGCGCAGTGATGAGGTAGTGGTTGTTGAGGAGGAGGACACCACCAGGGAGCTCAAGAGACTAGAGTCTGCCCTTGCTGGAGTGATGAAGTAGATCAAGGTCAGTACTGCGTTTAGAATGCTCATCTTTGACGTTGGAGATCGGAGTTCTTCATAGTCCTTATGTGTTTACAGGGGATAACTTGGACTACCGAGCAATGGCACTAGCTTATCAAGAGGACGAAGCCCCTCGCTGAGGAGAATGAAAAACTCAAAGAGGCGATGAAGCTTATGGAGAAGAACATCCAGAAGGCCCAGCGTGAGCGAGACCTCGCTGAGTCCAACACATGGGACCTGGAATACTAGAAGGGCGTCTTATCTGAGCAGCTGGCGACCACGTCCGAGCAGCTACGAGGCAAGTCTGAGTAGCTAGCCACTATTTTCGAGCGGTTGTCGAGTGCTTCCGAGCAACTGGAGTAGAAGTCTTAGCAGCTCATGAATGTATCCGAGCAGAAAATAGGTATGTCATACTGGCGAATGTGCTTTGTATTGTTGAACAACCATTTTTGTGCTGACGACTATTGTGCTTGTAGAGAAAGATGTGGAGCTCTACCAGCTGCGCTAAGCCATCGAGCAACTCTAAGAGGAGAAGGTGAAGGAGTCAGGGCGAGCGGACAAACTGGCTGAGGAGCTAAAGGGTGAGTACTTCTTGGTCGGAGTTACTGTTGGAGTAATTTTCTTGCTTGATGGAACCTTGTAACGCTTGTAGACTACCGTCGGAGGGTCAAGGCGTAGTTTGATGTGCTGGAGCAGATGGTCAGGACCCAGAGGAACAAGTTTGACACCGTAGTTGCTAGAGTCAAACTGTTGCTCGACTGTGTCGACCTAGAGGCGGCTCCTTAGCCCGATGGTAGGCCGCTGTGTCTGAACACCATCATCAAATGGTGCAAGGCGGCGTGGGAGAACTTCAAGAGCTTCAACCGCGACGCCATTATTACCGCCGTTACTCATGCCCTTGTGGTGGTCCGGTCCCACTACCTAGCCATTGACCTTTAGGTGATAGGGGCCGGATTCACTAGAGGGATAGGCGAGGAGGAGCACCAGTAGCTAGAAGATGAGGTGGAAGATGCGGCGAAGAAGCTGGCCAGCGACATTGACCTGTTCGGCGAGATGGACGACGATGGTGAAACCCGATGATCTGCTTAGAGAACATGCTGTAATAACTAAATAGGGTAGTTAAAACACGCAAGGGCGTAGATAGACATTTATGTATATGTATAAATGTTGACATGTGCATGTGTATGTAGTTTGCTAGTATTACGGTGAAGAAATAGTTGTAGTATTAACCCTAATGCAATTATACGTAGTATAAGTAGCGTCTAAGCAGTTAGTTTGTTACTAAAATCTTTGGCCTTAGCTAGCCCATATTCCATAACGTCGAGCATGGAGCCCGTGCACGTGTAGGAAGAATAGGCGTGACTAAGAAACCGCATCTAACCACCCATAACGCAGAGCGCGGAGCCCGTAGCACGTGTAGGGAGAGATAGGAGATTGGGTCTTCTCTATAGAGAACATAGCAGAACATGTGCTACTCGGTGGTTGGTGAATTAACTTGGAGATATACCTAGTATAAGTGGCGTCCGAGCAGTTAGTTCTTTATTGTGCTCTTAGCCTTGGCTAGCCCATAGTCCATAACGTCGAGCGCGGAGCCTGTGCATGTGTAGGAGGAACAGGCGTGACTAAGGGACCATAGCCGACCACCTATAACGCAGAGTGCGGAGCCCATAGCACATATAGGGAGAGATCAGAGACTGAGTCTTCTCCATAGAGCATAGAACATAACATGTGTTGCTCGGTGATTGGCGAAACATTTCGGAGATATGGAGAAACGTGGTGGAGTGTTCATGGTGATCTCGTATTGGAGTTCGTTAAGGAGGAGCTTAGTGCTCGGCGACCGTAAGTGGAGATTAAATCATAATGGAGAAATAATGGAGAAATAATGGAGACAAATTATGGTGACCAAAACTTTATTCATCATGGAGTGGAGAATACATATCTAAAGCATTTCAAGGATAGAAACGTATAAGGTGCTCGATGTGCCATGAATTGGGGATATCAATTCTGTCCAAGTCACATAGCTAATAAGACCCTGGTCGGGTAACCTCTTTGATGATGTAAGGCCCTTCCCAAGGAGAGGAGAGCTTGTGCATCCCTTTGGGTTTTTGCTTTCTGTGGAGAACGAGGTCACCGACAGCAAATGATGACCTTTGATGTTGCGGTTGTAGTATCTCCACAATCCTTCTAGGTATTTGGCTGTGCAAACGCAGGTGATCAGGTGTTCTTCCTCGGCCCTATCGATGTCCTCTGTCCAAACAGCTGTGGCTTGCTCTTCATCATAATGTTCCACCCTAGGTGCTCGGAAGGCAATGTCTGCTGGTAGTATGGTTTCTGAGCCATAGACCAAGAAATATGGAGACACACCGGTGCTGCAACTAGCTTGAGTGCGTAGTCTCTAGACCACAGCTGGTAGCTCTTTGAGCCATCTGCCCGGATGCTTTTCTTCTTTCTAATATAGCCTCTTTTTTAGGGTATCAAGGATCACGCCGTTCGCCCGTTCGACCTGGCCGTTAGTTCTAGAATGGGCAACGGAGACATATTTCACAGAGATGCATTGGTCTTCGTAGAAGTCCCAAAAATGATGGCCAGTAAATGTAGTTCCGAGGTCGGTGATAATGCTGTTCGGGAGACCGAATCTGTGGATGATATCTTCGAAGAGCTCGATGGCTTTCTTTGTAGTGGCTGAAACAAGCGGTTTGCATTCGATTCACTTGGAAAACTTGTCAATGGCGACGTACACGTACCAAAAACCACCTGGCACTGGCTTGAAGGGTCCGATCATATCTAGTCCCCAGCATGCAAAGGGCTAGGAAGCTGGGATGGTCTGCAGTTCTTATGCGGGCACATGTATTTGCTTGGTGAAAAATTGGTATCCTTCACAACATAGGATGCGGTCTTCTGCATCTGAGATGGCCGTGGGCCAATAAAAACTAGCTCGGAAAGCCTTACTGACTAGGTTTATCAAGGCCACGTGGTTGTCGTAGGAACTAGAGTGAATTTTGAGAAGTAGCTTCACTCCCTCTTCTTGGGTGATACATTTCTGCAGTATCCCTTCCTTGGCGCTTTTCCTCATCAAGTTGCCATCCACCAGCACGTAATGCTTGCTTCGATGGATTAGGCATTCGGTTTTAGTCTTGTCGATGGGTACTTTTGCGCTGGTGAGGTACTTGATGAACTGTTCTCTCCAATCGGCGATCGGCGAAGGTACTGTAAGTACCAGCTGCTCGGCAGGGGGAATCTCTTGAACTTCCTTCTCTTCCTTAATGGATGGCGCCAAAAGATCTTGAACGAAGACCCCAAGCGGAATTGTGGCACGAGAAGAGCCTATCTTGGATAGGTGATCAGCGAGCTAATTTTGATCTCATACCATGTGGTGGTACTCGATACCGTAGAATTTCCCTTCAAGCTTCCTGATTTCGATGCAATATGCATCCATCTTTTCACTGGAGTAGGACCAATCTTTGTTGAGCTGGTTGATGACCAGCACAGAGTCCCCATATACCATGAGGCATTTAACACTGAGCTCAATGGCTATACGGAGTCCGTAGAGACATGCTTCGTATTCAGTGGCGTTGTTGGAGGCCGGAAAATGTATTCGGAGAACATATCAGAGCCTATCCTTGGTTGGTGTAATGAACAGAATGCCAGCACTAGCACCGTTGATGTTGAGGACACCATCAAAGTACATCACCTAGTGCTCAAGGCATATAGCAGGGATGGGCTCTTGGATCTCGGTCCACTCAGCGATGAAATCAGTGAGCGCCTATGACTTGATGGTAGGCCTACTTCTGAATTCAATGGAGTAAGTACCGAGCTTGATAGCCCACTTGATGATGTGGCCATTGGCCTCTTTGTTGCGGAGAATGTCCCCTAGAGGGAACTCGGTGACCACGGTGATCTTGTAATACTCGAAGTAATGGCGAAGCTTGCGTGACATGATCAGAATAGCATATAGCAGTTTCTAAACTTGAGGGTAACGAGTTTTGGGCTTGTTAAGGACCTCGCTGATGAAGTAGACCGGACGTTGCACCTTATAGGCATGCCCGGCATCCTTGCATTCGACGATGATAGCTGTGCTAACAATGCGAGAAGTGGCGGCGATGTAGATAAACAGAGTTTTGTTTGGCCGAGGCGCCGTTATGACCGGAGGCTTCGTTAAAAACAACTTGAGCTACTCGAAGGCTGTATCTGCTTCCTCCGACCAGGAAGCCTTGAGGAGTTTGAAGAATGGTAGAGCCTTTTCACCGAGGCACGATACGAAGTGGCTAAGAGCAGCCATGCAAACTGTAAGCTTCTGAATATCCTTGATGAACATTGGCCATTTTATGTTGGTGATGGCGGAGACCTTATCGGAGTTGGGTTCGATGCCGCGAGCACTGACGATGTAGCCTAGGAGTATTCCAGATAGAACCCCAAAGATACACTTTGATGATGTAGCCTAGGAGTTCCATCGGTACCTTTTTAGGTTGGCGAACGTTTCTTCGAGGTCGGCGATGAGATTATCGGTGGTCTTGGACTTGACAACCACATCATTGATGTAAGCTTCGACGTTGCGGCCTATCTGTTGGTTGAGGTAGATCTGGATGGCCCTTTGGTAGGTCACCCCAATGTTCTTGAGTCCAAAGGACATGGAGGTATAGCAGTACGCACCAAAAGGCGTGATTAATGATGTCTTGATCTAGTCTTCTTCCTTGAGGGAGATCTGGTGATAGCTGGAGTAACAGTCGAGGAAGGAGAGTAGTTCGTAGCCAGTGGTGGAGTCTACAACCTCATCTATCCGAGGTAGACCAAAGGGATCCTTAGGGCAGTGTTTGTTAAGATCAGTGTAATCAACACACATTCTCCATTCTTTATTCTTTTTTTTGAATAAGAACATGGTTTGCTAGCCACTCAGGATGATACACTTCTTTTATGAATCTAGCAGCTAGGAGCCATTTTATTTCTACCCTAATAGCTTCCTTCTTATCTGGCGCGAATCATCGGAGTTTCTGCTTGATCAGTTTGGCAGTCGGTGAGACATTCAAGGAGTGCTCGATCTTCTCCCATGGTACCCTCGACATGTCTACAAGTTTCCAAGCAAACACATCGGCGTTGGCACATAGGAAGGAGATGAGCATGCTTTCCTATTTGGGGTCAAGGTGAGCCCCAATCTTCATGGTCATGGAGGGGTCATCGACATCGAGACCGACCTCCTTGGTTTCCTTGGACTTGGCGGAGGCACGAGTAGGCTCCATCGATGGGATCTCTAGGTTGTCGGCGGGCACCGTCTGGCATCGATGACCACACTGGCCATCTAGATGGAGAGGTCGGTGGCTTCGACAAGGGTGAGACTCTCTGTCTCATAGGCATAGGTGATGGAGATGTTGGCCCACAGGGCCAGGACTCCTATAGGCGAAGGCATCTTTAGCACCAGATAAGGATGGTGCGGTACAGCCATGAACTTGGCCAGAGCTAGCCAAACAAGTATGGCATGGTAGACAGTATTGAAGTCGGCAACATAGAAGTTGATGTGCTCGACATGGTAGTTGCTTGCTATGCCAAACTGTACTAGTAGGGTAATCTCTCTAAGCGGTTTGGATGCCCTGCCAGGTACCACACCCTAGAAGGAGTCAGAGGGTGTGAGATCTGTTATCCCAAGGCCCAACTCCTTTAGGGCTCCGACGAAGAGGAGGTTCAAAGCGCTCCTGCCGTCGACGAGCACTTTTCTAAAGAGCACTTTCTGGACGATTGCATCAAGGACAAGGGGGAAATGCCCTGTATAGGGGATGTCCACCCACTGGTTGGCCCTGCTGAAGGTGATGGGAACCTTGGACCAAAGGCGATAGCTAGGGTTGGTGGCGATGTCTTCCACAGTGACGACGAGCACCCGGCGGGCTGCGAGCTTCTATTCTCTTCTGCTCTCGGTGGAGGTGAGGCCCCCAAAGATGATGGCGACCACCTTGTCATGATCCTGGAAGGCATTGTTGTTGCCCCTGGGTGGTCAGCAACCTCTGGCTCTATCATTGTTGTTGTCGTCTGGCTTTTTAGCAGGGAACTCCTTAGCCAAACCGAGGCAATCCTTCATCTTATGCTTGGCATTCTTGTGGAGAGGGCATGGGCCGTTGAGGATTTTCTTGTACTGCTCGTCGTAGTTGTGCTTTGCACGAGGTTCATCAACGGTGGCGATGATGTGGTCTGGTCGACGGCGGCAATATTGACCAGACTTGGATCTTTCTGGCCGATCCTAGTCGCTGTCCCAATGGTGACTGTAGTCATCGTAGCGGTGGTCATTCTGGCACTGGTCATCATGACGATCATCGCTACAGCGAGTTAGGCAATGAGTGCTCACATCCTTGTTGAAGCACACCTCGGCTTCTTCGGCGTCGGTGTTCTGGTTGGCGGTCGTAATCATCTCACCAATCCCTATTGGCAGCTTGCAGTTGAACTTGGAGCGGAGATCGCGGTGATGGAGTCCTCAAACAAAGGCAGTGATGACCTTAACTTCTATGATGTTGGGAATAGAATTCCTCATCTTGGAAAAGCGTCTGATGTAGCTACGGAGGAGCTCGGATGGCTTCTGGTAGATGCGGTTCCAATCATGCTTGGTGCATGGCCGAGTACACATAGCCATGCAGTTGTCATTGAAGACCTTCTTCAGCTCTTCCTAGGATCTGATGGAATCTAGGGCAAGGCTTGTGAACCAGTTCATGGCGGTTGGCATTAGCATGATGGAAAGATAGTTTGCCATGACACTGGTGTCTCCTCTGATGTCGCGTAGAACAATGGCGTAAGCCTATAGCCATTGTGTGGGGTTCATCCTTCCCTCATAGGGCTCGACCCCGATGATTTTAAAACCACGGGGCCATTGGAGTGTTTGGAGTGCCCTCATGAATGCTGGGGGCCCTTTTGGGTTGTCAGCACCGTGGCTGTAGCATTGCCGGCGTTGAGTGGCTTGAAAGCTGAGTCCAGGTTGCCGTACCCTTGCTCGTACTCTTGGTGGCGGTGTACTTCTTCTTTATGGTGACCGAAGCGGCGCTCGTCGATATGTCGTCATACGTCTCAAAGATTATTGAGGTGTACTCGAACATCCTGGTCGTGTTGGTGAAGGTGTTCGATGTGGTTGCCCCTAGCTCTCCCTAGAGGGGTTACCTGTCATCGCGGTGCTGGTCAGTGAAGCAACTTGGTGGCGATCAGATCTTGGTGTGACTAATTGGCGAATCGAACTTGTGGAGTATGAAGGTCTCTGATCCTAGCGGATCTCATTGACCTAGCAGTGTGCCGCTTTAAGCATGGCAGTGACCTTGGCGACCTCTGGTGTCTATGGGAGCCTAGCGAGCTCATTAGCAGCCATGGCCAGGTTGGCGCTTGGGTCTTGTAGACGTCATGGCCATCAACATGGACAAATTCATCGTTGAGGTTGCGGTGGAGTTGGCATGGCCTTGCTTGCGAGTCAAGCTGAGCTTTGGCCATCGCAAAGGGCAACCTTGTTTGCTTGGCGCTGAGCATAGTTGATGTTTCGATTGACATAGGTGGCGCAGTCCTCCTCAATTTTCCCTTCCTGCGGGGGGCTGTCGACGCTGACGTTGAAGATCATGCCCCATGGAAAGGATGGAGAGGAAGTTGCTCGATGGTGGTCTTAGTGACGGTCTCCGTAGAGCCCTAGGACTCAGAGTCTAGATTCTCCTCCAAGATGGTTTGGAGGGATGCTCTGGGGCATCGGCCGACGTGCATCATGTTGATGGTTGGCAGAGTCTGGTCAGCGATCTGGTCGGTGGGAGGTTGATCATCTCCAACCTGGTCGGCGAACTTGCCCCTTAGGGCATTTTGGTAGGTGGCGGCGACGTTGGTGAGCCCAAAGGGCATATCCGCAACCCCTAGAGTTTCCTGAGCAGCCTCCGATAGATCTAGATTGGAGGGTGGTCGGCACTGAACCAGAGTGTCCAGAGCTGATTCTACGATGGAGAGGCAATCGACAAGCTTCTAACCAACTTAATCAATGGATGCGATTAGATCGTCATTATTGATTTGCCTCCTCTGGTAGCGAGGAAGCGAGCGGTGAGTTGTCGATGAAGGCGGCCTTAGAAATGGTTTTGAGATCAGATCTGTAGTCGTAGGTGTTGGGGTGATCGGCGTAGAATCGATCTGCACCGGCTCGATGAGCTCTTCGACTCTATCAGCGTTGATGATCCACGAGATCAATCCAACTGTGAAGATCTAGCCGGGCTATGGAAGGGATGAAGAGCCAGCGGAACGTACCATCTTGTTTGATATAGAAACAACACGCACACCCCTACCTAGCGCATCAACTGTCGACAGAATATCATCGGTAGTCCTCCGAGGGGTATCCCACGAAGGTAGATTGATCGGCAGAAAGGCATGTAATCAAGAACAAGAAGGCAACAGAGACATATGGGTTAGATAGGTTCAGGCCGTCAGTATGACGTAATATCCTACTCCTGTAGTCTATTGGATTGTATTGGCTATCGTATGATATTACGTGAGTTTGGAGGGGGTCCCTGCCCTCCTTATATAGTCCGGGGGAAGGGTTACAAGTCGGTTAGATCTGAGAGATAACCGAAAAGTAACAACAGATTACAAGAATCATGTGATCATACGTATCCTAACAGATCTCGTAGTATCTTTAGGATATCTTTCCGGTGTCTTGCGGGAGGCATCGAGCAGCGTCGTGCCCCACAAGGCTTCGTCTTGTGGGCTGGGCCGTCCCTAGAGGCGTAGCCCATGTGGTCTGCCGTGGGTATTCGAGGTCATACCCCCCACACCAAGTGATAGCTCAGACGATGACTATCGGCCAATTCCATAGATGGCACCTCGTTCACATGATAGAGAGGCCAGTGGCTCTAGCTCAGCTCCACCACAGCCACCGTAGACAGACCCGACACTTCTAGCTATACTTGAGCGGACCATAGCTACACTTGCTCAGGTTCAAACATGACAGGATGAGTTTTAGCGGCAGCAGCAGGCCATGCAGCAGTAGCAACTTATGATTCAGCAGCAGTTACTCGGCTTCATGCAATATGTATTCACTACTATTGGGGTTGATCCTCAATAGTCTACATTTTAGATAGGCCAGCCTGCCAACACCACTCTAGTGACTCCATTTGTACAATCTAGTGGGCTTTTGAGTCAGAGATAGCCAACTTCTCAGTTTACCTCACCTATAGAGCAGGTGCCTTAGTGGTTTGCTTCACTAGGGATAGCTCAGGGTCCGCGCTTTACTCCTATTGTTACGGGCTTCACTCCGACTCAAACTTCTTCGGCGTTAGTGATGGACACCCTAGTCTCCAGGAGTCTCGATGCTACCTTCAGTGAGCTTACGGGATAGCCTACACCTCTAGTGTTCCGAGTCTCTAGTCCTACCACAATTGCTCTAGTTAACGAGATTACCAAGACAATTCCATCATCTGTTGCATCATCCGAGCCACCTCAGACAGTCACTCCTACACTTGAGGCTTCGACAACAGCAACAGCGATAGATGTGGCTCCCCTTCCTACAATGACACCTATAGAGTCACATGCCATACTAGTTACTGACCAAACCCAGACCGCTTCACCTTTACTTCTAGCTACAAGGGATCATACCCGTCAGAGTCCAGGGTCAGAGGATGATGCAGCTCAGTTCTAGGTCTCTCACCGCACCTCAGCGCCTGACTCGACTGCTCCTGTCTCGTCGTCCGACCTTTAGGTTTTAGTGCTTGATGCCAAAGGGGGAGAGGGTGATGAGGACATGACACCCATGCATATGACCATGTTTGGCACATGGTATGGAGGGGTAGGAGGCCAGCAAGGGTGTCCAAGTCAAGAAGGAGGTCCGAGGCTAATTCGGTTCGAGTCCCTGAGGTGGAGGCCCAAAGCAACTCAAGTTCGAGTCTGCCTCGGCCTCCAGGACTAGTCTACCTTAAACTGGTCACCCAGGACGTATCTAGACTCCGTTTTTGATGATCCACATATGGTTGGAAGGCTAATTTGATAAGAAAGCCAATCCAAGTGGTCTTACGTCAAAATACCTTCTGAATCAATGGGAATCGTCAAAACAAGTCAACGTCCAGAATCTGCCAGGGTGCTACGACACCGTCTTTTGGTTCGTTGGACCGTGTATCGTGTATCATGTTTGGGCCCATTAGGGGGCGCATCTAGGGGGTGACGCCCAAGACTCTATAAATAGCAGCCGTCACTCTCCTTAGGGTTTGAGTTTTGTTTAGTTCTAGATTTTCTCATGAAACAGACGTCATTTTGCTGCAACTGTCGCCGCCAAGGCCGCTTGCTATGAACCAGGGCCCCAGTTCTTGATCTTGTTCGCCTGTGGTGATTAGTCCTTTCGAATAAAGACTTGAACTCCTTCTCGTTATCATAAGCCTCATATTTATTTGCAATTTCAGATTGCGTTCATCCTGTTCTTGCTTGTGTTCTCGATTCGCTTGTAGGAAAGCCTTCTTAACGAGTTCAATCGTGTTCACGTGGTTGATAACCAACGGAGCAGTGGTGTAACGGTTGCGGGGGTCTGAATCAGTCTTGGTTCGAAGCCTAGATCGTGAATGTCGAGTCTCCACCAATCGACGCTATCATACCTTTTGGAAGATCAGACCTAGTCTACATCAGAGGGACCGAGTATGTTAAATTTAGGGGGAGTGTGTGAGATGGACTTGATTCTTTTGGTCTTTCATGTGTGATACCACGTGCATTCACGTTTTCTTTCATGCATTGTATTATTTACATGTGATGGTGAGACTTATGTGACATGTGTGCTCTCTACATTGTTTTATATATGTCATAAAACTTGGTTATGCTCATTGGCTTTGCTTTCATATTTTACTCTGATTCAAATGAGCTTTACTACATGTACTCATACTTAATTCATATCTTTTGAGTATACCATATTGGCTTGGATCATATAAGCATGCCTAATTCTTTTGTTCTTATTATCAAAAGCTTATATGAACCAAGCATGTTGAAAACCTCACTCATATCTTTTACATACTCGAGGTTGTGTTGTCATCAATCACCAAAAAAGGGGAGATTGAAAGCATCTAGGCCTCTAGTTGAGTTTCGGTGATTAATGACGACACGAGATTACTATGACTAACGTGTGTTTTGCAGAGACAATTTGAGTTAGGTCATGGTAATAGAAATTGATTGGGCAATCATGGTTGTCATGCCCCTGTCGATGGAAATCATTTTGGTTTTCAAAGGATGGATAACAAGGTTAAGGACGAACTAGTTCTAAGTGTCATTTGGTGTTGGAGAGACACTTAGAATAGTTTAGCACTTTATTTTTCCTTTGACCGTACTATTAAGGGAGGTATGGACTAGTACTTAACCTAGGTGAGTCTAATGGATTATGTGTGATGCACACTTATCAAACTTAGCACTAGGTAGCTCAGGAATAGCCCTAAGATCGATAGAAGTCAAATGATAGACCAGACATAGTTTTGGTTGTGACCGGACATATCTTAGAGAGTCCGGTCAATTCATTTGATTGGAAGCAGCTATTAGAGTGTGATCGGATGTTGGACACCAGTGCTCACCTGACATGACGCTAGCCGTATCTGTAGTAGCTTGAACAGGCTGTTGACCATGGACCAGATGCTGAACAGAGAAGTGACAGGACTCTGGGTGTCAGCATCTGGTCAACATCAGTAAGGTTCCGGTGAGAGTTTTTGATGACCAGACGCGTTCAGTGGGTGCTGACCGGATGCAGACTAGAGTCCGGTCAGAGCAAACGGCTCTTTTCTGACACTCTGATGTATTACACTGACCGGTGCGTCTGGTCACCTTGACCAGAGCGTCCGATCATCCCGATACTTGCTAAGTTAGACCTCAACCGTTATGTTTTGAATGGGGGATATAAATACATATCCCACTATCTATTTGAGGTCTCTTGCCCATTTATTCAGCTGAAAAACACCTTTAGAGTATAAGGGAGAGCAAGAGCCTAGTAGGGTGATTGAGATATGATAATCCAAGATTCAAGATCTCATTAGTTCATAGGGAGTAGCAAGTGTGCATCCACCTTACTTATTAGACTTGTCTTGGTCAAGTGAGAGTTTGTACTTGTTACTCTTGGTGATCGCCATCACCTAGATGGCTCGGTGGTGATTGAGAGCTTGGCGATCATCCGACGGAGCATGTGGATGACTCAAGTCACTTTGTGAATGATTGTGGGCGATTCACAGCGACGGAGTGTCAAAGAATCAGCCCCGTAGAGAGCACTTAATCCTTACGCGGATCAAGGGGAGCTACACTCTTGTGCGAGTGCTCCAACGAGGACTAGTAGTGAGTGACGACTATCCGATACCTCGGGAAAACATCACCGTATTCCTTTCCCTATCTTTACTTTAAACATTTATATTTGAGCAATTCATTTCATGTCTTTACATTTTTAGAATTGTCATGCTATAGTAGGATTAAAACCTAGGGTGTAAAACTTTTGTATGGGAGAATTATAGAAACATATTTTAGACACAAGGAGTGAAATGAGCTAAGTGTAGGACTTCATTATTGAAAAAATTTAGAATTAGCTTAATTCACCTTCCTCTTGGGTATTATAGTAAACTTCCTATACAAAAAGTGGATCCCAGTCTAAGGGGGTGTTTGGATCCAGTGACTAAAATTTAGGAGGTATGTCGAGAGGATGTTGCATGGGGTATTCGGATACTAATAAAAAAATAAATTACATAATACATCAGTACTCCACGAGACGAATTTTTTAGCCTAATTAATCCGTTATTAGCACATGTTTACTGTAGCAAAACATTGTCAAATCATAGACTAATTAGGCTTAAAAGATTCGTCTCGTAAATTAGTTGCAAACTATGCAATTAATTTCGTAATTAATCTATATTTAATACTCCATATATGTGTCCAAACATTCAATGAGACAACGACTAAAATTTAGGAGGGACAACCAAACACCCCCTAATTTCATCCTCCCCTTTCCCTTGCACCTCTAGCCGCCACCCTCTCCCCTTTCTAGCCTGTTCAGTTGGCTGGTTCGTATCGTTGCTGGTTCGTAAAGAAGTACTGCTGGTTGGTTTGTGTGAGAGAAAAATACTGTTCCGGCTAGAAATTTACGATCGTTTACGACCAGCCATGTCCAAATGAACAGGCTTGCCTGTGGCACCACTCCCCCTCCACCTTCACCGCAGCCCTTGTTCCTTGCTGAAGCCAGCTCCACCATTCTGCTCCAGCCGCCACCACACCCTCTCCTAGCCGACCACTCTTCCTTCCTAGTGCTGGGCGACGAGTTCCGCTCCAAATACAAGATGCCTCCTGGGAGAAAGGTGCAGACTGACGGGACAGCTGAGACGCCCACAGGTAATTCCTCAAGTTTGAGTGCCGGGAAAGGGAACAACGAGTGGATCTGAGGGGTGCCGACGGGATTTGGTTCTTTTTTTGTGTTCTGATGTTCGAACTTAGGGTTTGGGGTGAGAGGTTTTTGGTTCGTGTGCCTGTGGGCGAGTCCGCGTCTAGCGGTAGCGAGTGGGCGATGGCCGTGCGCCTCCATCGGCTTGAGCTTTTGGGGGAGTGGGCAGCGAGTGAGGGCCATCTGGAGCGAGGAGTGGCCGGGTTGATGGCTGTCGCCGGCCCTATTGTTCCTCTGCACGGACGAGTTCGTTTCTCCTCTTTCTGTTATGCGTATGCAAGAAGATGAACAGTAGAAGCTAGTTAGCATGTACTCCCTCCATCCCAAATTGTAAGTCATTCCAAGAATCTTGGAAAGTCAAAGCATCTCAAGTTTGACTAAGTTTATATAATAAGATAATAACATTTATGATACCAACTAAGTACCAATAGATTCTTTGTTAATTATATTTTTATAGTATACCTATTTGATGTCATAAATTTTTGTAATTTTTTTTATAATTTTGGTCAAATTTGAGAAGCTTTGACTCTCCAAGATTCTTGGAATGACTTACAATTTGGGATGGAGGGAGTATGTTTGTACCATTTATTCATGTTTTTTTGAAAAATCAAAGGAAAATAATGGTAGATCCATATGGCTTGAAACTGATTTTGTTAGTTTACCAGATCCATCCTATACACAAGAAAAATATGTTTATGCATTTTGTTATGGTCTAGATTTCAATGTTTATTAAAATATGAAGAGAATGTTTAAAGCAAAATAAATCTTGAGTGCCCTTAACATTAGGAAAACTAATTATTTTTTAAGCCAATCGATCTTAATTTTCATATACAAAACATTGAACAGTGAGACAACAGCAAGGTTTATATTCCAATTCATTTCATCCTTTTCGGTATACTAGTACATTATAGGAGAAAATTCTTGTACATTTGCATGCATGGAATGCGTCAACAGATATTCAGCTGATTTCCAAACATAAGAAATCTAAGTAGTTTCCTGTAAGATCCAGCTATTAATCCATTATATATGTGTATTTTCAAAAGTAGTAAAACCATAATTAAATTTGGTAAATAGGGGAAAGCAGAGTTCCATTTTGCAAGTATGGTTGCCTAACAATCCTGAATACCACGACTAAGGAGATCCTTTGATAGTTATTAGCAAATATTGAACTGGCTTTTTCGTGAATCCATAGCCTATCTAAAAGTTCAGAACTTCTACACAGAACTTGCAGGAGCATTTACATGTGTGGGAAATCAGTGGTAATCTAGAAATAGTAAATAATACAGGATCTTTTTGCTAGCAGCAGCGGCATACACTTTTTGCTAGCAGCAGCCGCATACACTTTTTGCTAGCAGCATATGTTTTTATTTTGCTAGCAGCAGCATACATTTTTATTTTTTGCTCTGACTACTCCCTTATAGTTGTTTTAATTGAATGTACAGAAGCAATGGTACTTGAATATTTAAGACAGAGGGATCAAAACATTATGAGGAACGACCAATTCTTCCAAAGCCTTGGGCTCAGTACCCTAGTTGCACAAGTTAAGGGTAAAAGTGCAAGGAACAAGGATGATGTTCCTGAAAAATCTAGATCTCTGTACAATCCTGAGGATGATGAGGGCTCTAACCAACGTGACGAAGATGAAGTCAGCATGGTACAAAGGATTGTTATTGATCATTATCATTTTGGTGACTACACTTCCATTATTTTTGGGTCTAATTCTTCTTGTTTGCTTCATACTAGGCTTCTAGGTGGGTGAGGATGTATGTAACAAGAATGTCCAACATATTGGCAAGTTCTCTGCTAGAGGTTCGAAAGCATCAAAGAGAGTGGTGGCACCACAAGAACAAGGGAAAACTACTAGAGTTACTAGGCAAAGGACTGCTGCCAATCCAAGCCTCGCTATTGTCACACATGATGCATTGGCATCTACCAATACTACTACAAGCCAGAATAAGGAGACATCAACAACAATGATGAAGGCAAGTTACTAGATCAAAGTTACTGGCTTCATTTATTTCTATCATGATGCTTCATTGTAGACTTCATTGCTTGTTAGGTGCACATCAACATTCAGATATGCTAATAAAATCAGATTGATACTTATTTAGTAAATCTGGAATATATTTGCTACTAACTCTACAAATGAAATCTTGTTAGGTGCATTATTTGCAAGTGGACAACAGGTGCCACGGGGAAAATATATGGGCAAAGAGCTGGATGCGTGGAATAGAGGGCTAGGGACAAAGATTAAAATTGACATTGCTGAAGGGAATAGTAGGCCGGAGGCACCAATGCAAGCTGCAAAACTTGCATCAGAGGCTGGGATCTCACTCAGGCTGCATACACCTATCTTTCCACACTGGAAGGAGTATAAGAAGAAACATAATAAACATCTTATTGAAGCCTACATTGGCAAAGTTGCTGTAAGTCAATATCTATTTGACTTGTTCAATCATAGTTCATTGTGTCCTTTTCGTTTTCAAATCTAATCTCTATTTTTTTTACTGGATCCCATTCGACATGGACACTAATAGTGTGGCTGTACGAGCTGCTTGTGTTGACATGCTAAAGGGTGGACAACGTCAGATGAGGCATAGGCTGAAAAAGAAATACTTTGATGGAGTTCCAGCAAATCTAGTGAGGACAATGTCACCTGTGACGTGTATGACTAATGATCAATAGAGAGCATTAGTGGAGATGTGGTCCAACCCAAAACACAAGGTATGACATTGGTGATGTTGCTGATAAATGTGTACATATCTAGACAGTTTAGATTTTAATGGCATTTGTAGTCCCTTTTTAGTACTTGTTTTTATTTCCTTTACCTTACAAATTTGTATGGTGTACAGGACACTTGTGTCAAAAACCAAGTTAATCGTGCGAAAGTCCAGTTCCATCAGCATACAGGTTCTCGATGTTACATTGCACATGCCTATGTCACGGTAGGACAAATTTAATGCTATGTGATCTTGTTGCCGATCTTCTAATTTACATGAATTATAGATAAAGTCTGCTGCACATTGTTTTAAATGAGAAACCATGAAATTGGTTCAAGCTAACAAGTTTAAGTTGATTTCTCATCATTTTAGAAACAAGAAAAATATAAAGACAGAGAGCCCACTACAATTGATTTGTTCAAGGAGATGCATTGCAGCCAGAAAAGTGTTTTTTGTGAGCCTGTCAAAAATGCAATTGTAAGTACTGTTCCCCTCTTCTGCAAGACATACTTGAAAGTCAACTTGAATATTTGGCCTGATCGGCTGCACTTCTTGTGCTGCAGCTGTTGCTGCACGCTGCTTATAATCTGAACCATTGAAATCTGATGCATAGAATCTGAACCTTTCAAATCTGAACTGTGCACGCAGCACCGGCTGCAGCCATTGCCTTTACTTCATGATTGGAAATGATTGTGGGCTGTTTTTTACTATTGTCAGAAATGACGTTGCAAGAGTTATGATATACTTTTTGCATGACTACTTTGTTACATGATTCATTTCCCAAGTTGGGTGTATATAGTCTTCTAAATTCAAATATGATATACTACAAGTATACTGTCTTTTCCTTCATATACTGCTTTTAGCTCTTGTTTGAGTTTAACTTCATACATGCTTGAAACGATGTTTGAGGCTATTTTGGCTAAAGTAAGGTCATTTTTTAGGTCTATGTAAAGTAGTATTGTAGGTTATTTTTCCTATAATGCTAGAAATCTGTACCAAAGTCAATACTAATTTTTGTATCATTATGTTGCTAGGCTGCTATGGAAGCAATTGAGGTTAAACCAATGCAAGAAGGCCAGCAGTCGATGTCTTCTATTGAAATTGTTTCCAAGGTGCTGCCGAAGTCAAGCACATTTCTTCAAAATGTGGGGCTGCCAATCTCCAAGCCAAGTAGTAGAAGTGCAGTTAATTCACAGGTGTGGTTGCTACAGGCTCAACTTGAGGCTAAGGAGCAAGAATCTGCGCAACTTAAGCAAGAATCTGCACAACTTAAGCAAGAGGTGGCTAGCCAAGCACATGAAATTGACAGCTTGAAGAAGGAACAACAAGAAACTCATGCCCTCCTTCGACAGCTGATTCTTCACTTCAATCAGGGTCAAGTCACTCCTCCCTAAAATTTGTTAGCATCCTCATCATCTAGATATGCATCCAGGCGAGTTGGTTCAATTATGCCTTTTGTATCTATCCCTAGAATTTGAGCTGGTAAGAGTCTTTGGTGAACTCTGTAGCATTTTGGTGTGCTTGTGGCTGTTGCAATACAAACTATGAACTTAGTATTGCTTTGGCTTGCAAACTATTTCACACTTCAAGTTGTTATGTATGACTGAGATGGATGTATGAATGAGCTGCATGTATGGTTGAGATTGTTGCTTCTAAGATGTTGAGTGGGTGTTGACTATGAAATCTGTTATGAATCAATGTATGGCTGTCATTTGTTGAATTCAATTGTAAGGTTAATATTGTCACTGCATAAGCACACATGGTAGTTGCCTAGTTGTGATTTCATGACAGTTTTAATGACAATAATGATCGTCATTATTGCTGGTGACGAAAATATTGATGTCACCAACTCAGTGATGATATACTCTCAATCATCATGGAAGGTGCTTTAACACGCACCTTCGGTGGTGACATGTATTTCGTCACTGCATCGTCACAGAGCGTATTATGGTGACGTAAAATCCTCTGTTTGTGACCTAAATGAGCCGTCATAGAAGGTAACATCTCTTGTAGTGTGTATGACCGGTAGAGGACCATAAAAAATAACAAGCTCACTTAAAAAACCTGGGCCTTGAGACGGTGTACTCATAACCTCAATGACGATAGTGTGGCCTGCTCGCCCGAGAGCTTCTTTAGCATCCACTATCGGATCATCTCTAGCAAAGGCACACACCGGAGGAGGTGGAGGAACGACAGCCGAGCCTTGAGCACCACGACCACGTGCACGCTTGGCTTGGGCATGGGAACCACCAGCGCCATCACGGGGATAAGCCACCTTGGTGCGGCCAGTCGGCTTTGGTGTAGTGGCGCAGTCTTGATTGTGCTTAGACCGCTTCTCCTTGTGGCACAAGGGACTGCCGCCATCCATGACTGCGAGAGATATGAAGTGGAACTAAGAAACAAGACAACGAGAGGCGAATGAATATCGAGAAGTGAAGAAACATGAATAGAGTGGTGACCATGGGGTTAGGTGTCTCGACCGGAGTCAAAAGTTCTGGCCAGAGCCGGGAGTTCCGACGGTCGGGACTTCCAGCGGTCGCCGGGACCTCCGACGCACATGGTGACTAGCCCATTCATGGGGCTTCAAATCTCGACACACATTCACACAAGGAGGATAGAGGAGGAGAGGGAAAAAGAATAGAGACAAATCGCAAGGTACATTGACATTAGGGTTAGGGCACCATGGAGGTTGTACCCTGAGAGAAGGGAAGAAGGCGAAGGAAAACGAAATCCGCAGGCCACGAAGAAGAGCATAGCATGAGTGGTGGAGAGGGGGCGGAGAGGCCGAGAGTGCCGACAGGACCCTGGCGGCCCAGCTGGAAGGGATGGGGGCCGGAGCTCTCGGCGGCCATGGGGGCGGGCTGGAGCTCCTAGGAGGGCACGACGCGACGGCAAGAGGAGGAGCGAGGACGACATGAGGAGGCGGCGCAAGGGGGCGGCTGTGGAGCGATGAGAGTGCGGGAAGGGGGACGACTACGGTAAAATGGGCCAGGCTGGGTGAAAACGTGATTTTAACCCTAGGTCAATGACGCCGTGCGGTCCAGATCCACGTCAGAAGTTCCGGGATAGGCCGTGCCGGGACTTCCGACTGTCGGGAGTTCCGACCTACGTCGGGACTTTTGACAAAGAAACTGAAAAACTCCCTAACTTGAGTTTACCATGCTATGTGGGGCAAAAATATGATGGACACTAATATTTTCAGGTGTGACTAGTTTTCATTCAACCACCACAAAGAAATAGTCACACATGAAAGCTATAAAGTAGATTTTGAAAGTATCACTCAATATTTTCGCAAATGTTTTCTCCTATCTAGATCAATCAAAGTATGTGCAAGACATCAAGCCACGTTACGAGACTCAATGATATTTAGCTCACTTCTCAAAGCACAAAATCTTGACTCACCTAGGGGCTTTGTAAAGATATCGGCTAGTTGCTTTTCGGTGCTCACATGGTGAATTGCAATATCTCCTTTGGCTTTGTGGTCCCTCAAAAAGTGATGCTAGATGTCTATGTACTTTGTTCGAGAGTGATTTAGGGGGTTGTTTGTCAACTTAATGGCACTCTTGTTGTCACACAAACGGGGAATCTTGGTTAGCTCACATCCGAAGTCCTTGAGGGTTTGCTTCATCCAAAGTAGTTGGGCACAACATGCACCGGCCGCCACATACTCGGCTTCAGCGGTAGACAAGACAACAGAGTTCTGCTTTTTAGAGCTCCAAGACACCAAGGACCTACCAATAAATTGGCAAGTCTCAGTAGTACTCTTTTGATTTACTTTGCAACCGACGTAATCGGAATCGGAATAGCCAAGTAACTCGAAAGTGGAGCCCTTAGGATACCACAAGCCAAGATTAGGAGTGTGCACTAAATACCAAAAAATTCTCTTAACAACCATCAAATGACATTCTTTTGGATTAGCTTGAAATCTTGCACACATGCGTACGCTAAGCATGATATCGGGCCTAGATGCACAAAGGTAAAGGAGGGATCCAATCATAGAGCAATATACCTTTTGATCGACGTCATTTCCTCCTTGATCAAGGTCAAGATGTTCATTGGTTGGCATAGGGTTGTCTTGATGGGCTTTGTCCATGTCAAACTTCTTCAACATATCATTGGTGTACTTCGTTTGACTTATGAACATGCCATCCTTGAGTTGCTTGATTTGAAATCCATGAAAGAACTTCAACTCTCCCATCAAGGACATCTTGAACCTATTAGTCATAATCCTACTAAAATTCTCACAAAAACCATATTAGTACTACCAAATATCATGTCATCGATATATATTTGGCAAACAAAGATATTATTATTGACTTTGCGAGTAAATAGAGTTGCATCGGCCTTTCCTATCTCAAACCCTTGTTTGAGTAGGAAATCCTTCAAGCAATCATACCAAGCTCTAGGGGCTTGTTTGAGCCCATAGAGCGCCTTGTCGAGCTTGTAGACGTGGTTAGGATACTTGGGGTCTTCAAAGCCCGGTGGTTGCTTTACATACACCAACTCGGATAGGGGGCCGTTGAAAAATGTACTCTTCATGTCCATTTGATATAGCTTAAAATCATGATGAGCGGCATAGGCAAGTAGAATACGAATCGATTCTAGCCTAGCCACCGGTGCATAGGTTTCCCCAAAATCCAAGCCTTTAATTTGAGTGAATCCTTGAGCCACCAACCTTGCCTTATTCCTTGTCACCATGCCATGCTCATCTTGCTTGTTGCGGAAGACCCACTTGGTTCTAATCACATTTTGCTTGGGCCTTTCCACTAAGGACCAGACTTTATTCCGAGTGAAGTTGTTCAACTCCTCTTGCATGGCCATCATCCAATCCGGATCATCAAGTGCCTCTTCCACCCTACAAGGTTCTAAAGGAGAAACAAATGAGTAATGTTCACAAAAACTTGCTAAACGAGAACATGTTGTTACCCCTCGTCGGATGCTCCCAATATGTTGTCAATGAGATGACCCCGTTGAATGGATTGATGCACTCTAGGATGTGGCACTTGAGTTGATCTTTGGATGGGGCCATCATCTTCATCATCATGGTTATGATCGATTGGAGGGTTGTCTTCACTTCTTTCTTCATTGTTGAGTTGAGATTGAGCTTGCTTATTGTTGACACCATCTTCATGAGAATGACCTTGTGTTTCATTTGATCTCCCATCTTGATCGTTTCTTATTGCGGAAGCTTCACCATATTGTCATCATCTTCATCATCGATGGGCTTTACTTCACCAATTGCAAGCTTCTTGATGGCTTTATGTGGAGCTTCTTTATTACCTACAATCTCAACATTGACTTTCTCCTTTTGAGAGCTGTCAGTTTCATCAAAAGTCATGTCTACCACGATTTCAATCAAACCGGTGGTTTTTATTGAAAACACGATATCCATGTTCATTAGTACCATAACCAAGCATGAAACCTTCATCAACCTTTAGTGCAAACTTTGAGCTTTTGAATTTCTTGTTAAGTATGAAACACTTGGATCCAAAAACTCTAAAGAAGTGCACCTTAAGCTTTTTACCGATTAGAAGTTCATACACGGTCTTGTTCCTTTTCTTGTGAAGATATAAGCGGTTGATAGCATGACATGACGTGCTAACCGCTTCCGTCCAATAGTTGGTTGGAGTCTTTTATTCATCCAACATTGCTCTTGCGGCTTCAATGATCATTCGATTCTTCCTCTCCACAACACTATTTTGTTGTGGAGTGTATGGAACTGAAAACTCATGCTTGATTCCTTCTTCATCAAGGAACTCCTCAATGTTGGTGTTCTTGAACTCCGTCCCATTGTCACTTCTAACTCTCTTGATCTTGACATCAAACTCATTTTGGGCTCTTTTTGCAAACTTCTTGAAGATGCCATGTACTTCACTCTTGTCACGCAAAAAGAATATCCAAGTGAAACGAGAATAATCATCAACAATTATGAAACCATATTTGTTACCACCAAGGCTTATATAAGCGACGGGTCCAAATATATCAATGTGAAACAATTTCAATGGCCTTTCGGTCGTCACAACATTCTTAACGGGATGTTTAACTCCAACTTGCTTTCCTGCTTGGCATGCGCTATAAATCCTATCTTTCTCAAAAAAAAAAATTTGTTAGTCCAAGGTTGTGTTCGCCTTTTTAAAGTTTGGCTAAGTTTCTCATCCCAACATGGGCAAGTCAGTGATGCCATAACCAACCCATGCTAGATTTTGCTATTAAACAAGTCTCGGGATTTACTCTATTTGATGTGAAATTAACTAGATAGAGTTTTCCTTTTAAATGACCCATGAATGCAATAGAGGAATCCTCCCTTCTATAGACTTCCACACCCTTATCCGTAAAGAGACAATTGTAGTCCATCTCACAAAGTTGTGAAACAGACAACAAATTGTATCTCAACGAATTCACAAGTAAAACATTAGAAATGGAATTATCATTTGAGATAGCAATTTTACCAAAACCGAGAACTTCTCCTTTTCCATTGTCACCAAACACAATGCTTGCACTTAGTTCATGACTAGGTTGAAATGATGTGAACATGTCCTTCTCTCCAGTCATATGATTGGTGCATCCACTATCCACCACTCAACTTGTTCCACCGGAAGAATATTCCTACAAAAACAATTCAAGCGTTTGTTTTAGGTACCCAAAAGGATTTGGGTCCTAGGGGGTTAGTCACATAAAGCTTGGGCACCCAAACACTCCTCATAATCTCCTTCCTCTTTTGGGTACCAACATACTTCACCACGATCTTGCCATCCTTGCCCCAACAACACATGTAATCACTAGCATAGCACCGTGGAAGTGGTGCTTGTGGCTTGGGGGCCTCGGATTGCTTTGTCTTGATTGTCTTGTTACTTGTAGGTTGAATCTTGGGAATGTAGACCTTATGTTGACCTTGCATACAAAGTTCAGCTAGGCGCTAGGCGGAATCTAGGCGTTGACCCATTGCCTAGCGCCTAGTCGGGAGTACTCGGTCCTAGGCGCTCCTAGGCGTTTTCCTAGGCGTTTTGGCAATATAGCCATAAATTATATATATATTATGTATATAACTATATATATGTATATAACTACTATATATGACTATATGAGTCACAGTAATGAGTAAGTAGAAAAAGAGGGCAGTAGACATATCTGATTCCTAGCTGGCTTACTCTTGCTTTCTTGCATGTTCCTAGCTCCTGCCTCCTGCAACACATTTTCACAGCTAGTAGTTAGTAAATTAGTCAATAGACAGCTAGCTGGTCATCCAAAAAAAATAGAAAACACTAAGTTGTGACTTATCTGGATGATTTCAGCAGCCTCCCATCCATGAGCACACCATATCAGCAGCTGGTAATTACAATACAAGTGGATAGGACAGTAATACAAGTGCACAACACAATTTATAAATAAAGGACAGCACAAGCACATAGTTGATAGTTCCCTCACTCACTGTAGTTCAATACAAGCTGCACAACACAATTTATAACTAAAGGACGGTACAATACAAGCTGCAGTTCATATTTCTTCGTCACTGTAGTTCACATCCTCATCGTCATACTCTTCTTCTTCAGACTCAAATTCTTCTCCTTCATAGAGCTCCCTCACTCTTGCACTTCTACGCAGCTCAAGCTGTTCATCTGCTCCAACTGCCTCTCCAATGACAGACCAAGGTATCCCGGTACCTTCCATCTCATCTTCCTCCCCATCTCTAAAGTCAGCTAATGCACAATCATCCCCACCCTCTTGGAGAAAACCTTGAGCTTCAGTTGTATCACTAGACTGAAGTATCTCAGTGATTTTGTTTGACTTCATCTTTTCTCTCTTACTAAGCAGCTTGGAGTTGAATTGGATATACACCAGCTTGTTGAGGCGGGTTGTAGTAAGCCTATTCCTCTTCTTAGTGTGTATCTACAATTTAAAAAGAGCATTCTCAGTTCTACAATTAAATTGTAATGCTGCTGAAAGCCTGAAACATGTTCATAAATCATAATAGATAGGTAGTTAGGTACTAACCCCTTCAAACCCACTCCAATTTCTTTCACAACCAGAGGAGCTTGATGTCAAAGATAGGATCCTTGTAGCCATCTTCTGTAAAGCTGGTGTTTCATATCCATACAGTCTCCACCATGATGCTGAAATAAAAAAACACCTCTATTAGTTTAGAAAACAGCAAACAACAAACAGCCATGAGCCATAGGAAGTACCTCTACCTGGGTTGTAATCAAAGTTTTCAAAATTCCTAGCAAGCTTCTTGCTAAAGGGTCCTTCTCTATTCTGAAACTTCTTTAGTTCAATGTTGGCAGCCATATGCTGCATGTCCTCATCATGATAAAAAAATTTCTCAACACAAGATATAAACCCTTCTGATATTTTGGGCTGATCAAAGATTGATGGGTCACTATAGCTATAGTGAGGATTCAGCAAATAGGCTGTCAAATGCAATGGAGAATCAAGTCTTCCATTCATCTTCTTGTCAATAACAGCTATTACATCCTTGAACCGAGCCTCAACATTTCCAAAGGCCTCTTTGATCTGTCTCTTTGCCTTTAGTAGTTGTCCATAAAGGAAACCCATGGATGGCCTCACATCCCCATCAACCAAACGGAGGACTTTGACCAATGGCTCAAAAACAGTCAATGTTAGCTTCACATCCTTCCAAAAGCTTGGACTCAATATAGTTGCTGTTGCCTCTTTTCCTTTCTTTGATTTCACATCCTTCAATGAGTCCCACCTACTATGAACCACCATCTTCCTTAACTGGTCCTTCTTCTCTTGCATGCTACTCAAAGTGAGAAAGTTTGAAGCAAACCTAGTCACTCCTGGCCTCACTACCTCTTTCCCCTCTGTGAAGTATCTCAAGCACTCCAATGTCCTTGTGTGGCCGTAGACAAATATGGTAAATGCCTTTGCTTGGTCAACCACTTTCTTGAACCGAGTCAAGTTGCCAATTCCTTGGAGCATAAGGTTGATTGTGTGAGCTGCACAAGAGGTCCAAAATATGTGTGGTCTCTTCTCTTCCAATAGCCTCTTTGCTCCCATGTTGTTAGAGGCATTGTCAGTCACTACTTGCACCACATTGTCTGGACCAATCTCTTCAATTGCTTTGTCCACAAGATCAAAGATGACCTCACTGGTATGTGAGACATGTGACATCTCCTTAGAGCTGATGAAGGAGGTTCCATCAGCACAATTGGTGCACAGATTCATTATGCTTCTCCTCTTCCTATCTGACCAAGCATCGGTCATAATAGAGCACCCATTTTTTATCTTCTCGGCTTCACGTTCCTGCAGCAGACTCTTGGTTCTTTCATATTCTTCTTCCAACAATCTCTCTCGAAGTGAATCTTGACATGGAGGTACAAGTCCTGGACCAAACTGACCAATTGCTTCACACATTTGCTTAAACTCATCATTGTCACATGCATTGAAAGGTATTGCTGCCAATGTTAAAAAAAGCCTAATTAGTGATCAGGAATAACATATAATGAATTAGTGATCATGTAATGTAAGTACAGAAGAGTATACTAGCAATTTACCATGTGTATAGGCCCATCTTGCAATATACTTATGCACCTCATGTGTTCTTTCTTTCCAAAGTTCCTTGTTCAGCTGCTGTTGCTTCAAAGAATCAGTCTTGGTAGCTTTAGGATCAATAGCACGTGTCCATTTGTCCATGGGTCCTAATTTGTGAGGCTCTGAACTTCCAACACAAGTGACTTCATCTGACTCTCCAACCCTAGATACATTAACTTCCTCTCTAAGTTCTAGCTCACGAACAGTCTTCTCCTCCCTCTTCCTTTTTGCCTCATCTAGTGCTTTCTTGCACTTCTGTTTAGCCTCCATGGCCTGCACTGTTGTAGCCGTGCATTTCTTCACATTCTTTCCCTCATGAGCCAAATGCTGCTTCAACCTATAAATCCCTCCTCTCATCTCCTTCTTACAAAGCTTGCACTTCACCTTGTCCTTGTTGTTAGGATCAACAAGAACACCATACTCCCATCCAACATCATCCGAATTCCTTTTCAGGAGATTCGCTGACTCACTATTTTCTCCCTCACCTAGTGCACCCTCTGTTGTAGACATCCTACATTTAGACAATGGACATTCACAGCAGGCAAAATCAGATTAGAACATCTCTTCCCTAGCTAGTTACTAACTGCTTGCTACATTTTGTTTTGTTGTGATAATTTTGATTTTTGAGATTAGAACATCCAATTTACAGTTTTGAGATTAGAACATCTCTTCCCTCTGTTGTGATAATTTTGAGATTAGAACATCCAGTTTTGCAGTGGAGCTTGGAACATCCAATTTACAATGAGATTAGAACATCTCTTCCCTAGCTAGTTACTAACTGCTTGCTACATTTTGTTTTGTTGTGATAATTTTGAGTTCTAGACTCTGCATTCTTCATGTCTAGGAATGGTTCATCACTTATTCAGTGCATCACTTGCTATGGAGAAAAAAATCAACAAATGTCTAGTAATGTCATTAGGAACCTGTGATCTGTACATAAAAACTTTGCTTCATGTACCTAGATATAGGCATGATCACAATTTACCAGTGCTGGATGGCTGTTCTAATCACATGCATTCAAATCAGAGGAGAGAAGCAGGGGATGCATTCAAAACAGAGGACATGGAGGAGAGGAGCAGGGGAGGGGCCTGACCTTGGTGCTGCAGGTTCCAGGCGGGGCAGAGGAGGCGGGGCAGCAGCTTCCAGGCGGGGCAGAGGAGGCCGGCCGGGACAAGCCTCCAGGCGGGGTCGCGGGGAGCAGGGGAGGCGCCTGACCTTGGTGCTGCAGGTTCCAGGCGGGGCAGAGGAGGCGGGGCAGTAGCTTCCAGGCGGGGCAGAGGAGGCCGGCCGGGACAAGCCTCCAGGCGGGGTCGCGGGGAGCAGGGCGACCGGCGGGTGGAGCTTCCCTCCGGCGCGCCGTCGCAGGAGGAGAGGACGAGCGGGAGTGGCCGAGCGGGCTGCGAGCGGCTATCTGCGACCTGGAAGGCAAGAATCGCGCGGGAGCGGACCTTTTCCTTCTTCTCCTTCCCGCGCGCTTCCTTTCCCGCGCCAGACGCCATAAGCGCGCGCGCGCTTCCGCGGCGGACAAATTTCGCCGTTGAGCGGGTCGTCCGCCTACGCGCCGCCTTGCGCGCCTGCGCGCCGCGGAATCGCCGCCGAGGCGCCGATTTGCGCCGCCTAGTCGCTGCTCCCGCCTAGGACTGCGACTACACCCTAATCTACGCGGAGGGCCGTCGATTAGCGCTTAATCGCGCCTAGGCGCGCCTAGGCGAGCGCCTAGCGGAACTTTGCTTGCATATAAGCTCATCAAGAGCAACACCCTTGTTGAACTTCACATATGTCACACCATTGATCATGTTCCTTCCATTGGCCTTTCCATCATACCTATTGTAGACAATGCCTTCCTTGATTGATGAGTGTCTTGATGACTTGTATATAGTCTTGTTGGATTGCTCTTGACACTTGCACCCATTCTTCAAGATCATCTTCAACCTATGAATCTCCTTGTATTTCTTCTCTAGCTCAACAAGGTTAGTTGCATATGCATTTACATCAATTTTATAGCATCTTTTATAACCATTACTAGTGGAGACATTAGAGTCTTCGGTTACCTTAGGAGAAGATGAAGTGCTAGCCCAATGAGTACTATAGTCTAGCTCAAGATTTTGGTATTTTTCTTGCAAGCTTGTGAGGCTTTCTTGAGCTATACTCTTCTCATTCTTGAGTCTAGCTACTAGATTATTAACCGAGGAATGTTCTTTAGTCAATTTCCCAATTGAGTCATTGGCTAAAGACAATTTAATGGTTAACTTTTCAACCTTCATCTTTTTCTCAGTGATCGATGCTTCAAGTGCAAGGTTCTTGTCTCTTTCTTGTGTGATTATGTCTCCTTGCATCTATCCCTCTTCTCTAATTTCTTCATTAGCGTTTTTATTTTAGTGTAGGCCTTTTTACCAAATTTCTTTATCATGGTTGCTTCAAGTTCTTGTATTCTCATCACAACTATCATACTCATCACTAGAGGGATCGGATGAGACATGTACCTTCTCCTCCTTTGCCATGAGGCAAGTTGGAGTGTAGTAGTCATTGTTGATGAGGTTGGAGAAGAGCCTTGGTGATGAAGATAAGTTGGGATGAGTTTTGGTTGTGAAGTCGAGTCGGGGAAGATCATGGTCGGTGACAAAGAGTGGTGGATGGTGATGTTAGCAGCTCCATTCTTCTACTTCTCATCATCACTTGAGTCCCTATCATTTGACTCCCACTTTTCACCAAGATGAGTTTCACATCTCTTCTTGCCTTTGTTCTTCTTGTCTTTATCCTTATCGAGCTTGTGCTTCTTCTCATTAGGACAATCAGCTATGAAGTGACCGGTTTGACCACAACCATAGCAAAACCTCTTCTTGTTCCTTCTCTTCCCATCAACGTAAGTCTTCCGGTTGCTCTTCTTCTTTATGAACTTTCTAAAGTTTCTAATGATGAGTGCAACTTCTTCATCAGACTCTTCTTCTTCACTTGAGGAATCATCCTTCACTTTCTTCTTCTTCTCTTGACTAGAAGATTTGCCTTCATGAGCTTGAGTTGCCTTTAGGGCTACATTATTGTTGTATCCCATTGCATTAGGATTTTGATTGTGAGCATTGATTGCATCTTCATCTAGACACTCATTATGCTTGAGCTTTCAAAGAACTTTTTGGGGTATCATCTCATCATAACTGGGCCTTTCCATGATCACAGACACTAGCATGTTGTTCTTGGCTCTATAGGTTCTCAACATCTTTCTAGCAATCTTGTTGTCATCCCATTCAGTGCTTTCAAGAGCTCTTATGTTGTTGACCAATGCCATAAGCCTATCAAACATGGATTGTGTTGTTTCATTTTGCAAGAACACAAATCTTTCCAATTCACCATGAAGTAACTCAATGTTGCCTTTTCTCACACTCTTTTCTCCTTCAAATGACACTTTCAATGTATCCCAAATTTGCTTTGCACTTTCCATTCCATTCACCTTTCTAAACTCATCCGGACCTAGGCTTGACACAAGCAATGCTATGGCTTGTGCATTTTGATGGAGATTGTGCACTTCTTCCGGAGTTATCTCTCTATCTTCATCAATTGGAATCATCACACCAACATCTATAACTTCCCAAAGTCTTGTGGCAATGAGATGCATCTTCATCTTGTAGGACCAATCGGTGTATCTTGTTCTATCAAAGTGAGGTGGCTTGCCAATGTTGACGGAAGGAGTATGTAGAGGCGAACCTTTGATGAGTTGTCCATAGTCGAAGTTCATGTTTGAATATATTCCCTTTCCATGAGCATGCTCACTGGCTCTAACATCACTAGCGGCATCTTTGTTTGCTTCATTCTTGCCACTTGTTGCATCATTCTTGCCACTTATTGCATCTCAACCTTCTTGATTAATTCTTCCTTCATCTTGCTCATCTCATCTTGTATCTTCTTCATTTTATCTTGGAAAAAAATGACTTGAGCAGCAATCATGTCTTCAGCTATCTTCTTGGCCATCTCGACGGCATCGGCTTGCATCTTGTCGGACTCTGACATTGTTTCTTCTCACGTGGTGAAGCGCTAAAAGAAGACCTTGCTCTGATACCTATTGAAAGGATCTAAACAATGCCTAGAGGGGGGGTAAAGAGGCGTATCTAAAAAATTCGACACAAAACTCAAAGTCACTTGTTGGCAACTATCAAAAGTCCTGATAGTTTGGGTCAGAACTCCCGACATCGTCAAAAGTTTTGGCGCAAACTGTCAGAAGTGCCGACGCCTACGAAAAATGTACTACAAGTGCTAAAATGAATTTTGTGACTTCAATAACTTACACCCCCACTTCCTAGTGGTAAGGTAACGCGTTGGGGTTGCTCCTTTAACGCCGAAAGGTCACCACTTCGTAGATCAAGTCCAAACCCTAAGAAAATCTTTGGGGAGGAAGAGACACACAAGAATAAAAGTGATAGCACAAGTCTCAACAACAACAAGCACGTGGGACATAAGGATTTATCCTGAGGTTTGGCAACCCCACAAAGGAGCTCCTACGTCCTTGTTGTTGAGGTGACCACAAAGGTCGGAGTCTCTTTCACATCCTTGCCTCTCTCAAAGCAACCGCAAAGGTCACTCGAGGTTTCCACTAAGAAATCGAGGGTAATACAAACTTCCCAAGGCTTTTTCACAAGATGGACGCTCTTGGACGACGCCTAGCTAGCTAGGGGCAAAGCCCCAAGAGTGATAGACGCAAATACAACCGACTTGATGAAAAAAATCGAGTGCTCAAGCTTGCTAAAGCGATGCTCTCACTCAATCCACTCTTCTTTCACTCAAAACCCTTAGGGAATCAAAGATTGGAGCAAAGGGGAGAGGAGAGGGGGGTCTTGAATGCTTGGGAGCTGTTTTCGCCCTGAGTAGGTTGTAAAGAATGAGTAATTACCAGTTAGAAGAGCAGAGAGAGCTATTTATACTCAAGGTAGAAATCCAACCATTCAAATCTACGTCGGAAGTTCCGACGCAGATCTCGGGACTTCCGACATATAAAGAAAACACTGTTCATGCAAGGTCAAAGTCATTACGAACACGTCAACGTTAAAACTCCCAGCGTATGTCGGGACTTCCGACGTGCACGGTCTGCAGGGCAACCAGGTGGCCATGTGTCGGGACTCCTGACCTGAGTCGGGACTTCCGACGAGCGCAGTCAGCCATCCAGCTAAGTCTAGGTGTCAGGACTCCTAACTTGGGTAGGGACTTCTAACTGTTGGGAGTTCTGACTCACATCGGGACTTCCGATGACCGCAGTCACTGCGCAGGCTAAGTGATTGGGCGTTAGGACTTTTGGCGTGAGTCATGACTTTCGACGATCGGGAGTTTCGGCTTATGTCGGGACTTCCGACACCAAAAGTCACCAAAAACTATTCTACGTGCTCGTGAAGTGCTAGAGTGTCTCTTTGATTTTAATTTTATACTTGAGCACTCTATCTTCCTTAGACCAATTAACATTGCATCCCTCTTTATTGTACGACATACCTAAACTCAAAAGCATAAAATGTAAACTTGAAGATCCGCTTTGAGTTCGACGCCTTTTCAACTTCAAGAATTGAGGGACACCATTTCATCTTTATCAACTCTTTATATCTTTCATGGGACAAATTGTTGCAACATATCTCATTAAGATTATAGTAGTCCCTAATTTGGATGTCATCAATACACCAAAACCCACATAGGGGGCAAATGCACTTTGACTGCCTCTTCCGGTTCGGGGTTTGTCCACTCTGCAACGAAATCAGCTAGAGCCTACGATTTGATTACAGTTTGGGGTACAAATTGTATGCCGTAATGTCCTAGCTCTATAGACCATTGGGCTATCCTACCGATGGCGTCTTGATTATGAACAATAGTGCCGAGTGGATAGGATGAAACCACTTTGATCTTATGACTAAAGAAATAATGCTTAAGCTTTCAAGAAGACATTAGTATGCCATACAATAATTTTTGGATGTTAGGGTACCTGAATCGAGCGTCATATAGGACTTCACTTACAAAATAGACCAGGTGCTGCTTCATGGATTTTTCCACCTGACGCTCAACCACCAAGACCGTGCTAATGACTTTGGGGGTTGCTGCTACGTATAGAGCATGACTTTGCCTTCCTTTGGAGGCACGAGGGTCGGTAATTGTTTCAGGTATTGCTTGAATTTCTGGAACGCTTCCTCGGCCTGTTCATCCCATTAGAAACCATCATGTTTATGTAGCAATCTATAAAATGGCATACCTCGTTCACCTGACTTGGATATGAATCGACTTAGGGCCGCCATCATTCCAGCTAGTTTCTGGACTTCCTTGTGACTGCGTGGAGACTACATATCTTCGATAGCCTTGACCTTCTTGGGGTTTGCTTCGTTGCCGCGTTGAGACACCAAACACCTGAGTAGCTTACCCAAAGAAACGCTGAACATGCATTTATCAGGATTGAGCATCATTTTGTTCTTTCATAAATTTTTAAAAGCTTCCTTTAAGTCGGTGATTAAATCACCTCTGGAGTTGCTTTTAACAACTATGTCATGAATATATGCTTTGACATTGCGGCTAATTTGGTCTTCAAGGACAATATGAACACACTTTTTATACTTAGAACCAACATTCTTTAGGCCAAAAGGCATCTTAATATAATAGTATACACCGAAAGGAGTTACAAATGCAGTTTTTCCTCATCATCTATGCACATGCTAATTTGGTGATACCCTGAATAGGCATGCAAAAAAATAGCAAATCGCATCCAAAGGTTGAATCTACAATTTGATCTATCCTCGGGAGGGGATATTCATCCTTTGGGCTTGCTTTATTCAAGTCGGTGTAATCCACGCACATCCGCCATGTACCATTGGGCTTCTTCAGCATGACAGGGTTCGCTAGCCACTCTAGAAAAGGGACCTCTCATAGAAACCTACCTTCAACAGACGGTAAATCTCATCACGTATGGCAGCTCGCTTTTCTAGGGTGTAGCGTCTTTGCTTCTGTCTTACTGGTCAGGCGCCAGCTGGTAGACCAAGTTGGTGCTCAATTACTTCTCTAGGGATTCCAGGCATGTCGAACGGTTCCCAAGCGAACACATCTTTATTTGCTTGGAGAAAAGTAATGAGCTTGAGTTCCTATTGAGGATCTAGGTTTGACCCGATATTGGTAGTTTTGGTTGGATCTTGGGGATCCAGTTGGACTTTCTTTGTTGACGCATCGTCCTGGGTCTCCTTTGCTTGAGGAGTAGAATCAGGAGATTTTGCCAACTCATCATCTTCTTCATGACTTTCACTGACAGTGGTCGCTGGTTCCTGAGCTGGTGGTGCCAGAGCCTTAGCTCGGCCCACGGCTACTTTGGAGGACTCGGGGTCTTTTGGCGCTTCCTTCGGCTTTGGGGTTATCACAATCGCAGTCGCCACCGCAGTTGTCTTCTATTGCTTAGCTGGTGGTTCCTTCAGGTCTACTAGGACCTATGCATACTGCCTGATCATGTCTAGGGTTTTCATGTCACAGGCGACGACGTCCTTGAGGTCACCACATATAGTCATCGGGCCGAGAGGGCTAGGTACCGTGAGTATCGAGTAGGCAAAATGGTCGACTGCCATGAACTTCTTCAGGAATAGTGTAACACCCTAGTGTTAAGCATTGCATTTGGCACTTGCATTTCATGAGCACGAGCATCATCCAAGCATTCATGAGCATGAGCATGTGAAATTTCATCTTATTCTTACATATTATCACATGTGATGTTGATTATATACATGTATATGCTTGTGATCATGTGTGACCAATGCAAGATATGGTTGTGAAGTCACAAAAACACCTTAGACACATCTAGGATGGAAAATGGAACAATGTTTGTATTCATGACATGGGCCAATTTTGCTTCTAAGTCCTAGTTTACTCAAAACTTCATTTTTCATGATCCTACTTTGACCAAGGTTGAACTATAGCATAGATTGTTTGCATGATAGTGCACCCTTAATAAAAGTTGTAGTTCTTGACATGTCAAAGAAACTTTATTTAAGGGCCATAAGCTAATTTAGTGCCTAACATAGTCAAAAACAGCTCCAAAGTAGCAATAAAATGCTATTTTCAGACTTCGAAAATTTTGCTGTCAAAACTGATTTCTAGTTTCAAGGTACACCACCATGGTGAATTAGACCAAACTTCTTAAAGCAAATTTATAGATCACATGTAGCTCTACAACTCTTAGTAATAGAATTTTTACTAACTCACCACGGATTAGGAGTACCAAGTGCTTGAACTCAGGCCGTCAGTCACCTGATGCAGCCTAAAACCGGCCGGGTAGCGCGCCGTCGTGGTCGACCAGCCACAGGCCATGGCCGCCACATGGCGCCCATATGTCGGGGCTGGGCCACGTCGCGGTCGGACGTGCGCTGAAGTGCGCCGCACATCCACACTCGCCCCACTCACATGCTCACTCGCTCCCCCTCTCGTCTCTCTTGCTCACGCATGCTAGAGCCAAGCCACGCCGACATCGCCATTGCCGCGCGCCTCCACAGTGCTCGCACGCCGTCCACGCCGCACCTCTAACTAATTGAAAGTGCAATCAAGCCCTAATTATAGGTTTTGGTGATAATGACCACACAATTAGAGAACTAATGAGATTTATCGAGATGATAAGTAGGGAATTCATGTTCGAGGATGCTACACGAAATGGAGGAGCCCCCAATTACAAATGTAGATGACTTCAAACTCAAAGGAGGTTTAAATTCTTTTATATTTTGAATTTGATTATAGAAAAAGCCGTACTATAAAGGGGGACACAATACTTAAGCTAATATGTGCTACCAAGTGCTCAAACATATACTTGCATCCTTAGATTCACAGCCAAGACAGTCTACACTTCACTCTTGCCCTTGCTGTCTTGCATGGTGCGGCACTGCCGTATTTGAAGAGAGGCACTGTCGCAGTGCAGCATTGCCGCACTTGAGCCGCGACACTGCCATGATTTAAGTGACCGTTGGGGGCTGGGGGGTATTTATATCATTCCCCTTCCTTGCCAATGGTACTCTGCCTCTTCTTCCTCACTTCAGCATGCCCAAAATTGAGCAGGAGCTCTCTCTCTCTCCCTCCATTGTTGACCTCAAGCCCCCAAGCAAATACATTGATTTGCCCATCAATCCTTGAGGGAAAAGGGTCCAAAACTCGATTAGAGAGTAGCTCTATTGATTCCCCAACTCTAAAGAGCACTTGGTTCATGTTTTGGTCAGCAGTTATGTTTGTTACTGTTGGAGCTTAGCTCCTAGCCGGCTAGAGCATCGCCTATGGAGCTTGCCAACTTGTGTGGCAGCCTCGAGAGGTTTGTAATCATCTTTTGAAGCTAATAAACTCACCCCTCATCTCAAGAGTTAAGCCTCTTGATTTGAGAACGAGGAAGGGTTGGAAAGCCCTAAGCCTTAGTGGCTAACCTAAACAACATGGAGGTAGGCAAGCCTTGGTGGCAAGTTGAACCACGGGATAAATCATTATGTTACTTGTGCTTGATTTACATTACTTGCATGACATATTATGGTTGAGGTGATTTCTAGGGTTTCTAGTCGATCTACTTCTGTGTGGTGTTCCTACTACTTCTAGCTCTTGATCTGTGATCGTCATACCTGTAGTAAGCTAGAAAATTTCTTTGATCTAAGTTTTTATTCACGGATTTTGAACCATGACTCGAAGTTGTCTGTAGGTGCGTCAGTGCCGCTGTTCTAGCCCGGTAGTGCTGCGGTCCGGTAGTGCCACCCTCCATAGCGGCAGTGTCGCAGGGTGAATTTGATAAAAGTTTGAGTGTTTATTTTGATAGACCTATTCACCCCCCTCTAGGCCAACCAGAGATCCTACAAGTGGTATCAGAGCCAGTTACCTCATATACGCTTCACCACGTGTGGTATGAAGCCCGGAGGAGGAACTAGTGGCATGAAGCGGGTGGATGTCGACACAGACAGCAGCTAGCTGAGCACGTCGACAGCAAGCAACACTACACTACCACATCTTGAGGCTACCGATGTCGAAGGAGCTCTCAATGAGAATGAGAGAAGAAAAAGGAAGGAAGAAAGCTAAAAAGAGAAGCAAGAGAGTAGGAGAAGGAGGAGCAACGGTTAGAGGAGAAGAAGCAAAAGAAAGAAGAAAGAAGGCTCAAGAGAGAAGCAAGAATAAAAAGAAGAGAAGCTAGGAAGAAGGAAGAAGAGAAGGCAACAAGTGTATCATCAAGCATATCAAGTAGTTCCAAAGATGGAGATGATGATGAGTCATACCAAATGTCTACGAGGAATAAGAAGGAGAAGAAAGGAAAGGGCAAGGCCGACAACAACAAAATATGCCGCCGTATCCTTTAACTATTCTTCTATTCCTATGACTAACCATGATCGGAGGTTTTTCATCAATGTGCCTGTGGGCAAGTTACCTCATTTCAATGGGACTAACTTTGCCAAGTGGAAGCACTTGATGAGAGCCTTCTTATAGGTCTTCACCCTGGCATTTGAGAGATTGTTTACAATGGATTTGAGCCACCAGTTGATCCCAAGAACCCAACAATAGAAGAGATGAGAATCATTCACCTCAATGCTCGAGCCACAAGTGTGTTGCTTAGTGCCTTGGATGGTGATGAGTACAATAGAGTGATTGGAGTTGATATTACCAAGCAAATATGGGACACTTTGCACCTAGCACATGAAGGGGTTGACAAAGTGAGAAAGGCAAGAATTGACTTGTTGATGTCAAAGCTCAACCGGTTTATAATCTTGGATGGAGAGGGGCCATAAGAGATATTTGATAGGTTGATGACAATAGTGGGCAAGATTAGATGCTATGGTTGTGATGAGCTAGATGATCACAAAGTTGTCAAGATTATGTTGGAAGCTTATTCACCTAAAAATGAGACCGTAGTCACTCTAATTAGAGACAAGAAGAAGTTTGAGTACTTCACACCAAATGATGTACTTGGGAGGATCTTGACCTTTGATATGCAAAGAGAAGAAGCAAATGAGAGGAAGAAACTTGGAGAATTGCAAGCAAAGTTAGAGGGCATCAAGATCAAAGATGTAGCTCTCAAGGCCAACAAATCAAGCAAGCGAGGCTCTACAAGCAAGTCCAAGATCAACCAACAAGCTTCAACTAGCAAGCCCAAAGCAAGCAAGCAAGTTCAAGAAAGAGTAGAGACCACATCATCTTCAAGTGAAAGTGAAAATGATGATGATCAATATGAGGAAGTTGATGATGTTGCTCTCTTTATGAAGAGGTATCACAAGGGGCTAAAGAAGCAAGGCTATAAGGTAGTGAAGAGAAGCTTTCCAAACAAGAAAAAGAGGACATGCTACAATTGTGGAAGCACCGATCACTTCATTGCCAAGTGTCCATATGAGATCAAGGACAACAAATACAAGAAGGACAAGAAAGAGGAGAAGGCCGACCATAAAAAGAGCAAGAAGTACATGGGAGAGGCTCACATTGGGCATGAATGGGATTCAACTAAAGAGAGCACAAGTGAAGAGGATGAGAAGGTTGCAACTATTGCTATTCACAAGTCATCCCCTACACCAAGGCTCTTCAACGACATGTCCGGTGATGACTACTACTCCCCTCACATTTGTCTCATGGCAAAGGGTGAGAAGGTAAAATCCAAATCGAAGGCCAAATCTCCTCCACCTCCTAGTGATATCTCTAGTAGTGATATTAGTGATAGCTCTAGTGATGATAAATCTAGTGGTGAAGAAATAAACATGATAACTAAAAATTTGGATGGAAAGACCAAATTATTTATCACTAAGCTAGTGGAGGATTTAGAGAGTGTCCAAGCCGAGCTAGAATCTAGAGAAGAGACTCTTATCCAATAAGAGGATCTCTACATTGCTAGCAAAGAAGCTCTTGCAGTAGAGAGAAGTGAGGTGGAATCCTTGCGCAAGGCTTTGGCCAAAGAGCAAGAGGACCATGCTATTACAAAGAAAGCAAATGAAGCTCTCAAGAAAAATTATTGTGACTTGGATGAAAAGCACAAAGAGCTTGAGATGCAATATGGAATTCTTTGGGATAGCAACTCACATCTCCCTAAGGCAAAGGAAGCTTCTACTCCCTCCACTAGTCAAGGTTGTGGAAAATGTTTTAATCTTGATTTGAATGTTTGTTCCACTAACCTTGCAAACATGGAGGCTATGAGAAAGGAAATTGCTAGGCTTAATGAAGTCATTGGAAAAGGGTGGATAGGTAAGACCCAATCCAATGACAAGAAGAATGATGAATCAAAAGGGCCACAATTCAAACAAGGAAGGCATCCCTCAATCAGGCATGGGCTTGAACACACAAAAGGAGCCAAGACAAATGGAAGAAGGATAGTGAATGGCTATAAGTGTGTGCAGTTTGAGAGGAAGGGCAAAATTGGTACAGATCAGCCTGCATAGACCGCGGCAGTGCAGCATCCCTGAGCGGCAGTGCCACACCCCGCAAAAATGGGAAGGCTACCAATTCTTTTCCTAATCAAACTAAGCCTAAGAAGAAGGTGTACCAGGAGAAATAGGTTTTCTAGAAGCCTAAGGAATTAGTGTGGGCCACCAAAAATAAGTATGCCTACCAACCAAAGACTTATGCACCTCGACAAAGCTTGACATCATGCTTTGTTTTGAGGAACAACAGCAGTGGGAAAGTGGTTGCAAAATATGTTGGAAAGGAAACCAACATATATAGGAATACTTCTATTTGGGTTCCTAAGATTCTTGTGACTAACATGCAAGGCATGAAGTTAAATTGGGGACCTAAATCTAGCAACTAAACTTGTTTTGTAGACATACTCCTCCAGTGGATCAAGTTGGGTGCTTGATAGTGGATGTACAAATCATATGACCGGATAAAGGAGTATGTTCTCATCATATTCCCCGATGACACACTCAAATGAAAATGTTGTCTTTGGAGACAATTCAGATGGGGATGTGATTGGTCTCGGTAAAGTTGCTATAACCCTTAACCATTCAATTATAAATGTATTACATGTTGATTCGTTGAGTTACAATTTGTTGTCCATTTCTTAATTGTGTGAGATGGGCTACAATTGTCTCTTTTTGGATAAGGGTGTGGAAATCTTTAGAAGGGAGGATTCCTCTATTGTCTTTATGGGTTAATTAAAGAACAAACTTTACTTAGTTGATTTAAACAAAAGTAAAGCTAGGCTTGAGATGTTTAGTGGCAAAATCTAGCATGGGTTGGCTTTGGCATCACCGACTAGCCCATGTTGGGATGAGGAACTTGGACAAACTTCTAAAAGATGAACACATTCTTGGACTAACAAATGTTCACTTTGAGAAAGATGGGATTTGTAGCGCTTGTCAAGCCGGAAAGCAAGTTGGAGCACCTCACCCACCAAAGAGCATCATGACCACCAAGCAACCATTGGAGCTAATACATATGGATCTCTTTGGACTGGTCGCCTACCTAAGTATCGAGGGTAACAAATATGGTCTTGTTATTGTTGATGACTATTCCTGTTTCACTTGGGTATTTTTCTTGCATGACAAGTGCCAAGTTCAAGAGAAGGTGAAGATATTTGTTAGAAGAGCTCAAAAGGAGTTCGGTCTTCCCATCAAGAAAGTGAGAAGCGACAATGGGACCGAATTCAAGAATACTCTAGTTGAGAAGTTTCTTGATGAAGAGGGCATCAAGCATGAGTTTTTTTACTCCATACACCCCTTAACAAAATGGTGTAGTAGAGAGGAAGAACCATACACTCATTGACATGGCAAGGACAATGCTAGATGAGTACAAGACGCCAGACATCTTTTGGTGTGACGCCATCAACACCGCTTGCCATGCCATCAACCGCCTCTACCTACACAAGAAGTTGAAGAAAACTTCATATGAGCTTCTAATCGGTAATAAGCCTAAGGTGTTTTACCTTAGAGTGTTTGGGTGCAAGTGTTTCATACTTAACAAGAAACCTAAAATCTCTAAGTTTGCACCTAAAGTTGATGAAGGTTTTCTTCTTGGTTATGGATCAAATGAGCATGCCTACCGTGTCTTCAACAAAACCTCCGGGAGAGTTGAGATTGTGGTAGACGTGACATTTGATGAATCTAATGGCTCTCAAGTGGAGCAAGTTGATTCAAGTGTTGTAGGAAAGGATGATCCACCATGTGAAGCAATCAAGCAATTGGCTATTGGTGATATTAGACCACAAGAAGAAGAAGTCACTGAAGTGGAGGTTCCTCAAGTTGCTGCTACACCTATTTCCACTGACGTACATGATGCTACACTATAGCAAGCATCTACTACAACTCCAGAGCATGGCAGTGCCACACTTGAGGGCAGCAGTGCCGCACCTATACAGTCAGCAGCAACTGATTCGACTCCAGCTCGAGGACAAAACCTACAACCCATATTTGAACAAGATGATGATGAAGATCTAGAAGATGAATAAGAGGCCATTGAGCATCCAAGGCTAAGGCAAACAATTCAACGGGATTATCCCGTTGACAACATCCTTGGGAGTCATTAAAAGGGGGTAACAACTCGTTCACATTTAGCAAACTTTTGTCAATATTACTCATTTGTTTCCTCTTTGGAGCCTCTTAAGGTAGAACAAGCACTTGGAGACCCAGATTGGGTGATGGCCATGCAAGAAGAGCTCAACAACTTTGAAAGAAACCAAGTGTGGACTTTGGTGGAACAACCCAATACCAGTGTCATTGGCACCAAGTGGGTCTTCTGCAACAGGCAAGATGAGAATGGAGTGGTGACAAGGAACAAGACTAGGTTGGTTGCTCAAGGTTTCACTCAAGTAGAGGGCTTGGACTTTGAAGAAACATATGCACCGGTGGCAAGGCTTGAAGCAATCCAAATGCTTCTAGCCTATGTCGCTCATCACAACTTCAAGCTATATCAAATGGATGTGAAGAGTGCATTTTTCAATGGCCCCATTTAAGAACTTGTCTATGTTGAGCAACCACCGGGCTTTGAAGATCACAAGTTTCCCAACCATGTCTACAAACTCCAAAAGACACTCTGTGGGCTTAAGCAAGCACCAAGAGCATGGTATGAATGCCTTAAGGAATTCTTGCTTAAATAAGGCTTTGAAATAGGCAAAGCCGATCCTACCCTTTTCACTCACAAAGTTGGTAAAGATATATTTGTGTGCCAAATATATGTCGATGACATAATATTTGGTAGTACTAATCATTCTTTTTGTGAGGAATTTAGTAGGATCATGACCAAGAGATTTGAGATGTCCATGATGGGTGAATTGAAGTTCTTCCTTGGATTTCAAATCAAATAAGTGAAGGATGGAACTTTTATTAGCCAAACAAAGTACACCCATGATATGCTCAAGAAGTTTGACATGGTGAATACCAAGCCTATCAAAACTCCTATGCCAACCAATGGACATCTAGATCTCAATGATGAAGGGAAAGCCATGGATACTAAGGTATATCGCTCCATGATCGGCTCTCTACTTTATTTATGCGCATCTAGGCCCGATATTATGCTTAGTGTGTGCATGTGTGCTAGATTTCAAGCTAACCCGAAAGAGTGTCACTTAGTGGCTATTAAGAGAATCTTGAGATATTTAGTACACACTCCTAATATTGGCTTGTGGTATCCTAAGGGCTCTAGGTTTGATCTACATGGGTATTCGGATTCCAATTACGCCGGATGCAAAGTAGATCAAAAAAGCACTTCAGGGACATGTCAATTCTTTGGACGGTCCCTAGTGTCTTGGAGTTCTAAAAAGCAAAATTGTGTAGCCCTTTCCACCGCTGAGGCCAAGTATGTTGCAGCCGGTGCATGTTGTGCTCAACTACTTTGGATGAGGCAAACCCTTCAAGATTTCAGATGTCACTTCACAAAAATCCCACTCTTGTGTGACAACAAAAGTGCCATAAAGTTAGCCAACAATCCCGTAAGCCACTCAAGAACTAAATACATAGACATTCAACATCATTTCTTGAGAGACCATGAAGCCAAAGGAGATATCAAAGTTCACCATATGAGCACCGAAAAACAACTAGCCGATATCTTCACTAAGCCTCTTGATGAATCAAGGTTTTATGCTTTGCGCAGTGAGCTAAATATTCTTGATTCTCGTAACATGGTTTGAACTATAACACACCTTGATTGATGAACTAGCATGGATAGGAGAAATGAATTGCAAAAGTATAAATATTGTGCTTAAAATGTTTTATCATAAGAAACAAGTGCATTATGATCATTGTTTGTATTGATTATTTGTTGCTGATCATAGTGTGCTTGAGATATGTGTCCATATCCTATATATAGAGGTATTTAGTTAGTAGCTAAATTTGCTGTACTGGGGAGTGCGGCCGTGCTGCGCCTGCCCTGCGCCAGTGCCGCGTGTGGCGAGCAGCAGTGCCATACTTTGAATTTCAACTAGAAATTCAGCCCATATCAGCTGTTATCGTGGGGGCCCACATCTTATCTCTTATTTACCTAGCCCCCCCAGGGTAACCCCTCACCTCTTTCCTCAGTAGCCAACGCCGCCACCTCTTTTCTTCTCCATGCGTGCATAGCCAGCCGCCGCTGTCTCCTTGCTGCCGTGCCACCGCTTTGGCTATGCCGCAACCTACTGGTACTCTTCCTTGCCGATAGTAGAAGCAGCTCTAGCTCGTGGATGGCGACATTCTTTTCCTTTCCTCTTCAATCCACATGAATCAAGGTGAAACCCTAACCTAATCCTGATCTATGCCATGGAGTTCTATATTTGTTGGAAGATGGTTTCTAGTGACTGCATGATTAGGATAGAAACTAATTTGATGGATAAATTAAATCAAAACAATGATTCGTTGGTTCAGCCTGATCTGTATCTACGGCAGTGCCACATGTTGGGTGCGGTAGTGCCGCACTCAACAGATTGAACTTGTAAATGCAGATGTTGTTCCATCAATGACTCTCTGTTTTGGTTAGATTTGTGCACCAGATTTGTTTCTATCTTAAACATGTAGCCACTTTACCTACATTGTAGACAACTCCATGTATTTGTTTAGGTCTACTCATTCTGAGATTGTCTAGTAGTTTAGGAGAATGATTGAGAAATAGTCTAAATAGTTGAGAAGAATTGAATCATGGGAGAGGTGTCGACACCGAATTTTTGTCCCGTGCCAAGGACACGCAGCAAGCCGGAAGGGTCCGCTCGATGGAGCAGATCTACCTAGCTTCAGCGTAGGGGTGGTCGATCCTGTGCGATCCTCCCGAGACGTGCCAGTCAATTTGACCTTACAATTGGCAAGGAGAGAAAGTTCATCAGTAATTAAGGGCGAAACTTGCCGGTGTTGCCAGACAGTCCTGAATGTGCGGCTATGAGAGCCGATATGAAAGGAGATCGACTAAATAGTCGATTCTAGTATATTCATGAGAATAAATCAATTAGAGCTCATGGGGTCGTATAAGAAGAATCGGTTATCACTCAGGATAAATATCATTAATCGAACAAATATTAATCAATGGCAATAAGATGTCAACAATGATCGGTTCCCTTCCCTTCTTGTAGATCCAATCGAATCCATGGCCGGCGAGGATAACCGCGACAAGCGAGTGGCAAACGAGATCCTAGAGGAGAACATGCCAGTGAGCTAGCGCCTCCGACGTATGAGGTGAGATTAATGGCTTTTGTTCATGGCGACGATCTACAAATCTTCTGTTTGCAGCGATGAACTCTTCTACTTTGTTTCTAGGTTCATCGTGAACGATAGCCTTCGTCATCTTCCTAGGGCCGGTGAGCCCTCTAATGTTGTATCTTCTATGCTGGCATCATCATCGGATTCTTCCAACTCCTATAATGGCGATGATGCCCGGTGCTACCTGCATGAGTGGAGAATGGCCCAGAATCGATATTCCAAGGCGACTTGGGAGAATGGTCAACTTGAGATTCGCCTCGGGGTCTCATAGGCCACCCTTCACGCGGCTGAGGAGGAGGCCAGCGCCATCCGAGTGCGGCTAGCCAAGTCTGATGCCATGGGGGCGGGTAAGACAAACTCCAGGAACGCTTCATTCTAATTTCCATTATCTTTATCTTGATATTCTTTTGTTCCTGTTAGCCCTGACGATGCAATTGGAGTCTCTCCAACTAGCGGCGAATGTGGCTGCGGATGTCGTCAATGCACGAGGTTCCTCTATCGCCGCTTGTCTCTAGGATGTCCTGGTCCACGTTTAGGAGATCGCCCTTCATGATGTCCGTCATGGTGCGGCGGTGGCGCTGACCACGGCACAAGTCCAAACTAGGTACGAGTTACACGCCATGGAGACTGGTTTCCCTATGGGCGATGGCCCCAAGGAGCACGAGGACCTGCTCGAAGAATTCACCATGGCAGCGGAGGCCATAGTAGACATCACATCCACTTAGGATGTGGTGAAGAAGGTCTTTGATTAGTTTGTACTTAGGGTAATCTGATGAACAAAGACTCCTGCTCTTTCATGAATGTGCCTTAGTGCAATGCCCTTGTATATGATTGCTTTTGTGCTTTTTGCTTATAGGCGATACATATCGTATCGGCTTTTATTGTCTTTGAAGATTTTCATTTTTTGTACTAGAGGCGATACCCTCCTGGTACCGGCTATTAGAGCCGAGAACGAATCGGCTATCAAATGTTGACCGGGTGTCAGGATAACGTACCACATAACTTTTTATATCAAAGGTCGAACGATTAATGAACCCAAGTCAAGCATCCTATTAAGTGAAACAGAACTTCTTAAAAATCCATTAACTCTGAATCGCACTCATACTTTGACTCAGCGTTCACATACGTCAGCCTAAATCCATCTCCAAGACTCAATGCTTATTTTTCCTTTAATCCAATGGCCAACGTGAAGTCGTAATTTTTCTACTAAAACAAGCTTTTAGAGCCGATCGCTTGCATCGGCTATTGGCTTTCATTATTGATCTTAATGAAGCCACCTTCCCATGACTTGCCAGAAAAACATTCGAAGTCTCCTAGTTCCCAAAAGACTGGATCGGCTATTGCGATACTCACAGACTCATCAGCGCGAACCAGTTTGACGTCATCCCCATGCCATTGAATCAAACACTAATGCATGGTTGATGGTATGCAGCAATTTGCATGAATCCAATCATGACCGAGGAGCAAACTGTAAGACCCTTTCCCATCGATGATGAAGAATGTAGTGAGCAGAGTCTTGCTTCTGATTGTTAGCTCGACGTTTATTGCCCCCAGGTCTTAGACGTATTACCTCCGAAATCCTTAAGCATCATGTTAGTCTCCATCAGATCTTCTAGTCCTTTGCCAAGTTTACGAAAAGTAGTGTAAGGCATAAGATTGATAGAAGCACCTCCATCCACCAACATCTTGTTCATCGGCTTCCCATCGACAAGACCTTTCATATATAACGCCCTTAAGTGCTGATGTTTGACTGGCTTATCAAATATTGCTTGTTGTACAACCATCAACTTGGCAACTATCTCCTCATACTCTAATTCATCGAAATCCGAATAAACTTCTTGATCTGCCAGAGCTCTAAATTCCGATGGCAATAGAAAAGTCATTTGGATATTAGTCGATGGTTGCATTCTATCGACTATCTGTTTGGTACGCCACACTTGAGTCTTACCTAATGCCTGAGCCTGTTCCATCTCTTTATTTCTTAGGCGTTGCACCCTTCTCTTCTGGCTTCTTGTTAAACATCCTGGGCACCACTGACTTTCCTACCACACATATCTTCTTTCAGTGCCTTCTTCTTCATGATCAGCTCAGTCCTGATCAATGACTCCTTTTCCAAGCCGATCATGAACACTTTTATTTTTTAAGGGCCGATCCATGTTATTATGATGATATGCATCTTGAGCATGGATAGACCGGTGGTTGGTTTGAGACTGTCTATACTCCCGATATTGATTACTGCATACTGGACAGTCATGTCTGGTAGGCAACTTCAAACCTTCATTGCAGCAATGTCTAAAGAAAGGACAATTCCAATGTAATTTGGCTTGTTCCCTTTTATACCTTTCTTGCTTCAATTGATGTTCGTACGCTTGATCTTTTAACCACCTCTGATAATCCTTTTCCTTTTACCGCTGCCACTTATTCAATAGAATCCGAGATGTGACCCGCGGCTTCGTCGTCTCTGCTCTTAACGTCTTCTCCTGCTCATATCGGCTCTTTTGCTCGGCACGACGTCTCCTAATGTCTCTATACTCGTCAGCTAATATTTGCATCTTGGGATCGACTGTTCTAGCTTCTTTTGATTTGGTTGATGTTAGGACCTTAGTTTTTCCTTTGAATAGCCCAACATCAACCATGTTTTGATCTCCTAGGAAAGGATTATCATCAACTTTCATTTTCTGAGGTGTATCAAATTTGAGCCTCCCCTGCTGAATAGCTCTCTGTATATGCTGCCTGAAGATTCTACATTCATTAGTGGAATGAGAAGTAGCATTATGGAACTTGCAGAACTTCTTATTCTTCAACTGATCAGGGGGCAACATGATATGACCATCGAGCAACTTTATCTGCCCTTTCTCCAGCAAGAAATTGAAGAGTTTATCTGATTTGGTGACATCAAAATCATAGCTCTCCTCGACTCCTCTTCCCCAAGGATTTGGCACCATCACTATCTTTTTGCCCCAATTCCATTCAATTGTAGCAACCTCTTCTTCTTTATCTTCATAGCCGTCATCGACTGAGTATGGATCATAAGCTTCGGCTACTGAGGTACTCTTCTAGAACCGGGTATCTCTACGCATACTTTGAAATTGGCTATTAAGCGCTGCTACTCGTTGAGCCAATTGTCCCAAGTTGTCAAATTTTTGTCCCAGCAGCTTTTCTTTCCACATCGGCAGCATTCCTTGAACAGCCAAAGAAGCAATTTGATCATTGGCCAAGTTTAAGAAGATGCACAAGTTCCTGGTCTCTTGAAACCTCTGAAGAAATTCAGTGCCCAATTCATTAGTTTTCTGTCTTATGGTTGTCAGATCGGTAATCTTCTTTTCTCTAGTCCCAATATAAAAATATGTATGAAACTTCTTCTCTAGGTCAGCCCAATTGGCAATGGAATTGACTGACAATGATGAAAACCAAGTGAAGGCTGGCCCTGATAAGGACAGAGAGAAGAAACAAACTTGATGGGCATCTTCAATTGATGCTTCGTCCAATTATGTAAGATACCAACTGACATGTTCTATCATGCTTGTACTATCTTGGCCAGTGAATTTAAGAAATTCTGGGAGCCTATAATTTGTTGGAAGAGCGACCAAATCATACCATTCTGGATATGGGCGTTTGTATGAAAAGGTCAGCCCATTTCGCTTCAGACCGAACTGATTCTTCATCATCTTAGTCACCCTCAGCAATAACTCATCAGCTTGCGGATTTGGATTCCTCTGTACCTACTGACCCATCTATGAATTGAAATCCCACGTGCCTTGATATCCTAGATTTGGCATAATGTGGAGGGTGTTATAATCTTTGCCATAGTGATACCCTTGTGGAATCTCAATTTGCTGAGTCCTTTGCTGGCTTACTGCTTGAAGTCTCTGATTATAGATATAAGGATCTATATCTCTATGGATCCTTTGGACTGATGGTGCTATTTTTTGAGCCGACGACAGTATGTGGCCTGATGCACCAAAATTGATCACCTAGTTATGACTTTGCCCCGCCGGCTGTTGCACATGCTATACTGGTACTCTAGGATGGTACTGTGTTTGATTTGTAGTAGTTCCTTGAGTTTATTTAGATGAACCCTAAACTGTCTGGACATCACCACTACCAGTCGGTGCTGCATCTTGATGGCTGGTACCAACTTGATTGGTCCCCTAGGTCGATGGATCTAGAATGTTGTAATAAGCTAGTCCGCCTTAACCAACTGGAAATCTATGAATCGCCTCTTTCAAGGCGTTATGGAATAGTCCACGAAAGCTTCATTATGGCTCGACATGGCATCATGAATAGATTTGTCCACAACCTCTTTAAAGAAATGCCTGTCTTCAGCTTCATTTGTGTCTGTCTGCCCGTGTAACAGAACTCTTGGTAGTGGAAATTTCTGAACAATTGTGTTGTCATGTGTTTTGGTATAGGACAACAAACATTTGTTCTGAAACTCTTCTATAGCTTTTCTAATGATACCCTTATCCCCATCAGGTAGATCTTCATAATGTAACATAAGGATGTCGTCGTTGTTGTGAACCGCCATGATGATTGTGGGGTCCCACCAGGCGTGCCAGAAACATGTGTCGACACAGAATTTTCGCCCCGTGCCGAGGACACATGCAGCAAGCCAGAAGGGTCCGCTTGATGGAGTAGATCCGTCTAGCTTCAGCGCAGGGGTGGTCGATCCTGTGCGATCCTCTCGAGATGTACTAGTCAATTTAACCCTACAATTGATAAGGAGAGAAAGTTCATTAGTAATTAAGGGCAGAACTTGCCAGTGTTGCCAGATAGTCCCAAATGTGCGGCTATGAGAGCCGATATGAAAGGAGATTGACTAAATAGTCGATTCCAGTATATTCATGAGAATAAATCAATTAGAGCTCATGGGGTTGTGTAAGAAGAATCGGTTATCACTTAGGATAAATATCATTAATCAAACAGATACTAATCAATGGCAATAAGATATCAACAATGATCGGTTTGTGCTGAGCCAATGATTATAATTAACCGAACCCATTTTTATATAAAGAAACAATTCAACACCACTTAACTGTTTAATAAAGATAAATCTAATGAACATGTTAGATCTCATCTATCATCATGACCAGTGGGGCATGAGGCAGAATCATGCAGGCCGTAGAAATAACAATAGACTCGACGACCCTAACTCATTAATAATATCAGTGGGGCATGAGGCAGAATCATGCAGGCCGTAATACAATAATAAGATCATGGGGCTAACATATCTTTCAACCTATCTTCACTTCAACGGTCTCGTGATACGAACTGTTCGTGAAAGCGCTCGATATCGGCTAAAATAGCCGATTCAGGCATAACACGCAGTTAAAGTCATGCTTTACTAGGAATAGATCTACTAAATATCGATCCCCACTCTATGGTGCTAACAGTGGGGTGTGAGGCAGAATCACACAGGCCATGATAACAGGCCGTGGAACGGTTCTCTCTAGCCAGTAGATCTACTCAAGACGCAAAATGCCTTAACCGCACGTTATGCACGATCAAGATTGATGTAAAACAGCCGATAAGACATAACTCATCGTTTAAGGTATAGATTGGATCAGTTTTAGGTTAGCAAACGATGGGTCAAATAAGATATAAGTCTGATCTAAATCAATCTCAATCGGGCAGAATGATATTGTTGTAATTAGATAAATAATGAAAGCAATAAGCAATATCGGTAACTTAATGAATCTGCCAAAGACTGCCATTCTAAGGTAGAGCCGATAACTTGACCTTGATCTAATTCAAGCAGTGGGGTGTGAGGTAGAATCACACAGGCCATACTTGAATTAAATAAGAGTCGATAACTAGCTTATACCAGAGCCACAGTGGGGGTCGACCGGATCGATGCAGCCATACGAACAGAGGTATAAACCATGACGGTACTTACAGACAAGCAATGGAGGTCGACCGAATCGATGCAGCCATACTCGCTGAAGAACTCGCCAAGATCTACTCTACTCCTACTCCTAAGGGGTGACCAAAGCCAAAAAAAAGTAATTGACTTGTATTTGGATTGATTGATTCCTTTTTACAATAGCCGGGGTCTGATATTTATACCCGGAGTCTAAACCTGAATCCTACTCGAGCACGATTCATTACAATCCTTGGTATAAACAAAAATATTCCTAATTTAAGATAACTTGGACTCTAATCTTTCCCTTTTTGTAGAGTCCGATATGTAGTTTCTTGGCGCCAACCATAGTTCATCATCGCTATCCGCTGATGTCATCCCAAGAGACCTGATTACAAAATCATGGCTGATATCGATCTTCTTTGATTGGCACAATATTGGAAGCCTACGAGTTCTCATGTTCTTTCTCCCAAATTTTGGTGTAAACAAGAGGTGAAGCGCTAGGTGTGGCAGTGCTGCTCCTCACCTTCTGACCTGATTAGTTCAGAGTGCTTTCCTAACTCAAAATTTGAATCATCTCATCTATCCAGAGTGTTTTACAAGTGTTCTTCTATACCCCTTATGTACAATTTTTTTTATTTAGACCTATATTTGTTTGCATAGATGTCCTCTAGAGGTGATGATGACCGAAGGGGGAAGAGGAAGATGATAGAGCCTCAGGATAAGCAGATGCCTCATCATGGTCATGGCAGCACCAGAGGGGGCAGCAGCAGTGCAACAGGCAGAGATGTTGAAAGGTCCTTGTGTGGTTTTGGTAATTGAGTGACAACCTAGGTGGACTAATTGCATTTATGTGAGATACACAGGTGATTAGTCCACAGGTAAATGTGTGTGAGCAACATATGCCATGAAGGTGAAAATGGCTTTGGAGATGTTGCAAAGCTCATACATGTGATGATGAAGGAGCTCATTGCAAATGAGACATGACATTGAGTCATGTGATCAAGGTGGAGAAGATCAAGACATGACTTGGCTTGATGGATCGGTTGTAAGCGTCAAGGGCAAATTGGAGGCTTTGGAGCGATGAACCGCGTGGCGGTGAAGCTTAAGCAAGACTTGGCGCTGATGGATGAAGACAACGGTGAAAAGCAAGTGAAGTCAAGATCGATGAACCAATATGATCACATGATGATATGAAGTGGATCATATCATTGTTGATCGTGTTGGTGCATGTGTTGCATTGACATTGGAGGAGATGGAATGGAATGCACAAGGCAAAGGTATAACCAAGGGCATTTCATTTCACCGGTCATAGGTGTGTAGAGAAGTTTATGATCGAGTTTAGGATAGATGGCCGTACTATCAAGAGGGACAAACTTATTTGCATATCGGTCATCTAGTGTCACTCAAGTGATCTAACTTTGCATCATTGCTAGGATTGAGTGGCGTGGCAAGTTGAGTGGTTAATCCTTTGGAAAATGATTGTGAAAATGGTAACACACATACACATGGTGGTGTACACTTAGTGGTGTTGGCACATTTACAAAGGAGATGAAGTTGGAGTTGATGTAGATCAACTCAGCGATGGAACGGAGGCGAGAAAGGTTCGAAACTCTGTCGACGGAGTATCCACCCGTAGAGTGCGGACAGTCCGACAGTGCCACCGGCGCCCTATATAGAAAAGATAGGGTTTTGAAGAACTGATTGGATGCTGGCCTCGACAAGACCAGCACATCCGGTTAGTAGCAGCAGTGAGAATGCGGTCCCGGTCTCGTGACCAGACGCTGGCGTGAAGAGTGACCGGACGCTAAGGGTCTGCATCCGGTCAGTGCTAACGTATGGTGATGTAGGCGGCGATAGAGTTAGGCGTGCAGGCATAGAACTGATTGGACGCTGGGCGATTCTGGTCAGAGGTGATCGAACATGTCCGGTCATGAGTGGAACCTTACTAGAAGTGACCGGATGCTGGGGTGCTATGTCTGGTCATACACTATGCTGCATTCGGTCATACACTATGCTGCGTCCGGTCGCAACTTAACTGTTGAGATCAAGCGCTCAGTATTTGAAGGCAGGGATGATGTGGCAGCCATCTATTGACCAGACGCTGGCAGGGTGCGTCTGGTCGATCTGACTAGAGCGTCCGGTCGTCCTGAAATTTGCCTAGTGAAGGGGTAACGGCTAGTTTAGCCCATGGGGTTATAAATAGAAGGTGGTCTCGACCATGGCTTGTGCTGAGCAACTTGGGGGACTTTGTGTCCGTGCTTGAGAGTGCTTGGGAGCCCTCCATCTCACATATGCTTGATAGTGATCATCTAATTGTGTGAGAGAGCGATTCTAGTACGATTGCATCGTGAGGTTGCATCGAGTGGCACTAGGTGATCGAGTTGCAAGCTGGTGGTGCTTGTAACTCTTGGAGGTTGCCACCTCCTAGATGGCTTGGTGGTGGTCTCTATTGAAGCCCACAAGAAGCTTGTGCAGTGTTCCAGAGAAGAGCTTTGTGAGGGGCATTGTGCTTGCCCCGCGGGAGCCGCGAAGAGCAACTCTAGTTGAGCGTGTCATTGAGCTACCCTCACTTTCGGGGTAGGTTCTTGCGGTGCTCGACGTGCGGGCTTGGCAGGTGATGCCAATTAGCCGCCGAACCACCAAGTGAGCGGTCGACACAACGGGGACGTAGCGCGTTGGCAAGCACATGAACCTTAGGAGAAAATCACCATGTCAACCAAGTTCTTCCTGTTGGTTTGCAATCCCCTTACACAAGCTTGTGATTACTTTTATATACATTATGCTTGTGTAGTTGCTCTTGTAATTAGTTAGCTTGTGTAGCTCACTAGTTACCTTCTTGCTTGTCTAGCATAGAAGTAGCTCCCTTACATGGCTAATTTGGTTTGTGTAACTTTGTTAGTCACTTTGCTTTGTTTATGTAGCTAAGTATTTGCGCTCTCTAATTTGGCATTGGTTGCCTTGTTATTGAGCATTGCCAGTGAGCTTAGTTGGCTTTGTGCTTTTGCTTACTAGCATGTGTAGGAGCTCTCTCATTGCTTGAAATACTAGTGGCATAGGTTTGTGTGACCTTGCTCCTAGAATTGGTTAGGTGAGCTCTAGTTAGCCCAACACCTTTGTTTCTTAATTAGGATCTTTGCAAGGTGCTAGAGAACATAGATAGAGGGGTGTAGTCTTGCCTAGACCGATAGTTTTAATTCCGCACGTGTTTCGGTTAGCCGACGCGATTAAGTTTTAGAAACGACTATTCACCCCTCTCTAGTCGCCATCTCGACCCTACAAGTGGTATCAGAGCTAGGTCTCTCACTTGTGGTCTTCACCGACCCGAGAGGATGGCGACTTATGTGCTAGATGTTGAGTGTCCATACACTTTTGATGGCACACACTTTGCACGGTGGAAAAATTGGATGACATGCAATTTTAAGTTCATTTCCCCCTAAATGTGGTGGATCGTAGACGTGGGCTTTTCTCATCGTTGGATGAAAAAAATGCAACTAAAGCACAAAAGAAATGCCTACATCTTGATTGCCAAGCTACAAACATTTTCTATCAATCCATGAAAGATAACATATTTGGGGAGATTATGTACATGAAGACCGCCCATGATATTTGGTTGTACCTTAACTTAATATATGGGCGTGTCTCCAATGATGATGATGATGAGCCCAAGAAGGAGGCACATGAGTGTGTTGAGCATGACCACAATTTGGTGATTGTGGAAGATTGCTCCACCTCATGGTCAAGTGATGATGATCATCTTTCTACCACAAGATCACTTGACAAGATCGATGATGATGCCTCAAGTGATGCACATGATGATACTACTTCATGCACACTTGATGGTGATGATGATGGCTCATGCTTTGATGATGATTGTGATGCCAGTACAAGCCCATCACCACATTGCTTCATGTCACAAGGTGACTCTAAGGTATCAAATGATAGTGTGGTTGATCATGTTGATTCATATGATGAGCTTGTGAGTAGACTTGCTAGCATGACCATGTCTTTAGAAAATGAGAAAGCTAAAACTGAGAAATTAAAAAATGAAAACTCTTTTCTAAAGAACACATGTAAACAACAAAAGCATCTACTTTATGTTACTACTTGTTCACATGAGGAGCTAAAATTGGCTCATGAGGAACTTAGTGTAGCTCATGATAACCTAGTACAAGACCATGCTTTTCTCACTAAGGAGCTTTCCAATGGAAAAACTAAAACTAGTGAGAGCTCATCACATGGGTCAATTGATCAATCACATATTGTTGCTAACCCTTGTGATATAGGCAAGAAGCATGTATCCACCTCTAGTGATGATTTATTAGAAATGCTATGTTCTTCACAATTAGATGCTTGTTCTACTTCTATGTCTTGTGAGACTAACCTTTTGAAGGAGAACAATGAGTTCAAAAATAAAGTGAAGAATTTGAGCAAAAAGTTAGAGAGGTGCTACAACTCAAAAGTCACCTTTGAGAACATGTTGAAGACCCAAAGAAACTATGGTGATAAGTGTGGCCTTGGCTTCAAGAAGAAGATGACAAAGGGTGAAAGAAAAAGAGAAAGAAAGATGAAGAAGCTACAACAAAGAAAGCTCTCTCATACCATGTGCTACCGGTGTCATGAAGTGGGACACCTTGCAAATGGTTGCGCTAATATTGAGAAGCTCAAGAAGATAAAAGAAGAAGATAGGCTCAAGCATGTGAAGTGCTTCAAGTGCCGCACTTGGGGTCATCTTACCTCAATGTGCCTAACCAAGCAATTGGTGAAGCAACTAGAAAGTCTCAACCAAAGCCATAAGTTGAGCAAGAGAAGACACCCCAAGAGCAAATCAAGATCAACCATGATGGTAGTGATTTGATGATAAAGAAGAAGAAAACAATAAGGGGTGGAAAGGCAAGGCATCCAATGCAAACTCAAGATGCCAAGATGATGAGGAAGAATGAAGATGAGAAGAAAGATTATGCTCACATCAAGTGCTTCAAGTGTGGAAGTACATGACACTTTGCCTCTAAGTGTCCTACCAAGCTTGAGAAGAAGGCTCAAGCAATCCACGAGAGGCAAGGCAATAAGAAGCACCACATGAGCAAGGAAGAGAAGGCTCAATCAAAGAGAAAGTGCTACTAATGCCAGGAAAGGGAACACATGGCACATTCATGTCCTCTAGGTAATATTTGTAAACCTATTTCAATTGTTAATAATGATGTGCTTAGAAAGGATGGTAATGGTACCTCTATGGTTGCTATTGCAAAATATCCCACTACTTATACTAAGGCGTTGCCTAAGTATGTTGCTCCTAACTTGAGAGGACCCAAAATTGTTTGGGTACCATCAAAAAGTGGATGATTGTTTGTAGGTACCATCGGCATTGGAGACTTGATTTAATTGATCTCACATTGTTCATCATATGTTGAATCAAGTTATGAAGATTAGTGCACATCCAAACCCAATGCCAAATGAAAATTGAGTGAAGTCCAAGTGCTATCAACATACAAGTGCTATAATTCAAGTTGTTGGTGATTCATTAGATATATTTAATGACTTGCAAATAATTGAGTTGAATCTTGCTAGTTGGATGATCATGAGCTAGCCAAGGTATATCTCTTGTTGATCATTTTATTTGGGTGCATATGAGTTGATTGAATTGGATAAATATGCAATGTTGCTTGCTATGAGATAATTGAATGGATAATTGATTAGTAGTCAAGTTTGGATTGATTTGTGTTGGATAAATTCATGAGATGACTTTTAGTAAGTGGTTTGAATGGATATATGTCTTATAAAAGTATTCAAACAAGTTAGTTTCAAGTTTGATTCATATTTGATGAAGTATAGCTCAATTGTTGAAATCTGTCCTATATTGTAAAATCTTAGCTAGCTGTAATCTTAGCCATGTTTGAGTGATCAAAACTTATTGGATTGGCATAAAAATTGGTGTACATGCTCTAGACTTTTGGTATAAGATGCTGTACAAATTTCATGAGAATTGGATAAGAGATGCTTTGGTTTTGGAGTGGATCTTGTCAGCTATAGTGCAGCAGTTTTCAGCATGTAACAGTGGTGGAAGAATTGAAATCTGGTAGCAATATAGAAGTCAAATGAAGCTCAAATTTTTCAGCTGCTAGATAACTTAGTGATGCACACCTCCACCAAATATCGTGGTATTTAGATCTGTACTTTGGGAGATATGCATTTTTCTTTGAAGAGTACAAAATCTACCAGAAAAGTGACAAATGTTGGATTGATCTAGAGTCACTTTGATTGAAAGGTTCTCAAGTTGGAAACATGTTTATAAGTAATTGAGGCACCTAAGTTTGGTTTTGTGATGATCTAGAAGCATGACAAGCAAAGAGTATAAGGTCATTTGATTGTGGAGTGTACTTTGCATATTTTTGGTACTCAAGATGAAGATCAAGATCAAACTCAAGTTGAAGATGAAGTTTAAGTTCTAGATATGATTGGAGATCATTTGGTAAAAAGAAAAGGACTCAAACAAGTAGAAAGAAAAGGACTTAAAGAAGGAATCAAGGTTACTCATCAAGTTAAGTTCATCACTTGGATTAATCAATCAAGCTATTTCAAGTGAGTATCCAGAATGGTTCTTTAGAAAGAGGTCACTTCTCCCTAGTGTAGGGGCTTGCCACCTATGTATAGGTAAACCAAGTATGGTACTTGAAAGGCTAACATGGAAGTGGTGATCCAAGGGATATTTGAGATGCTTAGTTGAAGCAATCAAAAGGATTGATCAAGAAAAGCAAGCAACACCCAAAAGAGAGCTAGTCATGATATTTCAAGTGGTATTCCAAATAGTTCTCTCATGCAAGCAAAGATCAAAAGATGAAGCAAGCTAACCACAACAAAAAAGTGCACTTGATCATAAGTGGTATTCATTTCATATGGGTGAAGAGTGGAATTCAAAATGGTGTCTATTGGTCTTCACCAAGCTTATAATTAGATTTTACATTGCTATTGGAGTAATAAATTAAAATCTATGTGACTATCCTCTACTCCAACATAGCAAAGGTATCATTGTAATGTGCATGATCATTTCATCCCTTACTAGTATGCGGTTAGTGCATATAGTTCATACTTCATAGGATCATGCATAACAAATGAAATGTTTAAATTCATAGCCTACCACTATTGCTTGAATAATTAGTTGATCTAGTGGTTAGTATATGAATTTGTTCATGAGCTAGTGAACCCAAGTACTTGACTAAATCTAGATTGCTAACAAGTAACAAGTACAACATTGGCAAGATAACCCTTGCAAGAGGTGTGAAGAAGCTTGTCAATGGTTCAAACCGGACTTAGAAGCTTAGGCAAATCAATTTAGTTCAAGTCAACTTAGAAGCTCATGATAAATAGCAAGAGTATAAGCACAAGATAATAATACAAATGAATATCTAGTTTGTTTGTGTCAAGTGGTATCTAGACTCAAGTATTTCATCAAGAATTCACAAGTGATGTCTAGATCAACTCACAAGTCATATCCTATAAGTGGTACTCATGAAGATAGCAAATGTTCAAGAAATGATTTTTATTGATAAATCCAACGAGTGGTTCCATACTAGAAAATTCTTTCAAGTGGTATCACATCTACACATGGTATCAATCTTGCAAGACGATGGTTCCACAAGTGATCCTCAACTTTAAGTGATAATCAAATAAAGAATGCATCCCTCACCTACAAGAGCTCAAGTGTATCAAATAGATGACCCATGCTATCACATAGGGGGAGGTGTCCCACAAATTGATATTAAAATCAAAGATCCTATGTGTGGTATCTCAAGAAGCCCTACACAAGATACAAGTGGTACAAGTTACAAGTGGTATCTCCAAGTGGTGTCATTCCAACAATCAAGTGATGTCCATAAAAAATGCAAGATTCAAGCCTCAATCATCTACCCCAGATGCATACCTTTTGCATCACTGAGAAGAATGCCTTTTATAAAAATTGATGACAAAGGGGGAGAGATTGTACAAAGATATGAAAGCTTTGAGATTGAACAAGGGGGAGAGATAAGATATAAAAGCTTTGGGAAAGATTGAAAGCTCAAAGAAATAAAGGTTGGACATGGACATGGACATGGACAAAGAGGGAGCAACATTGGAGAAAAGAGATGGATCAAAATTCTTAGACAAGAGAAGCACACAAGTAGGGGGAGCAAGGTCATGAACTTTGATTGATTGCATTTGATATGTGCATATTCATGTGCTTGCTTGCATTGCATAAGTTCTTAAATTCAATATGCATGCTTGTGTGATGTAGCTAGTTGTAAAATTTGATTGATGAAATGAAAACTAGCATGCATAGGGTGATAGCTAGACACTTGGTATGTTTTTCAAGTAATGCTAGTACCTTGCTTTTAATGTTGATCTCACGAGGTATCTAGTGCTTTTTATTTCCAAGTATTATCTAGCTAACTATGGTGCTAAGGATGAACTTAAAGGTGCAACTTTGATTGGTATCACACTTCAAAGGTTTACTCTATACACCTTAGCATCATTTGGTAGTAATTACTCTCCCACATTTCCAATCTATGCATATGTGCGAACTTCAAATCAAACACTCTAGCACATATGTAGGCGGAGCTAATACTACCGTTTTGGGTTTGTGTTACTTATCCAAAATCATTTTCACATGGTAAAATTGCTTGGGCAAGCAACATAAATCCAAAAGAGCTTAATTTCTATATCTTTGTAGAGTTGTCATCAATTACCAAAAAGTGGAACATTGAAAGGTCCTTGTGTGGTTTTGGTAATTGAGTGACAACCTAGGTGGACTATTTGTGTTTATGTGAGATACACAGGTGATTAGTCCATAGGTACATGTGTGTGAGCAACATATGCCATGAAGGTGAAAATGGCTTTGGAGATGTTGCAAAGCTCACACATGTGATGATGAAGGAGCTCATTGCAAATGAGACATGACATTGAGGCCCCGTTTGCTGGTCTGAAACTTGGCTGAAACTGGCTGAAAAATACCGTTCCGGCTGAATTGTTGTGAGAGAAAAACACAGTTCCGGCTGAAAAAAGAAGCCGAACAAGCCGAATATGGGGTAAGCCGAACAGGGCCTGAGTCATATGATCAAGGTGGAGAAGATCAAGACATGACTTGGCTTGACGGATTGGTTGCAAGTGTGAAGGGCAAGTTGGAGGCTTTGGAGCAATGGACCGCATGACGGTGAAGCTTAAGCAAGACTTGGCGTCGATGGACGAAGGCAACGGTGAAAAGCAAGTGAAGTCAAGATCGATGAACCAATATGATCATGTGATGATATGAAGTGGATCATATCATTGTTGATCATGTTGGTGCATGTGTTGCATCGACATTGGAGGAGATGGAATGGAATGCGCAAGGCAAAGGTATAACCAAGGGCATTTCATTTCACCGGTCATAGGTGTATAGAGAAGTTTATGATCGGGTTTAGGATAGATGGCCATACTATCAAGAGGGGCAAACTTATTTGCATATCGGTCATCTAGTGCCACTCGAGTGATCTAACTTTGCATCATCGCTAGGATTGAGTGGTGTGGCAAGTTGAGTGGCTAATCCTTTGGGAAATGATTGTGAAAATGCTAACACACATACACATGGTGGTGTACACTTGGTGGTGTTGGCACATTTACAAAGGAGATGAAGTTGGAGTTGATGTGGATCAACTCGATGATGGAACAGAGGTGAGAAAGGTTCGAAACTCCACCGGCGAAGTGTCCACCCATAGAGTGCGGATAGTCCGACAGTGCCACCGGCGCCCTATATAGAAAAGATAGGGTTTCGAAGAACTGATCAAACATTGGCCTTGGCAGGACTGACACGTACGGTCAGTAGCAGCAGTGAGCGCATGGTCTTGGTCTCGTGATTGGACGCTGGCGTGAAGAGTGACCGAACGCTCAGGGTCTACGTCTGGTCAATGCTGACGTTAGTGACATAGGTGGCGCTAGAGTTAGGCGCACGGGCACAAAACTGATCGGACGCTGGGCGAGTCCGGTCAGGGGTGACCGGACATGTCTAGTCATGAGTGGAACCTTACTAGAAGTGACCGGACACTGGGGTGCTGTGTCTGGTCATACATTGTGCTGCATCCAGTCATACACTGTGCTACGTCTGGTCACAACTTAACTGTTGAGATCAAGCGCTCAGTATTTGAAGACAGGGATGACATGGTAGCCATCCATTGACCGGACGCTGGCAGGGTGCGTCTGGTCAATCTGACTGGAGTGTTCGGTCATTCTAAAATTTGCCTAGTGAAGGGGTAACGGCTAGTTTAGCCCATGGGGCCATAAATAGAAGGTGGTCTTGGCCATGGCTTGTGCTGAGCACCTTGGGGGACTTTGTGTCCATGCTTGAGAGTGATCATCCGATTGTGTGAGAGAGCGATTCTAGTGCGATTAAATCGTGAGGTTGCATCGAGTGGCACTAGGTGATTGAGTTGCAAGCTGGTGGTGCTTGTTATTGCCACCTCCTAGATGGCTTGGTGGTGGTCTCCATCGAAGCCCGCAAGTAGCTTGTGCGGTGCTCTAGAGAAGAGCTTTGTGAGGGGCATTATGCTCACCCCGTGGGAGCTACGAAGAGCAACTCTAGTTGAGTGTGTCATTGAGCTACCCTCATTTTCTGGGTAGGTTCTTGTGGTGCCCGACATGTGGGCCTGGCGGGTGATGCCAATTAGTAGCCGAACCACCAAGTGAGCGGTCGACACAATAGGGACGTAGCATGCTGGCAAGCACGTGAACCTTGGGAGAAAATCACCGTGTCAACATTGTTCTTCCCGTTGGTTTGTAATCCCCTTACACAAGCTTGTGATTACTTTTATATACATTGTGCTTGTGTAGTTGCTCTTGTAATTAGTTAGCTTGTGTGGCTCACTAGTTACCTTCTTGCTTGTGTAGCATAGAAGTAGCTCCTTTGCATGGCTAATTTGATTTGTGTAACCTTGTTAGTCACTTTGCTTAGTTTATATAGCAAAGTATTTGCGCTCTCTAATTTGGCATTGGTTGCCTTGTTATTGAGCATTGCCAGTGAGCTTAGTTGGCTTTGTGCTTTTACTTACTAGCGTGTGTAGGAGCTCCCTCATTGCTTGAAATACTAGTGGCATAGGTTTGTGTGACCTTGCTTCTAGAATTGGTTAGGTGAGCTCTAGTTAGCCCGGCACCTTTGTTGCTTAATTAGGATCTTTGCAAGGTGCTAGAGAACATAGATAGAGGGATGTAGTCTTGGCTAGACCGATAGTTTTAATTCCGCATGTGTTTCGGTTAGCCGACATGATTAAGTTTTAGAAATGACTATTCACCCCCTCTAGTCGCCATCTCAACCCTACAGATGTTGCCAGAGTCAGGGGGAGGAGAGATGAGATGATCTAGGAGGAGGAGAACTTAGAGAGGGCTGGCCACACTATTCCTCCAGGTGCTTGTCTAGATACTCCAACTCATCTTGAGGAGTTTGAGAGGAGCTACATCAGAGAGTATTCTAAGGATATAGTCATGAGGCGTCCTATTAACACACATGCTCATCCCATGCTCAACTATGCGGGAAAGCTGAAGATGGTGGAGGAAGCACGTGAGAACAATTCCTATGAGCAGTCAAAGGATTTGGAGATAGACTATAGGTTTTGGAATGAGTTTCATTCCAACTTCTATGCATCTGTGAACTTCAACTCTAAGAAATCCAAAGTTGTTAAGATGCAATATGTTGATTGGGAGGAGATGAAGGCAAAGAATGAGCCATAATTCAATAAGGTGATCAAGGCTTGTGAGTTGTTTGGCCTCACTGATATTATGAGCTTCAGATATAATTGGAATGAGGAAGTGCTAGCCTAGTTCCATGCCACTTTCTTCTATAGTATCTACACTATTGAGATTCACTGGATGACTAAGGGACGACATTATAGAGTTGATTTTGTGACTTTCAGCCGGATCCTTGGTTTTGGAGAGGAGGAGCGGGGCTTCACTTACATTCATGATGAGGCTAGAGCTGAGATCTGCAACATTGCATATATGTGGATTGATAGGAGAAGTACAGATGAGAAGGTCAGTGGTCTGAAGAGCTATTATTACATTCTGAACAATTTGATCAGTCACACTATCAATCCCAAGGATGGAGCAGCTTCTGATCTTAATGGATATGTGAGGAATGTGCTTGCTAGAGTTGCTCCTGGAGGTGATAGGTTTAATGTCCCTCACTTCATGTGGCATGAGCTGAGGAATGCCATGGAGGATGGGAGAAAGGGGATACCCTGTGGCCCCTATCTCATGTTTATGATTGAGAGGACCTCATATTAGGATCGGTTGGAGAACCGTGAAGCCAACCGGGAGGCTAGAGAGCATGCAGGGTTGCCACCTCTTTCTCATGTTTAGTCATGCTGAGGTTTGATGACCTCCCTAGTCTTTCTAAGATAGATTCAGAGGGTGAGGAGGAGGAGCAGGAGCAGCTAGAGCTTGATCCTCACATGAGTTTGAGGTCCACCTTGCAGTCCATGAGGAGGAACACCAAGCGTGAGCGCCACACTTTGACCACTCGTCGCCAAGGGAGGGCGATGGTGTCTTCTTCCTCCTCCTCCTCTGACGACGACGATGATGGTAGAGAGGAGGATGTTGCAGGTGCTAGTGGAGCTACTGGTGGGGATGATGTCGATTGGGACACCATCCAAGAGGATGAGGAGTGAGTGTTGGTCTTTCTTCTTTTCTTCTCTTTTTGGTGCTTTGTGCCAAAGGGGGAGAAAATTAGAGGGATCAACAACTTTTTTGAAGCCATGGAGAGGAGGTTGCTATAGCTAGAGTCATGGCCGTATCCATTTAGAGTAGTCTTCGTTAGGTGAGAGTTTGAGAGTCCATTAGAAACTCTATTTATGTAATAATGCTACTTAAGTACTATTTATATGTGTAGAATATGGACATACATTAATCTATGCTGTTGCTTGTGATACAATTATGCTAGAATGTATATCTTTATATATATTACATGTTGTGTGGTGTCTGATCTGATCTGTGCTATTACAGCAAGTGCGGCAGTGCCACACTCTGGTGCAGCAGTGCCACACCCAGCTACATCAGCAAACCATGTTGTGCATAAACTATCAATTGCATCACATTTTACATACCTGACATAGTATGTAGCACCCCACAGGAGCATGGAGTAGGGGGAGCCCCATCACTTTCACTAGAATGTGAATCTTGGCTTCTTATGCCAATTTGAGAATTCAATTCTATATTCACATACTTAGGGGGAGGCTCTACACCCATGGCTCAAAAATCTCAGTATTTATTTTATATCTTTTGTAAGCTCTAATTGGATTGTCATCAATCACTAAAAAGGGGGAGATTGAAAATGCAATCAAACCCTAATTGTGGGTTTTGGTGATAATGACCACACAATTAGAGAACTAATGAGATTTATCGAGATGACAAGCAGGAAATTCATGTTTGAGGATGCTACATAAAATGGAGGAGCCCCCAATTACAAATATATATGGCTTCAAACTCAAAGGAGGTTTAAATTCTTTTATATTTTGAATTTGAGTATAGAAAAAGTCATACTATAAAGGGGGACACAATGCTTAAGCTAATATGTGCTACCAAGTGCTCAAACATATACATGCATCCTTAGATTCATAGCCAAGACAGTCTATACTTCACTCTTGCCCTTGCTGTCTTGCGTGGTGCGGCACTATCGCACTTGAAGAGAGGCACTGCCGCACTTGAGCCATGGCACTACCACGACTTAAGTGACCGTTGGGGGCTAGGGGGGTATTTATACCCTTCCCCTTCCTTCCCATCGGTACTCTGCCTCTTCTTCCTCAGTTCAGCACGCCCAAAACAAAGCATGAGCTCTCTCTCTCTCCCTCCGTTGTTGACCTCAAGCCCCCAAGCAAATCCATTGATTTCCCCATCAATCCTTAAGGGAAAAGGGTCCAAAACTCGATTAGAGTGCAGCTCCATTGATTCCCCAACTCTAAAGAGCACTTGGTTCATATTTTGGCAGGCTATTGTGTTTGTTACTCTTGGAACTTAGCTCCTAGCTGGCTAGAGCGTCACCTGTGGAGCTTGCCAACTTGTGTGGCAGCCCTGAGAGGTTTGTAATTATCTCTTGAAGCTAATAAACCCACCCCTCATCTCAAGAGTTAAGTCCCTTGACTTGAGAACGAGGAAGGGTTGGAAAGCCCTAAGCCTTAGTGTCTAACCTCAACAATATGGAGGTAGGCAAGCCTTGGTGGTGAGTCGAACCACGAGATAAATCACTATGTCACTTGTGCTTGATTTACATTACTTGCATGACATATTGTGGTTGAGGTGATATCTAGGGTTTCTAGTCGATCTACTTATGTGTGGTGTTCCTACTACTTCTAGCTCTTGATCTGTGATTGTCATACCTGCAGTAAGCTAGGAAATTTCTCCGATCTAAGTTTTTGTTCATGGATTTTGAACTGTGACTCGAAGTTGTCTACAGGTGCGGTAGTGCCGTTGTTCTAGCCCGGCAGTGCTGCCCTCCAGAGCGGTACTGCCGTAGGGTGAATTTGATAAAAGTTTCAGTGTTTGTTTTGATAGGACTATTCACCCTCCCTCTAGGCCAACCAGAGATCCTACACTAATCCATCTCGCCCACAGCTCTGCCATAATGTCCTCTACCTCCTCGACCCGCCATTGTAGCCATTTGAGCCTAGGTGAGGCCATATTGCGCGTCACCATCGCCGCCATGCCCGTAGTGTGCCACCGAGCTTCGAGCTCGCCCGTGGCTAGCCATCTCCATTGCTCCTCTGACCTCCCTTCACTTCGGTCCATCATCGCCGTAGGGTCTAGAAGCTAATGCCACAACCTATTTAACCTCTACTACCACAACAGTGCTGGAACACGTGTCCACACCGTGCGCATCTGCCATGGCCATGAGCACGAGCTTATCACGATCGGCTCTAACTAGACCCGTCATCCCCCTCTAGCACGTGTTTGTGTGCCACCGTGAACCCTAGCATCTTGTCCCATGATAGAGACTCGCCATCGACAGCCATCTCATCGGAACGATGACCTCACCATCACCGCGCTCATGCCGCCATGCCACTATGCACGTGGCCATGCCCCTCGGACGCCGCTACTAACCCTAACCCGCACCCTAGAGCTCCACTAGAGTCTGTGGAAGCCGTAGCCGTGTTACTAGGGCACGTCATCACCGAAGACGATGAGTCTGCCACCATGCGTCGCCACCAAGCCACCATGCTCGCCGGCAAGGTAACTCTGGTGATCCATCGATCCAACCGAGTGTACCAGTAGATGCACTCGGGGGTGGGGAACACGATGGTGGAGACCTTGTCGCCGGTGACCTCATCGTCCACGAGCTCTCCACGGGCAACCACCATGCCCTGCTTTTGTACTAATGACATGTGGCACCCATTAACTGCGAGACCCAACTGTCTGTCTCTGGGTACACTGAAACCGGGTGCACGTAGCGATTTAGGTTTGAATGTTTTTCTTTATTCTTTTTCAGAAATTGATTCAAATTCAAAAAAAACCATATCTAGAGCTAGGAGTGTCCAAATTGAGTGAACCAAATTTTGTTGGATTCATCAGAAAGTGTACTATTTTATAAAAATGTAAAACCTACTGTTTGGGGTATTTTTCTTAGGGAATTAAATCAAGCTAGTTGAGTGCTTTTAAATTAGTTTCTATCTTGTAAAATGCATAACTTGAGCTAGGGAAGTGCTAAAAATATGATTCTAATTTCGTTGGTCTTGTGTTGACATGCTTTAGCTAGGAAAAATATTAAAACTACAATAGGCATACTTGCAATATGGTCTTTCTATTTAACCTTGATTAATTGCTACTTTCTAGTGAAATTAATTGGGGTAAATATACATAACTTATGATCATGAAAAATTTTACACAATGTTCTTATGTTAGGATAAAAGTAGGAAAAATATAAAATCTATTATTTAACACTTTTCACTAGGCTAAACTATTTTTGCTAAAATAAGCCTATGCAACTTGTCATTTTTGTAAGGGTTGCTATATATATCCAAATGGCATAAATTTTGTACAGTCGACTATTGGAGTTATATGTAGGCTACTGTAATTTTCTTAGGATGCATTGTGAACTAGAAATATTGACCCTTTAAATCACCTTATTATATAAGGAAATTACTAAATGCATGTAAATAAGTTATTAGGCTTAACCATAATGTTTTCTATAGTGATTGTAATGCATATGGTCTTTTGGTATTGGTAGTTATGCTCAAAGTTAATTGGTTATAGGCAGCTAGTTAATTATTGCTCTATAATTCAACTAGATGGCTGCATGACTAGTTCCTGTTGTGGTGAAAACTTCGTGATGACAATAATCTTTTTTGTAAAACTTGTCAATAACAAAGTTGTAGATAATTTTATAAGATTTCTAGAAAGTCCACGATCACATTGTTTGGGTGGGTAAAACTCTAGTTATGGTCAAAATAGGTGGTTGTTGTCTTGTAGTCCCAAAAACATTTTAAATATGTGTTTGTTTAATTACTAGAGAGGAGATATGCACCTACTCAGTAAAAGAAAGTTAATCGTGTTATCACCTTAATGCCTTGCTATTAAAGACATTTATGATTATGCCTTTCATCATATCATATCATCCATGTCATTACCTATGCATCCATGATATCTTATTTGTGCTCATGCATATAGGATCATCCAAAAAAATCACCCTCTTAGAGTTCAAAGCAGAGGAGGAGAATCAGGAGGCACTACAGCAAGTAGCTCCTAAAAGTGAGGAGCAGGCTCCAGAAGAACTACCAAAGTGTCCTGATCATAGGTCTACATCCTTTCTGAAAGGCAAACCCCGGAGCATTCTAAGCCTCCGATGTTTTACAAATGTCAACTTGAGTCCTTTTATGTTTGATGCATTAGGTTATAGGAGTTGATTGGAACCACTTGATGTACATAATCTCCTTGTCTAGAAATGTACCTTAAACCCTATGTAGGTCCAGGATCGAATATATGCTTAGCCATGCTTAGCTCGGTAGAAGTCGGGTGATTTCCTGTCACCTATGAGAGGTAGGTGGACACTGAACCATGGTTGGCTATATTTGCTATCATGTAAAAGAACCATGGGATGTTGTAATTCAAGGCCAGACGAAGTCTATATTGTGGGTTGACTCATGTGATTCTGTCTACGCCGATTAAGGGCAGCATTGTTGTTGGTCCTCGGTCATTTTGAACGCATGCCTCTCACTTAGCTAGCCGGATAACTCATTCCGATTGCGAAGCTGAGTAGCCCAACTTAGGTCGGACCTCGTTCTATTAGAGTGTGCACTTTGGATGAAAGTAAGGATGTGCGGGAAGCCAGACATGAGCCCAAGGGTAGGCCAGGCCTAAACATCCTGGCAGCTGGTTGCCTCTGGTTGTGCGGCACTGATCAAACCCATGAAATATGTACCTGAGTTGTACCAAAGGTGACCTAAGGCTACCATGGCTGGTAGACCTCGGTTTGTGTTAGGAATACTGCCTAGCTGGTTACAATCAATTTGAATCACCGTCTCTCTCGAATAGTGAGAAACTTGACTGAGCTTCCTTCTATCGTAGTATTAATGGCAAGTGGAATGGTTCTGAGAATGGTATAATAACTGGCTAGGGTTACTATTTTTCTATCACTAATGATATACCACATGTTTGGCATAGGTTAGTTGCTAATCTAGAGATGAATAGCTATAATGAACTTGGTTACTGAATTATAAAATGTGTAGCTCAACTAGGGGCTTTTTATGCAAAATGTTGTCAAGCTAGATCCACTTATAAAGCCTTGTATGATCCTTGGTGTCATTTTATTTTTAGTTTATGACGAGTAAGTCTAACTGAGTACCTTCTTGTACTCTAGGTTTATGTCCCACTTGTTGTAGATAATACAGTCTATCATGGATATTGTAAGCACTGCTTCTGTCCCACCGTGGCCGAGGAGTAGGCCATGGGAAAGGCTCTTCTATATATCTAATCTATGATGCTTTTGTGGGATATGATCATAAACTGGCAAGTATTTGAACAATGGTGTGAGATGTTAGTTTAAAAACTATCTTTGCTTCCGCAACTACTGTATTCGAACTGGGTATTGTAATAACTCGTTCCATACTCTGATGTATGTTGAACTACTTGTGAACTTATGTAACATGTGGTTTGTATGTTGAATCATGTATGATCTTGGTTGGGTGTTGGATTATTCGAGGTTCTGCGTGATACTCGACGGACTACCGGGTTTATAGGGGCTTAAGTATGACGGTGTGATTGCTTTGGTGGTTGCTATTGTACTTATGCTTTTATAAATTGGTCGGTTTTACCGCAAACGGTCTGCCCAAGATGTAGTTATATGCCGAATCAAAGTTTGCAACCTTGATGTGAGGAACTCGGACCTAGTGTTCTCGCCTTCTCTAAGGGAAACTTGTAGGTTGATTCTCCCGAGGGGGTATGCTGACATGCCTAGCATTACCCCATAGAAGGGTTCTTTGACTAAGAGGAGGCGCTTTCTAGGCAATCCTAGACTATCATATGCATTGGCGAAGAGGAGGTTGAGGCCACTGTCGCTATCAATTAAGGTTCGACCGACCTTGTAATTCCTGATGTAGGGCTATATGATCAGCGGTAGTAGTGGACCGTCGAATAAATTCAGGCGATGGTCCTGAATATCGAATTGGATTGGCACCTTTGTCCATTTAAGCCTTTTGTTCGAGGGCTGGGTGCTGTTCACCTAGCACTCGACCTACTTTAACTTGGTCTTGGAGGCTGGTGTGGCTGTGCCACCATAGATTATGGCAATCTCATTTTCCCCAAGGCGATCAGATCATCGTTGTTATGGGGGTCAACTCGACATTGGGGTGGCTCTTGCCTGACTGGCCCCTGGGGCTTGCGTGCCTGTTCTTCTTCCTGCTTCCATTTCTTATAGACTAAATAATCTACAAAACTATGTTTGGTAGAACGATGAACAGGACAATAGATGGAAATGTCTTCAGGTTTACCTTGCCGTGCAATGGTGCCTTTCCTTTCCCTATGACTAGGACTTCAGCTTCACCAGTCTTGCGCTTCTTATCCTTGTTCTTCTTCTTATCTTTCGTGTTAGACTGTCCATTCATTTAGCCTTGGGCGTCGGCTACCTTTGCCGTTGCATCGAGGATCTTGTAGAGTTCAGCAACCATCTTTGGGTTCTTGGTGGCTAACTTTTCCGCAGTTAGTTCGTCCATGCACCCTTGCTTGAAGGCTACAATCACCCGATCTTCACTCATGTCAGGGATCGTGTTACGAATCTTGCTAAACCTATGGATAAAGTCTCGAAGATGCTCATTGGATTTCTGAACGTATGCAAATAGGTCATCCTCGTGGCCAGGACGGCTATAAGTTGGATGAAAGTTGGCTTCGAATAGCTAGCGTAGATGGCTCCAAGATTGGACTGTGCACTCGAGCAAATTCATCAGCCAAGTTCGGGCAGACCCTTGAAGGACAATCGATAGGAAATTGGCTTTCACATAGTCATCTCCTGCTACTGCCTCGATCACCATGTCATACATCTAGATCCACTCCTTGGGGTTGGTAGTCCCATCATACTTCTCAATGGGTCCAGGGCGGAACTTGTCGGGCCATATCACCTGAAGCAATATGTGCACAAATGCCAAATAGGGGGTGACCGAATAGTTCCTTTGCTGGGCCATGTTGATGTTGATGGTTTCCCGAGCATCGTGATTTCTACGATGTGTCAAGTTTGTGCCATAGATCTTGGCCTCGCCTCGGTTGATAGCGGTTTCCTACCGATCGATTGGATCTCTTGGGAGGAGGGTTACGACCTCTAGACTGAGATCGGGACTTGGCCGCTTTGGCATCCATGCGTTACTTCGTCTAGTTAACCAGATCCTGAGCCTACTCGATGATTTTTGCCAAAGGCGTGCCTTCTTTAGCCAGGGCCCACATAGTTCTAAGGAGCATTCTGAGCTGGATGTTATCTTCCTGGGCTATTCGGAAGTCAAAACTTAGATTCCTTGGAGCTAGGGCTGATTGAGTCGATGTGTAGGGCGCAACAGTATTGAGTTTTGGTGCATTGTTGAGGCATGGAGGTGGTCGAGTAGCTGATGACCTATCCTCATCTGTCGGGGTTTGATCACAACTATCCATATAGATTCGATGACTTTCGATGGGATCTAACTCATTGTCTGAGTCCTCAAAGTCTAGATTGAGTTGAGTGTTTTTGTCGTTCTTCTCTTCCTCGGTGGGGTGTCCCCAGGAGGCAAAAATTTCCTAGACAGCGTGGGTCAGGGATCATCGATCCCCGTCCACTTGAGATTGAAATCACCGTCATGCTCGAATACCAAGCTTCCAAAGTGGATGGTTAGTGGCATGTTGCGGGATGGTGAATAGATCTGAGGTCCTGAGTAGTAGTCGCCCAAAATCTCAAATTTGACCGAAGTCGGCAATACGTCAACGTCGGAATGCGTTGGATCTATATACCAAACTCCACTGATGATCAACATGATCACTCTTTACGCAAAATCCCCTTATCTGGCGTGCCTCTGTCATTGTTTTTTACAGGCAGGTATTCAGTTCTAGGAGGAATTCGCCTGACGCAAAGAGCAAGCACAGTAGAGACACGAATTTTATACTGGTTCAGGCCCTCGAAAAGCAAGTAAAAGTTGTATGTCTAGTTGCTACTTGTTTGTATTACGATCTCATCGAATAGCGAGATGGTGATTACAAGATGGCTATGCCTATGAGAGTTTCGATGATTACAACAGGGCGGATAGCTAGCTATTTATATCCGAGGCCTACTTGCCCTACAAGTTATGTAGTCGTGCCCTAGTCAGAGTCTTGGCGTGATCTTTAGATATCCTTCCTTGAATAGATGAGTTGTGAACCTTCGGACCTTCTTCGGTACGGATTCGGTAGCCAGCATATCTGGTAGTCAGGAATCCTGGGAGTATGGCACCGTCACTAAAACTATCATGTCATATAAAATGAAATGAAGCCTGCCATGTCATCAAAGATGTCTATGTAGCAACCTATTTAATGCAAATAAAACTTACATTAAACTTTGATTGAGACTGGCCTTATTGAGAGAGACAAGTTAGAGCATTGGGAAGATGAAAAGGAGCTGTATAGTAGTTTTTGAAGTCTAAAATTGGGGAGCGCTAGCGCCCGGACGTCCGATGGATACGGATCCATTGGGTGGTTCCGTGGATGCACTCCCCCAGCATGCGCTCTTCCTTCTCAGTTTCGCACCGCACGCTACCAGCACGCCCCCCCACCGACGCGCGCAAGGAGCGAGCCCGCTGGACCGACGCCGCCGCCCTGAGATCGCGCGCCCGCACGAACTAGCGCTGCTGCGTCTTTGTCGAACGAAGAGCCCCGTTATCACCGACAAACCCGCGACCCGCGATGCCTACAAAGAGCCCCGCTAGCCTCTGTGCCACGCGAGTCCGTCCGCCCCTAGATCGCCCCACAGCCCGTTGCGTCCGCCCCACGCCCGCGGCAAGCATGCTGCATGCCCAAAGCCCCCATGGCCACATCACCCCATGTCCGTCGACCCCAGCACCTCCGCCCGCTAGGCCCCGGCGAACCACACACCCCCATTCGACCCGGCTCGCCCCTCCCTGGCCGAACAACATAGAAAGCTGGAATAAAAACAAGTGCAACAACACAAAAACAACTACTACAACATTAGGCAGAAGCAGCTGAAACACCATGAACATATATATTGCAACAACAAGGAACAACAGCTGCAACATTAGGATGAAGCAGTTGAAACACCATGAACATATTATTGCAACAACAAGGAACAACAGCTGAAACATTAGGCTGTAGCAGCTGAAACACCATGAACATATTATTGTAACAACACCGAACAAGCTGCTGCAACAATAGGTTGAAGAAGCTGAAACATTTGGAACATATTATTGCAACACTGGTGTAAAGCATATGAACAACGCTTGAAAATAAAAACACTTGCAATAACATAGAACAACTACTGCAATATAAGATTGAAGCAACTGAAACATACTGCAATATCTCAAGCAATACTACTGCAACATCGCAAAAACATGTGTTTCAACAACCCAAAAAAATCCCATTGCAACATTCGAAATCGTCTGTTGTAACATAAAAAACATTGCAACACGGCGAGATCTGACCCTGAGAGCTCGTCGGAACCCTAGCCACCGCCGCATCCCTTAGATCTAGAGGAGGAGGAGGGGTAGAAGGAGGAGGAGCAGGCCTCAGATCCAGATCCCTTCGCCACATACCTCGTCGGAGCCACCGCCGTCGTCCTCGTCTCTGGTGGGGTGTGGGAGCCAGGTCGCAGGGACGTTGAGGGTGCATGGAGGTCGCGGTGGGCGAGGGACGGAGGGAGGAAGGGAGCACCGACGGGCGGGGCGGGGGGGGGGGGGCACTGCAAGCTCGCGGGCGCGGTGTCCCCTATCCCAGCGACGGCGCGGAGAGCGAGCAGGAAAGCGACGCGGAGGGGAGCGGGTGCGGGGGAGCAGCACGTAGAAGAGCGAGTGAGGGGGAGAGGGTGCGGGGGAGCGGACGGAGCTGGGGAAATGGGCCGAGTGTGAGTGGGAGTGCGTGATATTCAACCGGTCGGACGCCCGATCTATAGCATTGCGGTCTAAAATTGCCAACTCGTTCATTCGCAATAGCCTATGCCGTACAGTACACAGCAATCTACGCGGTGCACGCATCGAGCCATTCGTGCCGTGTGGGCTTCTCCACCTTGCAGGAATCTTTTTTTTTTTTGTTTTACAAAAAACTTGCAGGAATCGTTGTCCCGCAAGCAGGTTCCTGGTAGAATAGAACAGAGAGCGCTACTCGTTTCAGAAAAATGAAATCCCGTAGCGCCTTTTGCTTACAGTACGGACAGATTCTGCCTTTTCATCACAAGGAGAATTAAAGAAATGGAGTATCCCAACACGTCATCTTGTTCGTTCGTAGCGTGCCTACCTGGCCAGCAACAAGTCTCTCCCTTCTCTGACACGTGCCATTCAACCTGACGGAGAAGACACACACACACGGCGCCACGACGCGAAGGCGAAGGTGCCTTCAACGTTAGGACCGAGGCGGTGATCCGTCTGAAGTGGTCAGCGTCCAAATCCATACGGCCGCAGCCGCAGTGGTGGCGGAACGAAATCGGCGGGCCGGTTCCGGCCAACCACCGTCCTGCTTCTTCCGATCCCATCCCCGATTCCAAAGTTCAACATCCATTTTTTTTCAATTCGTTCCCGCAGCCACCGTCGTGGTCGCGGTCGCCACCCGCCACCCACGACTCTTCCACCTCCGGCCTCTCTGGCCGTTTCAATTTCGGACCACACCACCACAGGGAGAGATCAATCGAAAGCGGAGCCGTGTTGAGAGCAACCAAGGAAGCAGGCGCCCGGGCGGCGATGGAGAACGGCAACAACGGCGGCCACCCGCCTCACTACCCGCCGTACCAATACCCGTACCCGCAGGCGCAGGCGCAGGCGCAGCTGCATCCTTACGGGTACCAGTACCCGCCTGCGCCGCCGCCGTCGTCTGCCGCGCCGGCCGCGCCATACCTCTCTCCGTCTCCATCCTTCCCGAGCTATGCCCCCGCCCCGCCCCCGCCGCCGCAGCAGTACCACTCCGGCCCGCTCCAGGCGTACCCGCCACCGCCGCAGTACCACGCCTACCCGCCGCCGCCGCATCCATCGCCTTATGGCTACGGGTACGACCCCTACCCATCATCCCCGTACCCATCCTCCTACCCGGGGCTCTCTCCCAGCTCCAGCTTCCACCACCAGCACGCCTCCGCGCCCGAACCCCCGTCGCCGGCGCCCTCCGCGCCGTCGTACCCCATCGAGGATGTCCTCGCCTCCATGCGCCTCTCCGACCGTCACGACTACGCGTCGTCGCCCTCCGTGCCCCCGCCCTCCACCCCCTTCTCGGGCGATGGGAGCAGCCACGGCGGCGGGATGCAGGTGGTGCCCTATGGCGCGGCAGCCGGAGGGTCGCAGCACGGAGGCGGGATGCAGATGGTGCCCTACGGCGCGGCCGCGGGAGGGTCGCAGCACGGCGGCAGCTTCAGGGCATCGCTCAAGGTGGTGCTGCTCCACGGCAGCCTCGACATCTGGGTGCACGACGCCCGGCACTTGCCTAATAAGGATATGTTCTCCAAGAGGGTCGGCGAGCTCCTCGGCCCGCGCATCACCAGCGCTGTCGGCAGCAAGATGTCCAGCGCGTCCATGACCAGCGACCCCTATGTCACCGTTCAGGTCTCCTATGCCACCGTCGCGCGGACCTATGTCATCCCCAACTGTGAGAATCCAGTCTGGTCACAGAACTTCTTGGTGCCCGTCGGGCATGAGGCTGCCGAAGTCCAGTTTGTTGTCAAGGACAGTGATGTCTTCGGTGCTCAGATCATCGGTGTTGTGTCCATTCCCGCTGAGAAGCTTCTGACAGGGGAAAGGATTCAGGGTGTCTACCCCGTCCTTGAGCCCAATGGCAAGCCATGTGCTCCAGGAGCTGTACTACATTTGTCGATACAGTACATCCCCGTCGCTCAGCTCACAATGTACCACCATGGCGTCATTGCTGGTCCAGACAGTCTTGGCATACCTCATACTTACTTCCCGCTTAGGCGCGGCATGAGAGTGACCCTGTATCAAGACGCCCATGTGCCTGATGGTTGTCTCCCAGACATATGGCTTGGCAATGGGCTGCGCTACCAGCACGGGCAGTGCTGGCGTGATATCTATGATGCCATATGCCAGGCAAGGAAGTTGATTTACATCGTGGGGTGGTCTGTTTTCCACACAATCCACCTCGTGAGAGATGGCACTCAAGCTCCATCACTTGGGGACCTGTTGACGATGAAGTCACAGGAAGGGGTGCGTGTGCTGCTGCTTGTTTGGGATGATCCTACATCAAGGAGCATTCTTGGATATAAGTTGGTATGTATTATTATCTATCAAGTTGAAAATATGCTGCTTTAAGGTCTTCATGCTATAAAAGACATAATTTTGTGTCTAGAAACTTTAATGATTTTAATGTTAATTACTTATTAGGTGTCTTTTCAAATTAGCTGCATGGTAGCACCAATGATATTTCTCTGTTATTGGAATCGGTACACCAATTTCATGATTAAACTTTATGGCATTGAGCAAACTATGATGTAACCTTTATATTTGTTTCTGTGGTGTTCAAGTAAATGATTTGCAGAAATACTAGTTGTCATCTGTACTGTATAGTATTAAGTGGATATTCATCAATGTAGTGTCCAGCTTCCCTATGATATATTACATCCGTTCTAAATTATAGTTCAGTTCAGCTTTCTCTAACTTTATCTAAGTTTATAGAAAAATGCGCCAACATCTATAACATCAAATTAGTTTTACTAAATTCTCCATGGGTAGTTTGGTAGCTTATTCACTAGACATTTGATAACATACTTTTCACATATTTCATGATGTTTAAGAATCGAGTGCATCATGTTTATGAAAGTTTCAATCATAGGATGGTTTCATGGGCACACGAGATGAGGAGACACGCAGATTTTTCAAGCATTCTTCAGTCCAAGTGTTGCTGTGCCCACGATCTGCTGGGAAACGCCACAGCTGGGTGAAACAGCAGGTTATCTCTATTCTCAAATGTCAACAGTGACGATGATGTCGTACAAATTTACCATTCATGATGGTTCATATTTGTTTTTTCTCACAAAGTATTACATCAATCTTTACCATACGTGTACTTGTGTACACCAAGCATAGTTGGGGCCAACGACCCCCCGCCCCCGCCGCCGCCCCTGCCCCGCGGTGTCTCCGTTGCCCCTGTTTGCATTGTGTTTCTTGAGTGCCATCTATTTATGTAAGAAGACTGTGTGGACCAGGAAACAGGAACCATTTTTACTCATCATCAGAAAACAGTTATTGTGGATGCTGATGCTGGCAACTATAGGAGAAAGATAGTTGCTTTTGTTGGAGGACTTGATTTATGTGGCGGGCGATATGATACACCTTGGCATCCTCTGTTTCGGACTCTTCAGAATGAGCACAAGGAGGATTATTATAATCCAAACTTTAATGTAAGTCTCGTTTCTGTGCAATTTCTTATGTAATGATTCCTAGAATTTCTTAATACTGAAAATGTAGGAACCTTTTATGATATTTTGTTCTTAGTTTATCAAAAGGAAAATATTTTTGCATAAGAATAACTAATATTAACATTGCCCTATTCTCTGTCTTTTCTTTGTGGCAATACTGAACATAGTTCTTTGCCATTTTCTAGCATAGGAAAAAATATTAGCGCTTGCCTAATTTTCTTTGTGGGCTGTGTATTCTCAAGAGATTTTTGGTTCTCCTTCCTGTTGCATTTTGGTTTTGCATCACTTGCTCCACAACCTACTGACCAATCCTTGGATGGTGGAGAAAAGTTGATAATTCTGCTAGTGGAGATTTGAGGAAGGGTATGAATTCTCTAGTCATTTTGGGAGCCTGGAGCATCTGGCGGCACAGAAATGATTGCGTTTTCAATGGCGCAACCCCAAATGTTATTATGATTTATGATGCTGGCTTTGGCAAGGTAAGAGGCCCATTGGTGGACCCTGGCAGGAGCCAAGGGGATCTCCCTGCTCACTGCCGGAGGAGCAGTCTAGAGGACTGATGTAGCGGTCGGGTCGTCCTTTTGCTTTTAACCGGTGATTTAGTTTCCTTGTAGTAGCGGGTGTTTGTGTGTGTGGGTTTGGGTCTATGTATGACTCTCTTCTATTAATACAATGATATGCAGCTCTCCTGCATGTTCAAGAAAAAAAAAATTCTGTGCTGAACTGCTGATCCTGAATACAATTCTTCTCATTATTTTGCAGACAGTTGATGCTCGTGGTCCAAGGGAACCGTGGCATGACTTGCATTCTAAGATCGATGGTCCAGCTGCTTATGATGTTCTACAAAACTTTCAGGAGCGTTGGTTAAAAGCGGCCAAACGGCATGGGATTAAAAAGTTGGCAAAATCGTACGACGATGCAATGCTCAGTATTGAAAGAATACCAGATATTATAAACATAAATGATGCAATATATTTTAGCGACAATGATCCAGAGACATGGCATGTTCAGGTGTTTATAACATTCCTATATAGTTGAAAAGGAAAACCAACTTTTATCCCTTTGTGCTATTTTGCCTTGCAAGCATTGAATTTTCTTTTACTTTGGAATTCAGGTGTTCCGGTCTATTGATTCAAACTCTGCCAAGGGATTTCCAAAGGATCCACGGGCAGCAACCATGAAGGTAACTGTTATCTACCATCTACCAATGCGATATTTGTAGGATTTTCCATTTTGATGTTGACTAACACTTCTGCTTTGGCCAACAGAATCTTGTTTGTGGAAAGAATGTACTTATTGACATGAGCATACATACGGCTTATGTCCATGCTATCCGGGCAGCCCAACATTATATTTATATTGAGAATCAGTACTTCATTGGTTCTTCATTTAATTGGGATTCAAACAAGGATTTAGGTAAATGATGAGTGTCAACTTTTGTTTTGCGTTCTTCTATATAGTACAATGCACATTGTTTCTTCCAGAAAAACATTCTACAGTCCTTTACCCCTTTCCTCTTTTTACTACACATCTCACTTGAAAACTTTTTCTGCATGTCAGGGGCTAACAATTTAATTCCAATTGAAATTGCTCTCAAAATTGCAAACAAGATTAAGGCAAATGAAAGGTTTTCTGCATACATAGTGGTTCCTATGTGGCCTGAGGGTAATCCAACTGGTGCTGCAACACAACGAATTCTTTACTGGCAGGTTAGATCCACAGTTCTATCATTGTTCATTTCTTGTTTCATGTGTTCCTGTAGATGATATTTTTTCATATGGCTTAATCACGTCTTTTTTATATTTACACTGCAGAACAAAACCATGCAAATGATGTACGAGACAATATACAGGGCCTTGAAAGAAGTAGGCCTGGATGATATGTATGAGCCTCAGGATTATTTAAACTTCTTCTGTCTTGGCAATCGTGAAGTTGCTGACTGCACTAGCATTTCAAATGCTTCAAATACAGCAAATAATCCTCAGGTGACTACTTTCTTGTTTTTGTTCCACAAATTATGCCGACTTAGAGAGCAATTTTAATTTGTTGCAGCAAAAAACATTTCAGTTAAGTATTAAATAGTGTAGGTAAAAATATGAGTTGTGTGACCTTTAGGTGGACTTTGCTCAACAGATCTCCATTTTCTTGGCAAAGTACTGATATGGTTCCTTTAGACTGTATGTTGAAGTGTGAAAACATTAAGATTTGGATTTTGAACATCTGGGAATTCCCATACCATGATGATTCTTAAAGGATATATAGGTTTTTGTTTGAAAAGAAATTCTTGGTCAATGACTGAAGTGATTTGACTTACTCATGTGGATGCTCGACAAAAAATTGTGTCTTGTGGATACTGAACTAGCTCTACAAAAAGTTGCTACTTGTGGATGTTGAACTTGTAACCGTTACCTAAACATTATTTGCCCTCATGTAATCAGTTTTGGAATTGACTGTCTTCATGCTGTGTTCTTCTCCTGAATATGGCATGTATGGAAGCTTATTTTGCATTTAATGTTCAGGAACAAGCTAGGAAAAATAGGAGATTCATGGTCTATGTACATTCGAAAGGCATGATTGTGGATGATGAGTATGTTATCATTGGATCGGCTAATATTAACCAGAGATCCATGGAAGGAATAAGAGACACTGAGATTGCGATGGGAGCGTATCAGCCACAATATACATGGGCTAATAAGCTTTCTGCCCCACGTGGACAGGTATTGCCCCTTTACTCAAGCTGACATACAAAACTGGGCTGTGCCCCTAAGCTCCTGTTATGAGATTGGACTTGGAATTATTTATACTTTCATGTCCTCACTGCTACTGCTTTGCTGAGGCTATACATTAGTTTCAGCTGTTTGTCATGTTAGGGGTGCAATTGATTTCACGACGCAACCTTTTGCCATACACTAAATTTAATCTATTGATTGATTTTCACTTTGTAGATTTATGGCTACAGAATGTCCTTATGGGCTGAGCATATTGGAAGCATTGAGGAAGACTTCAACTATCCGGAGAGCCTGGAATGCATGAGGCGTGTACGGCATCTTGGGGAAGAGAACTGGAAGCAGTTTGTTGCCGATGAGGTGACAGAGATGAGAGGCCACCTCATGAAGTATCCAGTAAGCGTCGACCGTAAAGGCAAGGTGAAACCACTACCAGGATGCACAACATTCCCAGACTTGGGTGGGAACATCTGTGGCTCATTTACAGCCATCCAGGAGAACCTCACAATATAAAATTTAGTTGTGCATTTTAGTAATGTCTGATGGCCTCTGAGGGACCCTGGAGATCAAAGATAGAGCACTAGCTTATCCTCTTTCTTGAGAGCGTAGATAGGGTGAAGATTTTGCAAGAGCTACTACAGGTTGCAGGCAAGTAGGGGAAATGCTAATAGGGCTTTCTCCTCTTGTCCTTTTTCCTCGATTCACTTAGTACATATAAGTAGGCAATCAATTTGTACCTTTATTGGGTACCTGTGTATAGAAAAATTAGGATATGTCTAGGTGACATTCAGTTGTTTTGGCCTCTCCTGTCAACTGAATTTTTCCCATGCACTTGCACCATCTTCTAACTATATTTACACTGTCTTATTGCTATATTTACAATGATTTATTCAGTGTAATTTATTGAACAGAGTGATATAATTTGGGAATAACACAAATATATACCAAATTTTTCAAAAAAAAAATTACATATTTTTTCTATGGATTCTAGATATCAAACAAATATATATCAAATTGTTCACAAATATCATCAAATTTTTCACAAACTTACAAATTTACAAAATTTTCTATAGCGAGAAGCGTGCATGACGAACTGCATGCGACGTGTCCTGGATCGGATCTCCTGTGTGCATGCGCCCAGCCAGCAGGCATGGCGGCCGGTCGCTGCTCCACTTTTGCCACGTACTACGCGCGCACGGATGATGGATGCATACACCTAACAATGGCGGATGCATCGGACGGCCTGGGCCATCGGCCGACGGCAACAAACGGTCCAAAAATCAGTTGATACAAGCTCCTAAATTAACCGGTTGATAGATAACAATACTAAAAAATTAAAGAGGTTCAGGAATATCACATTTGGACCAACTGCCAAGATATTCCATGTAAATCCCGGAAAGTAAGTGTTTAGAGTGTAAATTGATCCTGCAGAGCATTTTGAAGTGTTTTCCCCTTTTGGTATTTTTTGATGAAATCGTGAATTCCTTATTTCTTGAGCAATGCATCTCAAGGGGTGTGAAAGATTGGAATCAACAAGCTGAAGCTAGAAAGAGGAGATTAAAAAATGTCTAGAGAAAAATAAAACCCTACTCTAAAGCAGTTACCCAGTTATGTGTTGATATTCATTATCACAGCGTAGACCATGCTGAAACTTGAAACCACGCTCTCGATCATTTCCTCCACCTCTCGGCCTGAATTTTGACACCCATATACCTTCCGAGCATCATGACGGTGGCCTGCGGGTTGGTCCCGGGGGAGTACTTGAACGTGGAGCTGTCGATCACCCTGAGTCGCTGCACGCCGAACACCCGGTAATCGTCGTCGACGACGGCGCCGACTTGGCATCCGCCGTGGTAGTGCCAGATGGTCATGACGGTGTCCCTGCAGTACTGCTCGGGCGTCCGGGAGTCGTTGACGTGCCGCGGCAGGAGGTTGACGGGGAAGTTGGCGGAGTCGGTGAAGATGGACTCCACGGAGGCGTTGGCGTAGGTGAAGTTGGCGAAGGCCCGGGACTGGATCACCCGCTCGATCGTCTGGATGCCGTGCACGCACCGCTCCAGGTCCTCCGACTCCTGGAAGTAGTTGAACGTCACCGCCGGGTTCGCGCGCGGGTCGGCGGACCGCAGCTCGATGTGGCCCGACGACACGGGGCCCAGGATCTTCTCCAGGATGAAGCCGCCCCGGAACGCCCGCCTGTCCAGCCGCCGCATCGCCTCCGCCGCGCGCTCCAGAGCCTCCGGGGTTCTCTGCTTCGGCGGCAACGTGCCCAGCTGCCCGGTCTGCCGCACGACGTACGGTCCGTCAGTAGTCAGTACATTTCCGGTTACGCTGTCATCTGGGGTTCGCACGACGACCGCACCTGAGGAGAGAAGAGGCCGAAGTTGCGAGCTAGGCAGCGGGCGCCCTCGGAGACGGGGATGCCGAACTCGGAGCCGCTGACGCCCTCTATGAAGCTGCCGGAGCGGGTGATCCCGACGACCTGCACGAGCGAGAGCGTGACGGGCACCGGCGACGGGATGAACACCGAGTTCATCGGGTTGTCGGCCACGCCCTGCCCGACCATGGGCTGGTCGACCAGCACCTGGATGCCGTGCGCCTCCAGGTGAGCCTGCGGGCCGACGCCGCTCAGCATCAGCAGCTGCGGGCTCCCCAGCGTCCCCGCGGACAGGATCACCTCGTTCTTGGCGCCGTCGCGGAGGTACACCCGGTGCTGCACCCCGAGCGGGTCCGTGAACACTACGCCGTACGCCACCGGGTACGGCACACCCTCTTGCTGCCTGAAGAGGATCCTCGAGACGGTAGCGTAGAGGAACACGGTGAGCCCCCTGGGTCGCGCGTGGCGGAGGAAGTCGGCGGCGGTGTGCCGCTGGCCGCTGTTGTCGAAGATGGTGCCCCCGATCTTGGTGCCCGGGACGTGGTCGAAGGTGAAGCCGTTGTCGGGCGTGACGCCGGCCTCGAGCAGCGCGTCGCGGAGCGCGGCCTGCCACGGGGGCACGTCGGGGCGGAACACGAGCGCGCGCTCCACCCAGCGGTAGGACGAGTTGACGAGGCGGGTGTCCCACCCGGCGGCGCGCACGTAGTCGTTGCTGGCCCGCGTGTAGAACCCAGCGTTGAGGCAGCTCCCGCCGCCCAGCACCCGCGCCCGCGCGTTCACCACGCCGTCCTCGGAGATGAACCGCTGCGCGGGCGACGCCGGGGACGTGTCCGCCAGCGCGTCCGTGAAGTGCTGCTGGTTGGACATGTTGCGGTACGGGAGGCCCCCGCGCTCGAGGAGCAGCACGCGCGAGTGCTCCGATAACGTCGCCGCCAGCGGGCACCCCGACGTGCCGCCGCCGATGACGATGTAGTTGTACTGCGACACCAGGGGCACGTCCTGTGCGTGGCGCACGAACCGCAGGTTCTCCAGTGGTTCTGCACATACATATGACCATGCTGATTCACAGGTTGCAGAACTGCAGAAATTCCAAAAGAAAAAACGCATGACCGTATTCACGGCATGCAGTCCGGCACGAACCATCCTCCGAGAGCGCGACGAGGCACGAGGAGCCAAGAACGACGGCCAAAACCCCCAGCGCGGCCGAGCTGGCAAGCCCAGGCGCCATTTTCGCAGGGTAATTCAGCAACAGCAGTGATCAGATAGGAGAAAAGTTCGGCTCGCTTATATATTCGGAGTTAGCTCATGGGTAGATCAAGAGTAGATGTTTAAATAAAATAAATACTGCACGGTTGTTCTACGGTGCAAAGATGAGCTGCGACTGCGAGGAATCGAGGAGGCGATAATTTTACAAAGGACAGATATGGTTTGCATCATAGCATGCTGGGGGGATGGTGAGCTTTTTAAACGGAGCTGGATGACGATAAGCGTCAGACGAATTTGTTGTGAGCAGCAAGCACGAGAGTTTACTTGCCAATCTTGAGGTTATTTTAGAGGTATCGTGTGCATGCTTTTCATACGTGAACTGGTATATAGTATTTGTAATCTATTTATGATTCGGCCTCCCCGTCTTTGCTTTACAGGACATATGGCCACAACGCCTTATTTTGGGATGATGTATGGTCGGAGGAGATTCCGTTAAAACTTGCCTTCCCAAGAATTTATGCATTCCACTTCCACTTACCCCCCCCCCCCCCCCCCCCCCCCCCCCCCCCCCCCCACACACACACACACACACACACACACAAAGAATTTATGCATATTTACAGAAATAAAAAGGCTCTAGTCAGGGAATGCTGGGGTGGAGAAGATTGGATTTTTGATTTTGTGAGAAGTTTTGGTATGGAGGAAGCTACAGAATGGGAATGGCTGTTGGAAAATTACAGAAAGTTGTAGTTAATGATGAGAAAGACATAATTTCATAGAAAATAGAGAAACAAGGAGTATATTCCCCGAAATCAATGTACAGGTGGAATACCTTCAAAGGGGTTGTATGCAAAAGAATGAAGTCTACGAAAACAATCTATAGGTGATGCCTCTAAAGCTGAAAGTTTTCATGGCTTGCTATGGCTCCAAACAGGAGTAGTTCTGAAACAAAGAAAATGGAAGGGGAATGCTAACTTCATTATCTGTAATTTCTCTAGATTCTGTTGATCCTGTTTTCCTTAACTTTGTCTTAGCTAAAAATGATTGAGATTTTTTTTTTGTAAAATCACCAACTGAATGGTTATTCAAATGTCCAACTTTCTGCACAAATGGGAAGATCTTACTGAAGCCGGCAGAGAAATCAAAGGTGAAACATATGAGCAGCGTTACGAAGAAGTGGATGGAGCACTTCCTCAAGAACAAGATGTTAGATTAATTTGGGCCAGGCCCATTATTTATTCTAATTAATCAAATAAACTTCAAAGGCCCACAATTATTGTTAAGTAGAAAAGTGATTAGTACCACATGGGAAATTCACTAAAAAGATTCTTAACTTAAATAGTGAGTCTTAAGACTCTCACATAGATAAGTTGAGAGGGAGAACCGGGAGGCCACACGCGCGCCGCCGTCGCCGGGCCGTGGCCGTGGCCTGGCCTGGCCTGGTTTTATCGCTTGGCCCAACCAAAACCCTAGCTGCCGCAGCCAACGCCCAACCACCCTGTCCAGGTTCATTCTCCCGACAGGGCCTAACGGACAGATGGGGAACGGCGCGGCTATAAGGGGGGCGCCCCTGTCCGGCGAGGGACAGACCCGACTCTTCCTCTTCCTCCTCTCCGCAACATCTGAGCGTTGAGCTGTTCATCTGCATCTCCGACCGTTCCTCCTCTCCGCAACATCTGAGCGTTGAGTTGTTCATCTGCATCTCCGACCGTTCCTCGGCGCGGCTATAAGGGGGGCGCCCCTGTCCGGCGAGGGACAGACCCGACTCTTCCTCTTCCTCCTCTCCGCAACATCTGAGCGTTGAGCTGTTCATCTGCATCTCCGACCGTTCCTCCTCTCCGCAACATCTGAGCGTTGAGCTGTTCATCTGCATCTCCGACCGTTCCTCCTCTCCGCAGGAAGCTTCGGTAGCAGGCCTCCAGAACTTCTCCCGTCAAGCCTACCTGCACGGGTAGGCGGGGAATCAAGTTTTTGGAGAGCGCCGGCTTCCCGGCGCGACAGCTGCCCCGTCTCTGCTTCTGCAGATTCCTGTTCGGGTGCTTCTGCTTCCTGACGGGAGAGTCCGTGCTACTGCTCCGACACTTCTGCTTCCTGACGGGAGAGTCCCGTGCTACTGCTCCGACACCGCACCTGCAGAAGCTTCCCGGCGCGACCTCCTCTGCAACATGGTGGACACGAGGAGGACTGGTGCCCGCACTAATGCCACCGACGGAGAAGATGGTGGTTCACTGTCCGCGGGTACCGGCAGTCCCACCCTAGGGTATAAACCTAATCCCACTATGCGCTATTGTTCATATGCTTTTCTGTTAGCGTTGATAGGTTGATAGCGTACTTGGTTGCTGCTCCGTTAAATACTACTTGCAGTAGTGGTGGTGTTACAGTATGGTTAGTGGTACTATTACTATTGGTTAAGTCATTTTTATGGATTAATATAAGTCATAAATTGACCAAATATTCAACAATCCAAAAACTTGATAGGTCTTTTTCGGCTGCTAGTTTTGCTGCGTCACTAAAACCACCATCATTGAAAGATGATGATCCAACTATAAAGTGTGGCGTGTCCGTTCCAAGCTGTGGTTCACTAGTATGCGTTGTGAGCACGTGATCAAGAGAAAGCGCATTGAACCTCCTTTCTCTCACGAGGAGGAGATTAAGTTCAATGAGGCAGATAACTTGTTCAAGGGGGCTCTCATCAGCATATTAGCTGAAAGCATGGTGCAAGTGTACATGGATATGGACACCGGCAAGGACATGTGGGATGCACTTGAGGCCAAGTTCGGTGTTGCCAATGCTAGCACTGAGCTGTACATCATGGAGAAGTTCTATGACTACAAGATGGTCGATGACCAATCTGTAGTAGAGCAGGCTCATGAGATACAGATGCTGGCAAAGGAACTCCAGAACAATGAGTGTGAGTTGCCTGACAAGTTTGTGGCCGGCGGTATCATCGCTAAGCTGCCACCTACTTGGTCGAGCTTTGCCACTACTCTAAAGCACAGGAGGCAAGTGTTCAGTGTGACTGATCTCATTGCTACTCTTGGTGTGGAGGAGAATGCTAGGGCAAAGGACACTCATGGCAAGAAAGCGCATGAGGAGGGTTCTAGCGCCAATCTGGTGCAAAAGACGAACTTTCATGCCGCACAGAGGAAGAAGAAAAACAAGCCTGCAGTCAAGCCTAAAGCTGCAACTTTTAAGAAGAAGGGCAAGGAAAAAGAAAAGGGTCTTTGCTTTGTCTGCGGTGCATCTGACCATTGGGCAAAAGAGTGCCCTGACCGCAAGGATAAGCATAAGAAGACCGCAAACATGGTTGTTAGCGAATCTGGAGGATCTGGGTACGGTAATCATCTACCTACAGTTTTTTCAGTTTGTCTCTCGCCTGAGTGGTGGGTTGACACGGGTGCTAACATTCATGTATGTTCTGATGTTTCTTTGTTTTCTTCTTATCAGGAACAAAGAGGTTGCTCCTTGCTGATGGGAAATGGTACGCATGCTGTTGTACTTGGTGTTGGTACGATCAATCTAAAGTTTACTTCAGGAAAGATCGTGTAGCTAAAGAACGTGCAGCATGTCCCCTCCATCAAGAAGAATCTCGTTAGTGGGTCTCTATTGTGTAGAGACGGCTTTAGACTTGTGTTTGAGTCCAATAAATGTGTTGTATCCAAGTATGGAACCTTTGTTGGAAAAGGCTATGAAAGCGGAGGCTTGTTCCGCTTCTCTTTGATGGATTCTTGTGATAAAATTGTGAACCATGTGAGAAATGATGATGAGTCTAATGTTTGGCATTCCTGACTCTGTCACATCAATGTTGGTTGTATGATGCGCTTAGCTAGTTTAAAATTAATCCCTAAAATTGATCTGGTCAAAGGGTCTAAGTGCCATGCTTATGTTCAAGCGAAGCAACCTCGCAAGCCTCACAAGGCTGTGAAAGAGGCGAGAAATTTGGCACCGCTAGATCTCATTCATTCTGATCTGTGCGAGATGAATGGTGTGTTGACCAAAGGAGGAAAGAAATATTTCATGACTCTTATTGATGATAGCACTAGATTTTGCTATGTGTACTTGCTAAAAACAAAGGATGAAGCAATGCATTATTTTAAAATCTATAAAGCTGAAGTAGAGAACCAATTAGAAAGAAAAATCAAACGGTTGAGGTCTGATCGTGGGGGAGAATACTTTTCACATGAGTTCGATTCATTATGCGAGGAACATGGAATTATTCATGAGAGGACGCCTCCATACTCCCCCCAATCCAATGGGATTGCCGAACGAAAGAATCGCACTCTAACTGCGGGACTTTCCAACGAATGGTGAGGTGAGGCTATATTGACGGCATGTCATGTCCTGAATAGAGTTCCTACAAAGAATAAAGAAGTAACACCATTCGAGGAATGGGAAAAGAAAAGGTTGACTCTCTCATACCTGCGCACTTGGGGATGCTTGGCCAAGTTGAATGTGCCAATCGTCAAAAAAACGCAAACTTGGACCAAAAACTGTAGATTGTGTGTTCCTCGTTTACGCTTTACACAACGTCAGCTATAGATTCCTAGTTGTAAGCTCTGGAGTACCTGACATACGTGTTGGTGCAGTGATTGAGTCCAGAGATGCTACATTCTTTGAGAATGAATTTCCTATGAGAGGAAATGTACCTAGCACATCTAGTCAAAAACCTGTTGATTCCCCCGTGGCGCCAACAGAACATCTTGAACAAACATGTGTTGAGAATCCTGAGGAGGGTAATAGTGGAGCTACTTGAAAGAGTAAGAGACAGAGGACTGTAAAGTCTTTTGGTGATGATTTCACTATATACCTCGTGGATGACACTCCAAGCACCATTGCTGAGGCATTTTCCTCTCTCGATGCTGACTACTGGAAGGAAGCAATGCGAAGTGAGATGGATTCAATTATGACCAATGGAACTTGGGAGATTGTTGATCGTCCTTATGGGTGCAAGCCTGTAGGATGTAAATGGGTGTTCAAGAAAAAGCTTAGGCCTGATGGTATGATTGAAAAGTACAAGGCAAGGCTTGTGGCTATGGGTTATACCTAGAAAGAAGGCGAGGACTTCTTTGATACTTATTCACTAGTGGCCCGATTGACCACAGTCCGAGTACTGCTTGCCCTAGCTGCGTCTCATGGTCTTTTCGTTCATCAGATGGATGTTAAGATGGCTTTCCTAAATGGAGAGTTAGATGAGGAGATCTACATGGATCAGCCTGATGGTTTCATAGTAGAAGGTCAAGAAGGAAAGGTGTGTAAATTATTGAAGTCTTTGTATGGCCTAAAACAAGCACCTAAGCAATGGCATGAAAAGTTTGATAAAACTATGACATCTGCTGGCTTCATTGCGAATGAAGCCGACAAATGTGTGTACTACCGCTATGGTGGGGGAGAAGGAGTAATCCTATGCTTGTATGTGGATGACATACTAATCTTTGGGACAAGCCTCAATGTGATTGAGGAAGTCAAGGACTTTCTGTCAAAGAGCTTTGACATGAAGGATTTGGGAGTGGCTGATGTGATACTAAACATCAAACTACTAAGGGGAGAAAATGGTGGGGTAACACTTGTACAAACTCACTATGTGGAAAAGGTACTGAGTCGCTTTGGTTATAGTGACTGCAAGCCTGTGTCCACTCCCTATGATCCAAGCGTGATCCTGAGAAAGAACCGAAGAATAATGAGGGATCAGTTGAGATACTCCCAAATCATCGGCTCGCTAATGTACTTGGCTAGTGCAACGAGGCCTGACATCTCATTTGCTATGAGCAAATTAAGCCGGTTTGTTTCAAATCCGGGAGATGATCACTGGCGTGCTCTTGAAAGAGTATTGTGCTATCTAAAGGGAACGTCAAGCTTTGGCATTCACTATACTGGGTACCCGAAGGTACTCGAGGGCTATTGTGATGCAAATTAGATATCTGATGCTGATGAGTTAAAGGCCACAAGTGGATATGCATTCACACTTGGAGGTGGCGTTGTTTCTTGGAAGTCTTGCAAGCAGACCATCTTAACGAGGTCAACAATGGAAGCAGAACTTGCAGCACTTGATACCGCTACTGTTGAGGCTGAATGGCTCCGTGAGCTCCTTATGGATTTGCCGGTGGTTGAAAAACCTGTGCCCGCAATTTCTATGAACTGTGATAACCAAACATTAATTATCAAGGTAAACAGTTCAAAGGACAACATGAAGACCACTAGGCATGTAAAGCGGCGGTTAAAATCTGTTAGAAAATTGAGAAACTCCGGAGTAATAGCATTGGACTATGTCCATACGTCTAAAAATCTGGCAGATCAATTTACTAAGGGACTATCACGTAATGTGATAGATAGTGCATCGAGTGAGATGGGACTGAGACCCACATGAAGTTCTATCGTAGTGGCAACCTGTCCTATGTGATCGGAGATCCCGTGAATTAGGATCCTATGAATTAGGATGGTGAAACAAGCTATGGGTAGACTGAGGGAAGAGACCTTTTTAATAAAGGTTAATCTCTTGAGTAATGCACTTCTCTTCTATCTGTATGGTAGGTTGGCAAATACCTCAATGTGATCCGAGTGGCTTAATGAGAAACAAAGATGTCGGCCTACAGGGCATCTTAAAGGAGCACTTCCTGAAGAACAAGATGTTAGATTAATTTGGGCCAGGCTCATTATTTATTCTAATTAATCAAATAAACTTCAAAGGCCCACAATTATTGTTAAGTGGAAAAGTGATTAGTACCACATGAGAAATTCACTAAAAAGGTTCTCAACTTAAATAGTGAGTCTTAAGACTCTCACATAGACAAGTTGAGAGGGAGAACCGGGAGGCCACACGCGCACGCCGCCGCCGCCGAGCCTAGCGCGCGACGCGCCGGGCCGGGCCGGGCCGGGCCGGGCCGAGGCCGAGGCCGTGGCCTGGCGTGGCCTGGCCTGGTTTTGTCGCTTGGCCCAACCGAAACCCTAGCCGCCGTAGCCAACTCCCAACGCCTAACCACTCTGTCCAGGTTCATTCCCTCGACAGGGCCTAGCGGACAGATGGGGAACGGCGCGGCTATAAGGGGGGGCGCCCCTGTCCGGCGGGGGACAGACCCGACTCTTCCTCTTCCTCCTCTCCGCAGCATCTGAGCGTTGAGCTGTTCATCTGCATCTCCGACCGGAGTTCCCTGCGCGCACAGGAAGCTTCGGTAGCAGGCCTCCGGAACTTCCCCCGTCAAGCGTACCTGCACGGGTAGGCGGGGAATCAAGTTTTTGGGGAGCGCCGGCTTCCCAGCGCGACTGCTGCCCCGTCTCTGCTTCTGCAGATTCCTGTTCGGGTGCTTCTGCTTCCTGACGGGAGAGTTCGTGCTACTGCTCCGATACTTCTGCTTCCTGATGGGAGAGTCCCGTGCTACTGCTCCGACACCGCACCTGCAGAAGCTTTCCGGCGCGACCTCCTCTGCAACATGGTGGACACGAGGAGGACTGGTGCCCGCACCAATGCCACCGACGGAGAAGATGGTGGCTCACTGTCCGCGGGTACCGGCAGTCCCACCCTAGGGTATAAACCTAATCCCACTGTGCGCTATTGTTCATATGCTTTTCTGTTAGCGTTGATAGCGTACTTGGTTGCTGCTTCGTTAAATACTACTTGCAGTAGTGGTGGCATTACAGTATAGTTAGTGGTACTGTTACTATTGGTTAAGTCGTTTTTATGGATTAATATAAGTCGTAAATTGACCAAATATTCAACACAAGAAGCCTCAAGATATGGAGGAGCTTCTGTAATGGTAGTGTGAGAGAGGATGGTTTCTCTTCTCATCTTGTTTTTGGTCTGCGTGTCAGTGTCACGGTTGCTTTTGGGAGGTTGTAGTTTCAAACTTAAGTAGTTTGCTGCTGTTAGCGTTTTCCTCGTGCCTACTTTGTAAGCTGGTATCCCAGCAAGTTGCAGACGTTGTATAAACATATATTTGCTTCCTTATTAAAAGCAGAGTTATCCTTTGTCTAAAAATGCTGCGTAGTGCAAGCATAGCCCCATTCCAAAGCATAAGCTTGGGAAATGGCACCCTAGCTGGTGCAGCAGTGACAAAATCCTGCTGCGATGTAATGTCGATCGACGCTTACGCCGAGCATAAGCCGATTTCCAAAGCATAAGCCAAGAAATTTTGAACTCGACTTGCACAAAGCCGCAAACCAGTAAATAGACCACGGCAATACTACCGCTCCCGTGTGCGAATGAAGTAGCGTTCACCGGCACAGCCATGGCAGGCGCAGGCGCAGGCGCGCAGCCACCTACCGTCCTACCCTGTTCACACTTCCTCTCTTCGTCGCTTAGCCGAACAAAAGGAAACGGAACGAAACAAATCAGGACCATAGTGTCCCGGCCGGGGACGTCAGGGATTTCCAGCAATGCGACCTCTTATTTCTGCTCGTAAGTCGAGCCCTTTTTCACATGCAGTATGTACAAGACAGAAGACACGACTGGAACACAACGAGAGCGTTCCCGCCCGTGCCCGACCTGTCGCATCGGCGCGTCGCGTTCCATCGGCCGCCGTTTCACCTGTTGGCGCCGGCCGTCGCCTGAGTTGGAGTTGCCGGCGCGCGGCGTGATCTCGATGACAAGGCCGGGGAAGACGTCGTCGGGGTCGTGGACGTGCGGGTTGTGCTCCAGGATGTAGGGGTCGCCGCACCTGGCGCTGATGCTGTGCAGCGTCTCCCCCTCCGCCACCACGTACAGCTCGTCGCACGGCTGCGCCCCGCGCACCACCACCGACCCGCCTCTGTTGTACCAGTACTGCTCCTCCTCGTCCCCTAACCCGGCGAGCGACCCAATGACCATCACGAGCGCCAGCAGGGCGCACCACGACGCCATGTCCACCGCCCCCGACCGATGCCGCTGTCCGGCCATCGTCACTGGTAGGAGGACAAATGAGAGCTTGAAGTGTAACTCTCTCTGTGTAGCTAACGGGTAGGGTAGGGGCTGATTTATATAGACGATCAGGACGAGGAGACTCATGGGACTGGACTGCAGTTGCAGGTGGCAAGCTAAGCTAACACACTGCCATGTGACACATGAGATGGTTCCATTGAGACGTCGGCGTGGTGCGATCGAGCAAAAGATGAACAGAGTAGTACGGAGTACCAATAATTTATCACCATACTTTTTTCTCTCGATGACCTTAGAACGTGTGACAGCAAAACATGAAAAGAGTGGTACAGAGGCACGTCACAACTCACAACTAAGGACACATGTTTAAGCTGTTCCGAGTGTTTTTTAAACACAAAACGAAAAAAGGAAAGAAGAAAACTAGCTGTGTGTGTGAGTGCGTCGCAAAGTGCCGGAAAGCCCACGGGTGGCACACCCAATTGTGGAACGTCATTCCATGTCACCCAAACGTTCGTGAACCTACACTCTTTGTCGCTGCTGCAGAAAAGGATAGTGGTTCATCCAGACAGGGCAGAACTGCCACGATCTCCAGAAATCCAAAAAAAGCAACTTATCTGGGTCTAGTGCTGTCCTTCGAGGCCATATATCGAAGCAAACCTTACCACCATTTTCGCCTTTTCGCTGTTGCTCAATGGACTCACAGCCCATGCACGTACGCCACTGCATGTAGCCAAATCATTCCAGGTCTTGAGGCCTGCCAGTAAAGACGATTCCCACCAAATGCACCCAGATTTGTTAGAGATTCAGAGACTATGAGACACCCAGGTTTCCCTTGCTCTAAAACGAAAGGTGAAGGAACGCTAATAATATAGTCGGCTACTAGCTGTATGAATTCTTACATGCTACCTTTCGGTTTACTCATATAGTTGTTACATCTTCACAATTAATATACGGTTTATTTATCTTTCTCACAGAATTTCTTAGTTTTTTTTGTCCAAACCTGCTGTAAGGTTACGCCGGATTCTCCTCTCTTATTCCCTCTCTCATCCACCTTAATATTTTAAGCCAGCCTATTATTATACTTGCTCTGATAAAGCATGCACCGCGGCTAAACACACACCCTGCGAGGCTGCGACGTTTGGTACGGTATGATTTCCTGGCGATCGAGCATCCGAGCTCTGACGACGCTTCAAGGCTATCCAGTGCGGGCGCGGTGACCACGCTCTGCTTGCCAGGCGGCGGCCCATGCATGCGAGACGTACGGCCAATCTCCATCGCGCCCGTGTTCTAGAGCTCGTGCGAACCCAGCCGACATGCACGCGTTCGCCACGGGCCACGGCAAACGGGCAGGGGCGGCAGGTGGCGCGCGCGAGCCGCCTCTCGCTCGACGCACGTCCCCACAAGTCGACGCGTCGCCTCGCCAAACTACCGAACCAAATTATTACTACTCGTCAACGGATGGGCTGGGCGTGGTCACGAAAACTCGCATGCATGTCTGGTGTGTCACAGGACTTTATTAGTCATGCTATAATATTTTTCTTTCACAATAAAATAATAAATAGTGTATTTTTTAACTTGGTTTTTCAGCGAAGTGAACCTTAAGCTTTTTGCAGCGGCACGACCCGGCGACATGAGCCTATAGTGTAGTATGCGTGGAATTGCTTTGCGCGTTTACGAGCCTCGTGGAGAAGCAATGGTTAGTCACGGGGCTCATGCTTTTCTTTTTAACGGTGCCACCTTGCCGCGGCCTCTTTGAATGCCTTGATGCTGGACGGTATGGGCGGCGCTAGGGGTATTCCCCTGTATGCTATAGAATACCCAAGATTTTAGAAACAAACACAAATACATATATGTATACGTACAGGTCCTGTATAGTTACTACTTGACGCAAATTTGGCCCAAAACCCAATAGTATGCAACGACTTTCAGCCCACCAAAGTAAAAAAAAAGGTCACATTGTTTCCTGGCTGCCGCCTGCACCGCTCCGCGACATCACACCTAACGTCATGTTCGTTTGATTATAAGCCGTATTTTTCAGTACGAATAGTATTTTTTTCTCACAACAAATCAATTAATAGTTTTTTCGGCCATGACTTATCAGCCAAGCGAACGGGGCATAACTCCCAACCCTAGCGTCCTGGCTCCGGCGACCGGCGGGCGACGACAACTGGCAAGCCCGGCGCTCTGGCAGCCCGTGACGCCGCAATGGCCACGGTTCGGCTCTGGCCTCCGGCTTGCTGCTTGAGGCAAGGTGAGCGCACTAGCACAGCAGTGTCAGATCCATTATTCAGAGTAAAAATTTAAGATTTCGTTTTCTAATTTTTTACATTGGATTCTTGTAACATAGACGAAGAAGAAGAGTGCTAGCATATTTGCTTTGTGGGAGAGCTGCAATGGCAAAAGAAAATAATTTCCACATCCACACCAAATCCTTCCTCTATTGAGGCAAAGAAAACATTTACATCGAAATTTTTTATCTATACGGAATACCCAGCTGTGAAATCCTAGGTCCACCGGGACAGGGGTTCGAACCCCGCCGGCACCTCCCATAGAGCCTTAGCCACTGGGCTATGCGCCTATCCCCACGAGAGGCTCATACTTCAGCGCTTGGTACTCGGATCTCAAAGGACGCATGCAACGACTCTTGGAAAATATGGGGGTAATAGTTAGTCCCTCGACGAGCGCCCCGTATTTTTTACTATTTAGCTCTTTTCGAACAAAATTTACATTTGGTCCTCTGGGAGACTTAAACTTATCTTTGGACTCTGGGGTCGGCGTCATGAGTCCTGGCGCCGAGGTAACACGTCTCGACGCCACAGATCTTGACGTCGAAGTGCCTGACCGTGCACTGCAGGAAATCCTAGGTGGCGCTGACGTGGCCGGTACCTCGGCGTCAGAATACATGGCGCCGAGCATGCATTTAAAGCAGGCGCCAGTACCGCATGTCTCCATCCGCCGAGGACTTTGCCTCGTCGACCGGTGCGGCGCTGCGTCCCACGGACTCACGGAGCAAGCGGAGGAAGGAGAAGGGGAAGCGAGCGAATCGATCCGAATCCATCTCGATCACGTAATAGTAGCAGCATACTGTAGACTATGCTAGCTACTCCTAGCTGTTAGCACGTCTTAGTACGATCTGGCAACTCAATCGCCATCAGTCACGTCCGTGCGGCAGGGGCAGCATCACGCCTACCGGCTACCGCTTCGCTCTCCCCGTGTGGTGCAGACATTTGTTTACCAGCAAGGTGGATTAACAAACACCGAGTACTACTTGATAGTACTCCTTCCTGCTACATAAAATAAAGTGATCTTGTTGCGCATGCTTTGAGACTGATGAAAAAAGTCGATCGCTTGCATTGAAGAAAAAGAAAGCACGTATGTAACTGTACTCTTCTGCCTGCAATGCTTGTTCCCTTGCCCATGACAAGGCGGAACCTGTTGTCCCTGAGGCTGTTGTTGCACCTGCTGAGTAGGTGCACGGTACTGGGTGGGAGGTGCCTGGTAAGTTTGCTGAGGCTAATGGAACAGTTGTCCACCCGAAGATTGATAGGGCACCCGCCGGACAACCTACACCTTTTGAGCCTGGGGGTGACTAGAAAACCTAGTAATCACCCGCTTGCGCTTCCACTCAGCCTGAGAGTCATGCTGAAGTCCTTCCATGGCAATAGCAGCATTCATCATAGCCCCAAAAGTCTGGTAGTTCCCTGTGTACAGCTCTTTCTGTAGACTACAAGAGAGGCCACGATAGAAACGGTCCCTCTTCTTCTCATCAGTATCGACGTGGGTCCCAGCATACTGTGCCAGATGGTTGAACTTGTTCACATAATCCATCACAGACATGCTCCCTTGCTTCAAGTCCAGGAACTCAGTCAACTTCCTATTCAGCACACCAGCAGGGATGTAGTACTCTATGAAAGCAGCAGTAAACTCTTGCCAAGTCACACGGTGGTCCACCGGCTGCATGGCATTGAACATGTCCCACCATGCACCGGCAGAACCCAACAGCTGCTGCGCTGCAAAGCGCACCTTCTGCTCCTCAGTTATAGTGAGCAACTAAAACTTTTGTTCTAGAATACGAAACCAATGCTCCGCATCTAGAGGCTCAGTAGTCAGCGTGAACATTGGTGGGTGCGTCTTCAAGAAATCCTAGTAAGAACAGGGCCCCTCGGGACCACGGGCTCCACCCCCATTCCTGCCATTGCCACTAGGTCCTCCATAGGCGAAGCCACCAATGGCCTGGGCAAGCATCTCCAAGGCACGGGATGACTCACGCCGAGCAACTAGCATCTCCACCATCATCTCTGCATGAGTCATCGGAGGTGGCGGTGGTGGTGGAGGAGCTAGAAGTGGGGCCTTGTGGCTCTCCCCGTTGTCATTCTCGTTGCCACGACCACTTTCACCTTGGCCTTCGCCAAGGCCATGGCCCGCCCCGGCACTGGTGCTCCCACGACCAGACCTTAGGTTCATCTATAAACAGATAGGAACCAACCATTAAGATCAACCCTCCACATTAGGAACAAGAGACTTAGAGAAATGATAAGACTTTTATTAAAGCATTCTTTTAGGTTATCCTATCAATTCACTAATCTAAATTATATGTGTGGGGGAGTTTAGTTTAAGCAAGATTCTATTTTCATGATGCATGCATCGGCCTACCCGTTCACTCAAGCCGGAATATAGTGGCATTCGCAAAAAAAATTCGGCATATCGCACACTCACTTTCCGTACGCTAAACGATTCTTACATAGCGTAAGGTAGTGTACCTGTAGAAAATTGATTAGATAAAACTAGTGCCGCTATCCTAGATAGATCATATTGCTAGGGTTTATACTTATTTACATAGTTTTATCGCATCATACCTTTCGCAAACTTTTGTTGGTTAAATTTTAGGTTTTGAAAAGAGTTATGAAACTCGTAGACTCATTATTGGCTCTAGTACCACCTGTGGTAGAACCGCCCAAAATAGCACGCTTCCAGAGGCACTCATCTTCCACCATACACTAAGCACCCCGAAAGCTAGCTACATCAAACGGTTCCATTGAGCACACCCCAAGGGAGAACTTGAACAATCCATGTTTTTCCTCTAGGATCCAATAATGAGAACGAGTGTACATTACATATTCCATTTCATACAACAAAAGTTCTCAGAAATACATTATTACAATACCAAGTTCAGAGTGCAGAATTTAAATAGCGGAATTAAAATAAACATCTAATGGTGAGATAGAAGGATCTATCTGTGCCCATGAAAGCTCTAGTTTGGTTTTGGTGAATTAATGAAACCCTAAGTGCTAACCTAGTTTATCAAGTGATCATAACATAGGTAGCACATTCCAAGTGGCGAAGCAAATGAAGATCATGACATGATGATGGTGATGCCATGGTCATGATCAAGCGCTTGGACTTGAAAAGAAGAAAGAGAAAAACAGAAGGCTCAAGGCAAAGGTATAAATGGTAGGAGCCATTTTGTTTTGGTGATCGAGACATTTAGTGAGTGTGATAACATTTAGGATCGATAGCTGTACTATTAAGAGTGGTGAAACTCGTATCGAAATATGGTTATCTAAGTGCCACTAGATGCTCTAACTCATTGCATATGCATTTAGGATCTAGTGGAGTGCTAACACCCTTGAAAACATTTGTGAAAATATGCTAACACATGTGCACAAGGTGATACACTTGGTGGTTAGCACATTTGAGCAAGGGTTAGGAACTTCACCGGCGGAGTGTCCGCCCATAGAGTGCGGACAGTCCGATGGTGCCACTGGTGCCCTAAACTCAGGTGAACGTGGTCACTGTAAGTGACCGAACGCTAGTCTTTGAAGGACCGGCACGTCCGGTCAGTAGCAGCAGAAGAAGCGCAGCGTCGGTTGTCGACCAGACGCTGGTGCTGAAATGACCGGATGCTGGCTGGCTATGTCCGATCACACTAACATGGTCATGCATAGGGGAGTCGCCGTGTGACCGGATGCTAGGTGAGTCCAGTCAAGCTTGACCGGACGCGTCCGGTCGTGAAAAGTCGTCTATGGATGCTTACTGGAAACGACCGGACGCTGGGGTTTAGCGTCCGGTCACTCTGAGCTGCTGCGTCCGGTCGTCACGTGACCGTTGAGATCGGGCGATCAACATTTGAAGAGAGGGGACACGTGGCACGCATCGCATGACCGGACGCTGAGGTCCAGTGTCCGATCAATATGACCAGAGCGTCCGGTCACCCCGTGTTGTGCCCAGTGAAGGGGCACAACAGCTCTATTTCATGGGAGCTTCTATTTAAGTCCCATGGCCAGCTCAAGCTCACTCTCTTGGCCATTTACATTGACATAGCAACCTTGTGGGCTTAGCCAAAGCCCTCACACTCATCTCCATCATTGATTCATCATCTTTGTGAGATTGGGAGAGAATCCAAGTGCATTGCTTGAGTGTTTGCATCTAGAGGCACTTAGTGTTCGTGTTTCGCTGCGGGATTCGCTTGTTACTCTTGGTGGTTGCCGCCACCTAGATGGCTTGGAGCAGCGAGGATCGTCGAGCGAAGGGTGGTGATTGTCTCCAGCTCCGATCGTGGTGATTGTGAGGGGTTCTTGACCTTTCTCCATCGGAGAGCCAAAAGGTACTCTAGTGAATTGCTCATGGCTTGTGTGATCCTCATCTTGTGTTGGTTGTGTGGCACCCTATTGAGGGTTTGGCGTGTGATGCCAATTAGCTCATGAACCTCCAAGTGAGTGAATCACCATAACAAGGAGTAGCTTGCCGGCAAGCAAGTGAACCTCGGTAAAAATCATTGTGTTCATCATTTGATTCCGAGGTGATTGGTCTTCATTGGTATTCATTCTTGTGATTGATTGGCTCCTTCCTCGACACGACGGTATAAACAAATTGATCACTCTCATTACTTTACCACAAACTAGTTATCAAGCTCTTTAGTGTAGCTAGTTGTGAGAGCTTGTTAGTTTGGTTAGTGTGGCTCTTTAGTTAGCTTTTGAGAGCACACTAACTTAGTGTAGTGTCATAGCTATTGTGTGCATAGAAACTATATAAACTAGAATTGTGGTAGGTGGCTTGCTTTTTAGTAGGCTAGCGCAACACTTGCTTCGCCTCATAATTGTCTAACCGGTTTGTTAAGTGTTGTTGTAGAAATTTTTAATAGGCTATTCACCCCCCTCTAGCCATTAGGACCTTTCAGCCCACCAGAAGAATCCTCCACACAATAGTCATTCCTCAAGCTACACCTGCAACATTGGTAACAAACACTAAGTACACAATGTAATTGCAAGACTTACCCGACTAGTGGGAATAATTTCCTGACTCCAAAGGATATGATAAGCTTTATGGTTTGCTGGGTTTCCTTTTTGCAAAAAGCCTTACTAGTTGTGCATCCTTATGTATGTTTCTTATTAGCAGTCATGATTAGCTCATTATCTAACCATTCTATGTAAGCAATGTTCTACTTTCAAGCAAGAGTTGAGCAATCAGATCCAATTCATCATCTTTCATCTTCTATCTCAAATTTGGAGAAGTAGATGGACAAGAAAGAATCACATTTGGAGATAATTCAAAGGGCAAGGTTAAAGGATTGGGCAAAGTAGCAATATCAAATGATCATTCTATCTCAAATGTGCTATATATTGCTTCATTGAGCTTCAACTTGCTATCTGTTGGACAATTGTGTGATCTTGGCTTCCAATGCTTGTTCACCGAGAAGGAAGTTGTTGTATCTAAGAAGGATGATGATCAAGTGATATTCAAAGGATTTAGATACAACAACCTATATCTAGTGGATTTCACCTCCGAAGATGCAAATTTGAAGACTTGCCTGTTCACCAAAACAACACTTGGGTGGCTATGGCATAGAAGACTTGCTCATGTTGGGATGAGCTCACTCAAGAAGCTAATGAAGAATGATTTGGTGAGAGGGTTGAAGGATGTGAAGTTTGAGAAGGACAAGCTTTGTAGTGCATGTCAAGCCGGCAAGCAAGTTACAAATACTCATCCAACCAAAGCTTTCATGTCAACCACAAGAGTGCTAGAACTCCTTCACATGGATTTATTTAGACCAACAACATACAAGAGTTTGGGAGGAAATCTTTATTGTCTTGTGATTGTTGATGACTATTCAAGATATACATGGGTATTCTTCCTTCATGACAAATCCAAAGTTGCATCTTGCTTCAAGAAGTTTGCCAAGAGAGCACAAAATGAATTTGAAGTGAAGCTCAAGAAGATTAGAAGTGACAATGGGAAGGAATTTGACAACACAAACATAGAAGCCTATTGTGATGAAGTTGGGATCAAGCATGAGGTCTCCGCTACATATACTCCTCAACAAAATGGTGTAGTTGAGAGAAAGAACCGGACATTGATTACTCTTGCAAGAACAATGCTAGATGAGTACAACACCCCTGAAGCTCTATGGGCAGAAGCTATCAATACTGCATGCTATGCATCCAATCGCCTATTCCTTCAAAAGTTCCTTGGCAAGACACCTTATGAGTTGCTTAATAAGAAGAAGCCGGACGTCTCTTTCTTTAGGGTGTTTGGTTGCGAATGCTACATCTACAAGAAGCGGCAACACCTAGGGAAGTTTCAAAGACATTGTGATATTGGTTTTCTTGTTGGTTACTCATCAAAGTCCAAAGCATATAGAGTATTTAATCATGCCACCGGCTTGGTTGAAGAAACATATGATATGGAATTTGATGAATCTAACGGCTCCCAAGGAGCATATGAGAATCTTGATGATGTAGGTGATGAACCATTGAGGGAGCTATGAAGAACATTCTGGTTGGAGATATCAAGCCTAAAGATGATGTACAAATGATTGATCCACCTTCTTCATCAAGTGTACCACAAGATTGTGATAAAGATGGGAGAGTAGAAAATGAAGATACTCATGTCTCCTATGATCAAATGGTGGTACAAGCACATGATGTTGATGCTCCACAACCTCCTCCTCAAGTGGTCAATAGAAGAAATACACCTCTACTACAAGATCATCCACAAGATCTCATCATAGGGAGTCCATCAAAGGGTGTAATGACTCGCTCATAAAAACTTACTTCATTTATTGCTCATCACTCTTTTGTCTCTTGCTATGAGCCTACCAAGGTAGAAGAAGCTCTTCAAGATCCGGATTAGATAAATGCCATGCATGAAGAGTTGAACAACTTCACCCACAATAAAGTTTGGACTCTTGAAGAGCGGCCAAAAGGTGCAAGAGTCATTGGAGCAAAGTGGGTGTTCCACAACAAGCAAGATGATCAAGACATAGTTGTGAGGAACAAGGCAAGACTAGTTGCAAAGGGGTTCTCTCAAGTTGAAGGATTGGATTTTGGAGAGACCTTTGCACCGGTTGCAAGAGTAGAAGCCATTCGTATCCTCCTTTCATATGCATCACATCATAAAATGAAATTATATCAAATGGATGTGAAAAGTGCATTTTTAAATGGATTTATTAATGAACTAGTCTATGTTGATCAACCTCCCAGGTTTGAAGACCCTAGATATCCTAATCATGTTTATAGGTTGTTCAAGGCATTATATGGGCTTAAGCAAGCCCCAAAAGCTTGGTATGAGCGCCTTTAGGACTTCCTCATTGAGAAGGGCTTCACCATCGGGAAGGTCGACACCACACTATTCACCAAGAAGCTTGATGGGCACATCTTCATTTGTCAAGTGTATGTTGATGATATCATCTTTAGATCATCAAATGAAGATTCTTACAAAGAGTTCGGTGAATTGATGTCAAAGGAGTTCGAGATGTCAATGATTGGAGAGCTTACATTCTTTCTTGGTTTTCAAGTCAAACAAATGAGAGAAGGGATTTTCATCTCTCAAGAGAAATATACAAATGATCTTCTCAAGAGATTCAAGATGGATGAATGTAAGCCAATCAAGACACTAATGCCAACTAATGGACATCTCGACCTAGATGAGGGAGGTAACACGGTTGATCAAACTATCTACCGCTCTATGATTGGTAGCTTGTTATATTTAACCGCATCTAGGTCCGACATCATGTTTAGTGTGTGTATGTGTGCAAGATTTCAAGCTAATCCTATGGAAACTCACTTAATTGCCGTAAAAAGAATCCTTGGGTATCTTAAGCACTCACCAAGCATTGGCCTTTGGTATCCCAAAGGAGCTATATTTGAATTAGTTGGCTATTCCGATTCAGATTATGCCGGTTGCAAAGTTGATAGAAAAAGCACATCCAGAGGGTGCCATTTGCTTGGTAGATCACTTGTGTCTTGGTCCTCCAAGAAACAAAATAGTGTGGCCTTGTCCACCGCCGAAGCGGAATACATTGCTGTGGGTGCTTGTTGTGCATAAATACTTTACATGAAGCAAACTTTGCTAGACTATGGTGTAGTTCTAGAAAAAATACCTCTTTTGTGCGACAATGAAAGTGCGGTAAAACTTGCAAATAATCCGGTTCAACACTCTCGCACCAAGCACATAGATATCCGCCATCACTTTTTTAGAGATCATGTTGCTAAAAATGATATATCATTAGAAGGTGTAAGGACCGAGGATCAATTGGCGGATATCATCACTAAACCGCTAGATGAGGCGACTTTTGTCGATTACGGAATGAGCTCAATGTTCTTGATTTTAGTGACTTCACTAGAAAATGAGCTTGTGTTGTCCCTTGCATTGCATTGTAATATACAACATGTTTAATTTTTGGTAATGCATATAGGGCTTGTCTAACATGGTTAAGATAACTTCCGTAAAGCGTGTGAAGAAGCTTAACCTTGGATGAAACTTGACAAGCAACTAGATTTATTTTCAAGTATTGCATTGCATATGCATGAATGTTGCTTTGTCATTTATCTTCAATTGCCCTCTTATTGCCTATTTTCTTAAAAAGAATTATAGCCTAAGGCAAAATATTTTGAAAATTTTGAGGGTTTGAGAGAGGTCACTCACATCAGTCCCAATTGGTGTTTATTTAGATCTTATTGGAGTTGGGACTTGATTGGGAACAGGCAGCACGAATGACTTTAAAGATTTGCTGGAAAAAGGGTGACCGAACGCTGCATCGGACTCTGATGTCCAACGTTCGGTTAGTTCACAGGAGGTGAACTGCTGCTGAGAAGGAGTGACCGGACGCTGAAACAGTGTTCTCCTAGCGTCTGGTCAGATGGTGATCTAGCGTCCGGTTGATCGAAGACGATGAAGGCAGCTTGCAGCAGACTCTGGCTACGTCCGGTCGATGTTCACCGGATGCGTCTGATCACGATTCTAGGGGATTTGGACCTCTCTGGAATCAACCAGACGCGAGGTGGCAGCGTCTGCCACCAGAGCATCCGGTCAATAGGGAACGTGCAGGTTCAGGTTTCTTTTCTCCGTTTCCTTTTCTATCTCGTTGGGGACCCCATATAACTGTTGCCACATTAGACCTAAGGCCCCAATCCAAACTGCCGCGCCCATCCTCTACGCCGCCGCTAGCTCCGCGCCGTGCGCCACCGCCGCTGTTGCCCGTACTCCGCCGCTGCCCACACTCTGTCGCGCCTACACCGCCGCTCACAGCTCCACACCATGCGCCACCATCGTTGTTGCCAGCGCTCTGCCGCTGTCCGCGCTGCGCCGTGCCCGTGCCGTCGCGCTTGCCTGCGCCGCCTGTCCGAGCTCCTGTGCAAGCCCATGCCCGCACACCGCCAAAGCCCCCATAGCAGCAGCACCGCCTCACCAGCGCCGCCCACATGCTCTAGTGCCCTAACACCGCCGCCGTGCCCTGCCCAAGCACCAGTGCCGCCGAGCCCTTGTTCCAGCACCGTTGAGCTCTTGCCCTAGCCTACGCTTGTGCCTCTACATCGCGTGCCTGAGCCACATTGTAGTGCCCTGCATCCTCTGTTGCCGATCCACGCCACTACAAACCCTAATCACCAGTTGCTGACCCGGTGGTTCCCCGATCCGTTCCTCTTCTCGTCGTTTCGCCAGTTCGTCAGGTAGCAAGCCCTCGGTTCGAATTTCACATCCAATTGCTTGCTTTCCTAGGGTTTCGTATCTCTAGATGAATAATTAAAATTATTTGTATACCATCTATTCTATCGTACAGCGAGTCGGTGCCGTTGTGGTCCTATTTGCAGTTGTCAATCAACTCGGGGCCAAGCTCGTGAGTACGGATCGAGGCCAAGCCTCAGAAGTGACATTTGGCAGGTGATCTTCATCAGTGGTAGTTGTTCTTTTTAGATCCATCAGATGGTTCATGTCAAGAATGTTGGAGGAGGTCCTAGTGATGAGGATCCAAGACACCCGCCTCACTTGCCTACAGATCCAAAAGGCAAGGCAACGAAGAAGCTTGCCACAAAAAAGCAGAAGTATCTAGATGCAGATACAGCTAGAGCAGCCACAGTTGTAGTAGCAACAGAGCATGTAGAGGCAGGAGGTGCTAGGAGTGGAGTCCAGATCACAGATTAGCTCTCTCCATCTATGAGAGCTGCACTAGAGCAGGTTGAGCGTCGTCATGGTGGTCCAGCTAGGACTGTCATGGTTGCGGGACGACGAGTTGTCTTGGATGAGAGTCAGCCTCAAGGGGGGTCACATAGGAGCCACAGCTAGCAGCGCAGACTCAGGAGGAAGAGCAGGCCATGGAGACGGAGCAGGCACCTTAGCCATAGCTTCGCTGTTCTGGTCGTACCCGTGTGCTAGTCACTCCAAGATCAGAGACCCAGCGGAGGGGTTCACGTCCACCACCTAGACCATAGGGTCTACCCCCAGTGACCCACTTGGATTTGAGGGCCACCATGGCCAAGCAGGTTCAGCAGTTCAGATTTGTGGATTTTGAGCAGTGGTTTCCACCGAGGCGGGATGAGCGTGCTTCAGAGAGTTTCTACACACCTCTGCAGGAAGATTTTTATAATGCATATCTTAACAGTGGGGCTATATTCAGATCTCAGAGGGTGTGTAACATTGAGACCATTGTTGTAGCAGCTGGAGAGCACATTCGCCCCTACCTATCTTACCTGCCTAGGCTAACAGATTTACTTGGACGGATAGGCTTATATGTTCTATCTTGGGTCCGTCAGTTCTATGCTTCTCTCTAGATTGACCCGCAGCATAGATTTATACACTTTGCATTCAGTGGCAGAGATTACAGGCTGACGAGCACTAGGGTCAGAGAGATACTCAGGCTTTAGGAGCAGCCTGTCCGGCTACATGAGGTTTGCTATGGACAGATAGCGCCCCCATATGCCCTCGTGGTGGTATGGTGCCCCCTATAGATCTAGTCCGCCACTGCTTCACAGAGCCATTCGGCGAGGGATCTAGCAGGATACCCAGTGATCTCACTCCCATTGCTAGAGTGCTTGATGCCATTATGAGGAGGACACTACTTCTAAGGATGGGGTATCACGAGGGCTTGACTCGTATACAGTTGTGGTTACTAAACTCTCTGATGCAGCAGACAGTGTTTGATATTTTGGATCTCCTTCTATCAAAGATGGAGGATACTATTGCAGAGGGGTTTAGGGGGTCACAGGCAGCTGTCGTATGCTCACTGGATTACATTCTTGATCCACAAGGCAGTTACTGTGAGGCCACCAGAGATGCTAGCAGAGTACAGTGGTGCTACTATAGAGTTCCCTGCATACAACATGACTCAGATGATCTACCATAGTGTAGTGAGGACACCCAGCTAGCCGAGCCAATGTCCAGAGGTGCTAGAGACTACAGTTCAATAGGATGAGACTATCAGGGGCATAGTAGCTATAGAGGAGCAGCTTGATGCTCAGCAGGAGGGGATGGTCGAGAGCGACCCCAGTGACAGCTCAGATGAGGACTACCGGGACATTCCTCAGATGCCTCCACATCGACATGACCATGAGGCCGGTAGCTCCAGTTCAGCTCCACCTACACCACAGACAGACCTTGCTCTACTTGCTATACTTGAGCGAATGAGACAGGATCAGGCTCGCCAGGCTCAGGAGACCGCCGCCACTTTTGCATAGTTTCAGACTCAGCAGGATGAGTTTTAGCGGCAGCAGCAGGCCATACATCAGCAGTAGCTCCTCATGCAGCAGCATCTCCTTAGATTTATGCAGTATGTAGTGACAGCTATTGGGGTTCCACCGCCATAGCCTTCTAATAGGAACGGGGATCCCGATCTTCCATCAAGTTCAAGATAAACAACGATTTGTTCGGAGAGTGACACACCGATCCGGCTTCAGATCACAAAGACCCAAACCCTGCAACCTTAGCACCATGTCTCCTCTGGTTATCAACCGTGTCACAATCCGATTGACCTCGCCAAGAAGGTTAATCCCTGCTGCGAATCGAAGAACACAAGCAAGAACAAGATAAAAAGCAACTCAATTAAAGTGACAATTGCAGATGAATGATTAAGCACTCGAAGTTGGGGTCTTGCAAACCGATAACGGTGACTGTTCAATGACAGATTGATCTAAAACAAAACCGAAAACCTAAAGTAGGTGATGGCTACTGATTATATAGCCTAAGAGACGTCCAAGGATCCCTCTTCACATCATAAAGGTGTCCCAACACGTTACAAGGCCCAACGGCCCAAAAGACGACGATGCAGTACTGTGATAGATTCTGGACGTCAAGTTGTTTCGACGATTCCCATTTATTCTGATGGAATTTTGATGTGGGACCACTTCCATTGGTTTCCTTATGAAATTATCTTTCCATCCATATGTGGATCATAAAAAACGGAGTTCGTATGCGACCTGGACGTCTGTTTTACTACACGTTGGTCCTGAAGCCCGAGATGGACTCGAACTCAAGTTGGACTGGGCCTCTGGCTTGGCTTGGACGTCCTTGCTGGCCTCCTAAGGTGGTGGCCAAGGAGGAGGACGTCCAAGGGCTTTCTTGGTGGGTTCTCCAAGTCCTTGGGGTGTGCTCCCACTTGGGCCAGGGTCCCAAGGATGAATAACAAGCCCATAACGACAGTGTAGCTCCCAGCAGAAACAGCGACAGAATATCTTGATGGTTTGGAGGCCTTGCTAATGTGATATTGAGATGAGACCAGATCTATTTGAAATCTTATCAAACAAGCTTTCCATCAAGTGCTCATTGATCTCGATCGCACTCCAGATGGTTGAGTTATGGCCTTCCCAATGATGCACTATCGACTGCCGATGAACCGAAAATTCAACTTTGATGAACTTGCACGTTGAGACATATTTGTACCTATATTCAAATAACGACATGTACATGTGGAACCAAGTGAATTGTACCAAAAATCACTATACAAATGTAGGAACGAGCTCACCTTATAAACAATGGTCGTATCCGATGGTGTCATGTCCTCATCATCTTCACCCAAGCTTGGTCAGTCTGCCACCACTTCTATGACTCTAGCTTTACAGCCTAGTGGGCTTCAGAGTCAGGGACAGCCACCAGCAGAGTTTGCTTCACCTACAGAGCAGGTGTCCCAGTTGTTTGCATCGCCAGTGTTAGCCTCGTAGTTCACACCTCTTCAGACAGGCTTCACACCGACTCAGACTTCCTCGCTACTAGTGCCAGATACCTCAGTCTCCAGGAGTCTTGGAGCTACTTTCAGTGAGTTGATAGGGTAGCCTACTCCACCATATTTTCATGTCTTAGGTCCTTCGATAGTTGCACCTATTACCGGGACTACAGAGACGCTCCCTTCCTCAGTGGCATCATCAGAGCTGACTACTCTAGTTATACCTACACAGTCTACAGCAGCTCCAGTTGTTGATCTGACCCAGACCACTTTAGCGTCGCTTCCAGCTACAGAGGGTCAGACTACTCAGAGCTCTGGTTTAGATGATGATGGCACTCAGTTCTAGCTTGCTCCTCGTACCTCAACGCCCGACTCGTGCGCTGCAGCCCCACCGACCGACCCTTAGGTTTTGGTGCTTGACGCCAAAGGGGGAGAGGGATCGAGTATGTTAGTCTTAGGGGGAGCGACATATCTAGGGGGAGCTTAGTTTATCTACTAGATTATCTATTACATTTGGAGTTTTATGTGTGATACACTATTATGCATTCATGTGTTTACTTTTATGCATCAAACTATATTTATGTGATAGTGATATCTACGTGATCGTGATATATGACATGTGTGCTCTCTACTTTGGATTATTTATATGTCATATCACTTGTGCTATGCTCATTTGCTTTGCTTCCGCGTTTTACTCCGATGCAAATGAGCTTTACTACTTGTACTCATGCTTATTTTCATATCTTTTGAGTACATCATGTTGGCTTGGGTCATATAAGCTTGCCTAACTCTTTTGTTCTTATTGTCAAAAGCTTATATGAACCAAGCATGTTAAAAACCTCAACTCTTTCACATACTCGAGTTAGTATTGTCATCAATCACCAAAAAGGGGGAGATTGAAAGCATCTAGGCCCCTAGATGGGTTTTGGTGATTACTGACAATACATGATTACTATGACTAACGTGTGTTTTGCAGAGGCAATTAAGTTAGGTCATGGTAATGGAGATCGATTGGGCTATGATGGTGGTCATGCCCCTATGATGGAAATCGTTTTGGTTTTCAAAGGATCGACGACAAGGTTAAGGATGGACTAGTTCTAAGTGTCGTTTGGTGTTGAAGAGACACTTAGAGTAGTTTGGGACTTTGTTTTTCCTTTGGCCATACTATTAAGGGGGGTATGGATGGGTAGCTTGACCTATGTGAGTCTAGTGGGTTAGGTGTGGTGCACACTTGCTAAACCTAGCACTAGGTAGCTCCTAAAAAGCCCTTAGATCCATTGGAGCAAACTTCATTCACGTACGTTCGAAAGTTGAAAGTGAATAGAGGGTCAAATACTGACCGAATGCTGGCTTCGGTGTGATCGGACGCTGGCGCAGAGTCCGGTCAATTCATTTGATTAAGGTGAAGTCATCTAGAAGTGACTGGACGCTGAGGGACAGCGTCCGGTCGACTCCAGTAAGGTTCTAGAGAGAGAAAATCATGACCGGACGCTGTCCAGCGTCCGGTCACTATTTGATCTCTGGAATTTGGGGTGAACTGCCCGGCGCGTCCGATCAACATGACCAGAGCGTCTGGTCACCCCGCAGAGGCACATAACGGTTTGTTTTTCAGCCCATGTTATAAATACTTCCTCCATTCATGTGTAGGGGTACTTTTACTCATTTCAACAGCTGAGAAACACCTTTGAGAGTGCCAAGAAGAGCAAGGTCCTAGTGAGGTGATTGAGATTTGAGAATCCCAAAGAGAGCCCTCATTAGTGAGATCAAGAGTAGCAAGGTGTGCATCCACCCTTCTCATTAGGCTTGTTGTGGTTAAGTGAGAGTTTGTGCTTGTTTCTCTTGGTGATCGCCATCACCTAGATGGCTTGGTGGTGATTGGGAGCTTGGTGATCATCCGATGGAGCTTGTGGATGACCCAACTCAAGTTGTGAGCGGTTGTGGGTGATTCACCGCGATAGAGTATCAAAGAATCAACCCGTAGAGAGCACTTGATCCTTGCGCAGATCAAGGGGGAGCTACACCCTTGCGTGGGTGCTCCAGCGAGGACTAGTGGGGAGTGGCGACTCTCTGATACCTCGACAAAACATCACCGCGTTCCTCCTTCTATCTTTACTTTGAGCATTTACTTTGAGCAATTCAATACTTGTCTTTACATTTATAAAATTGCCATTCTAGAGTAGGATTGGAACTTAGGTTTCAAGACTTTTTGTGCGATAGAACATTAGAAACACTTTCTAGGCACAAGGGGTTAATTGGGCTAACCGTTGGATTTAATTATTGCAAAGAAATTTAGAATTAGCCCAATTCACCCCCTCCCCTCTTGGGCATCTTGATCCTTTCACGGTCCACGCACGCGAGGAGGCCCGCGGTGAGGAAGCCTGCGCATGCTGGCACATTAACGAAAACGCTCCTGGACTATGAGCAAAACAACCCGCAGTCCATGTTACTATTTCTATAGTCAGCGACTTTGTAATGAAACCCTCGGATCTTCTCCTCTTTATAACGGCAAGGCCCTCGACCATCCCCGCGCGTGTCGGTGTGGCGAGCGGTGGCACTGGCGCTCATGCCAGCCACACTAGATCCACGCTGACCTATCTATGAGACCGACGCTCACCTAGGGTTCGACGCGAGATGATGGGCGGTGGTTACATGAGCCAGGATGCCATAGAAGGACCTCTCCACGATGGCGGCACCCTGCGGCAATGGCGACGATGTTCAGGTGAGCCATAGCAACAACAAGGCGGTAGGGGTAACGGGTGAGTAATGACAACTCACCAGTGACCCTACTGAGAAGTCGGCTCGGTCACAGATGACCCGAGCGAGGCTAACCATGTGCGTGCAGCGAGGTGAACGGCGGACTGCAAAGGCAAGGCCACATCAGCGGCGAGGAGGCGGCACTAGAGCTATGACTAGCGTGCGCACGTCAAAGAGGGAGCCAAGGCGAGCTAGTGGTGCAGAGGAATTGCCGTGGGTGAAGTGGTGGAGGCTGGCCACGACGCGGGCGGTGACGGGCCTTAACGGCACGGAGGCGAGCAAAGCTCCAAAATTGGAGCTTGGCGTGACGCAAGTCAAGGCAGGGTGGGGTCAGCTGGAGAGGAGACATGAGAGCGGAGATGTGAGCACGAGAAATTGATGAGAGGTGCTCGCTCTCTGGCTCACTGTGACGTGACCCGACGGCGGTGAAAAACAGAGGGAGAGAGAGATGGGCGCGACAGTGGGTTTGGCTCGTCCACGCCTTGGCAGGACACGGCCGACCGGACTTAAGACGGCGTCTGCACACCCGCTACACGACAATGCGACCAAACCACGTGCGTGCGCGCCGAGGCAGGTGGGGCGCAGCAGGCGCGGCCGCAGCGCCATTAAGGCGGGACGACGGCATGAGGCAGCCCATGTGCGAACTAGGACAAGGCAAGCAGCAACAGCACAACGTTGTAGTGACGTCAGTAGCGGCAGCATCGCGACGCGAGGCGGGTTGGTAGTGCGGACGCGATGGCGAGTTGATGGCACCAGAAGCGGATCCATCGCTGCGCGTGTGGGGCAGTCGGCAGCAGCGGCGGTGGCTCCACACGGTAGGGCCAGCGGTAGCCGAGACCTGGCCAGGCCAGAGATGGCCATGGCCGACCACGCGTAGCAGTGCGCACATGCACACGTGTGACCAACGCGGCGACGCCGAGCGCCCGAGTGCGGTGGTCGCGGCCACGCGGCCAACCAGCCCGAAACCGTGACACGCACAAATTTTAAAGCGTTCAACACGACCAAACGGTTGCTCCTAAACCTAAACCATCTTCACCATGCTCAAGATGGTACATGAGACTACCAAATCGAGCAATAACACTACACCACTCCTGAACTCAATCTCTCATAATAAATTGCTAAATATAGCAGTGTCTAACTGTTGGCAGACTTGAAAATTCCTAAATTTTTTTAGTTGAATTTGATTTCCGTTTCTAGACTGTTAGAAATACCAGCTAGTAACATTATTTTTCGACCACAAGTATTTCACTGTCATCTACAAAGTTTGTACTTCAAACTTTATTAAGGTGACCCATATATGTTCTATAGCATTTTTGCTTAATAAAAATTAGTTTTCAACCTTAAGTGATATAACATGACTATCGAATCAACTTTCGTTTTGCAATTTTAGTTGATCGTTTCGAGTTATAGAAATTGATCTACACACTTTATCACATGCATTAACACATAAACATGATGCTCATGACATGTTTTAGTAAATGATTTACGGTATAACACCGAGGGTGTTACACGTTTGGGCGTAATCGTCGTCATGGTCTTGTGCCCACGTCGCGGCATGGTGTGGCATGGTGCTACTGTGCCAGTTGTCGTGGCATGCACTGTAGGCACGGTGGTGTTTCACTAGCCGTTTCTGCGTGACGTGGTCTTACCAAGGCCTTCGGTATCGCCTCCTGATCTCCCGGGGGCGTCGTACAAGAGTTGGTAGCCACCCTCAAGTCGTTGGTCGACTTGCTTCTTGTGGAGCCAGTGGCCACGATCCCGTGTTCCAGGGTCGTGGCCTTTGTTTGGAGTAGATGGCCTCAAAAGTCAAGGACGCCGTCGTGGCTTTCATCCCATAGTGGGTGAAGTCGTACATCCGTCTTGTCAAACCGTATTTGGACGGTGGGCTACCGTACTAGCCACCACCACTCAGCGGTGTTGTCTTGTCTACGCTGCGTGTGCAGGGATGGTGCCTGACCGGGCTGAGGGGACAACTGTCCCCTCGGTCCTTACTAGGTTAGTGCGGTGTGCCTGCTCCTGTCAGAGCAGGTGTGCTTGGCATGGCTCGATCTCTCCCTGTTCCTCCCAGAGGTTGGGGCGGGGGAGAGGTCATGTGGAGTTGCACAGCACGCGGTGAAGGCTAGGGGAAGAGGTCGTGGCTGACCCCTGCCTTGGCATTTGGCCCAGGTCCGCGTAGCTTAGCTGGGCCTCGATCGTTTGGGCTTATACTAGCTGATGTACCATGGGCCGCCCGAGCGGATAACAAATCGGTGTCTTAAGACACCTGGGGTATTATAACCCTGACAATATGATTCTCTCTTAATGGTTTCAATTTTGCGGTTTTATTGTTTTGATTTGTCGGATATATACTTCGGTGTTATCATGCGTCGTTTCTCCATTTGATCACATGAAACATGTTACCGATTGTATGGTTTCTTCTCTAATCTCTCTCCTATCTTTGTCCTACGAAGTACTTTGTAGAATATTTATCTGTTTATCATTATTCTATAACTGAATCCAGATAAAATGAACTAATTGTTAGGAATCAGATCAACGGAATCTGTTTTTACCAATCCCAATCCAAAAATGAGACACGAGGAGATAGAGATGCCTAGATAGATTACTTTGTTAGGTTGATCTCCACCAAGTTGGCCTAACGGCTAATTTGGGCCTTTGATCCACGCCCTGATCAGGGGCGCCCAACCCAATCATGGTTGGTGGGCCCCCGTCGCGCAGCGCTATAAAGAGGAAGGTGGGGGTCGGGACACTGGGTACAAGGTTCACCCCAGCCGCCAACTCCCAACCGACATCCTAACCCTAGTCCGATCGAGAGGGCAGCGCTGACAACGACGGGAAGCGCCACTGCCAGTGCCACCGCCCTCACCACTAGATCAACGCCGCCAAGACGAGCACCTCAGTACTTTCACCGGAGTCACTCACCCCGGGGTTGACCTTGCCGCCGACTCTAGCCCCTTCTACCACTCTTCTCCTCTCTTTTCTCTCTCTAGTTCATGTACTAGGATAATCTGCTTGTTTATGCCATGATTAGTGAAGTTTCCACCCGCTAGATCTGCTCCTAATGATCCTATATTTAACATACTTATGATGTATCTTCTAAAAGTCTATACAAGTGATATCGTATTATTTGTAGTGTAACTTTTTATATCTCCTAAAACATTACCAATGTCTTTACAAGTGAATAGGAGAGAGTGGATAGATCTATATAGGGAGAAAAGGTGTGCTCTTAGGTATTAAAACTTTTAGGTATTGTGAATAGGACCAGAGCATCTTGACCAGATCTCTTATATTGCATCTTATATATGTTGTTTTATAAAAAAAGGTACTTTAAAATCAATTTACTGCTACAGCAAATTGTCACTTATATTTAGAAATAGGGGGAAGGCCGGGGCTCTCTTTTTAATTTAGGTCCCTTTTGGAAACTCAAATCCTCTTTGGAATCTCTAACTTTTTTCAGGAAGGAAAATATATGGGGATATTATTTGAATAACTCATTTAGTTATTCATGGAGGGTTTTTTATTCCTAGGTGTGCTTTCCCCTTACCTCCAAATTAGTAGGCCTCAGAGGGGAGATGCTTTTTTTAAGATCTCTCTTAAATATTATACAGATGACATATGAGATTGTTGTAACACCTGTATCTCTCAAAATACTATTTTTCGCTATAAGAGATTGGATAGAATATCTGCTGGAGATGCTCCAAGTAATTCGGTTGGAGCATCCTTAATCTCTCATATTGCAGTTCTTTTATAATTTGCTGGACCAGTCTTCCCCGAATACAGTGGTGGCAGATATAGACGAATCTCAGGAAAATCGATGCGGCATGGCCGGGGGTGACGACGACTAGCAGATGAGAGACGGACTGCGGCAAGACTCCGGTAGCTGCCTATTTAATTTAAACACTTCCATCTCAAGGGTAGCAGTAGCCGATTTAGTAATGTTATATCTTTGAGTTCTTGATGATGGTCGCTCCCTTACCTAGAATGTTAGCCTCAGTTATCAATAGGGTCTGATTGGCACGCCTTTTTCTCAAGTGTTCTTAGAGAAGATGGACCATTTGAGAAGGAGCCACTTATTACAACTCTGGTTACACTAGAAAACGACTCTTTCTCCTAAAGTGTTTGGTATGGTCTATCTGTAGAAGCTGCTGCAGCAGCAATGCCGAAGAGATTCTGAGTTAGGTTGGTACCGCTCCGGCGCTCCCGGCATTGCTCACTTCCTCCGATATGAAGGTCTTCTGACGCGCCCATGCAATCTGCCAAGCTAGTTCTACGCATAATTTGCGACATGTTCGATTTCCTTCCACGTTACTTACATCAACAAGCTAAGTTCACATCTGAAGAAGCTACACAAATAAACACCGCACCACCTCGCCCACCAGTTGATCCACCAGCATCCCCGCCACCACAGCGCCGACCTCCCGCTCCTCCTCGCCGACTTGCATCCACCCCCGGCCCCGCTCCATCTCCGCCACGATGGCCGCCCCGCCGCTGAGCACGTCCGCCAAGCCCCATCGCTCGGTTCCCGTGGCCTCCAACCAGCCCCTGGCCGCTGCGGCCACAGCAGCCTCGCCGTCTACCACCCGCTCAGCCTTCCGTCGCAGCACACCGCCGGCCGCCAGCCCAGGGAGAGGGAGCTCGGACTCGGCGTCGTGCGCTTCCGAGCGCCGGCGTTTCATCTCCACGAAGAAGTCGCGCAGAAGCCGTTCGGACACGTCGTCCAAGCCGCCCGAGACCGTGCCCATGAGCAGCGAAGTAAGGTCGTCCTCGTCTGGCACGTCATGGACGCCGCCGGCACCGCGGTGGACGCTGCCTGCGCACTTCGGCGTTGACGCGTCTTCCGTACGGCACTGGATCATCTGCTGCGCCTGCGCTGAGTCTGCGGCGGCGGGGCCGTCGGCGTCGGGGTCTGACGTGGTGGCGGCGAGGCGCGCCTCGAGATCTAGGGGGCCCAGCTCGTCGTGGCTCCCGAACCGTCGGATCTTGTGCGTCTTTCTCCCTGTTGCACGACAAAGGAAAGCATTTTTAAGCATACGTGGATGATTGCAATGGTTAGTCACATGATGGTCAAACTAGACGACACGGACACGAACACGCAGGCCTCTTGCCTTTTCTGATCGTCACTGGTGATGTGGGTCCAGCAGGATCTCCCTATCGTGTCTGTTAGCATTTGGCACAGGCTTTGTGATGTCCCATGTCCGTCCGTATCCTGTCCGGGCAAAAGACAGGAACAGAGTAGCTAGAGCCCGGCACTGCCCGACGAACACACGAACACTCCGTACTAGACCTCTTCTTTAAGATTAGTACTCCGTACACAGCACTATGACCCCCAATAATTCGTGTTTGTCCCACTACGCACGTAACGGTACTGTATATATTACCGCATTTGAGCGTATAAACCGGACGACATTTCTGAAGGCACGGTCAACTGCTCAGTGCCTGTGTGCCTCTGCTCTACCTGGTGCATTTTTCCGAACCGTCGCGACGCCACTGCGCATGACCTCAACCTGTTCCGTGGATCAGGACCCGATCGGGTACGCTAGCGGCAAGCCAAGATGTCCTGAACCTGAGATTCGTAATTTCTTGTGCTCTTGCTGCCAAGGTTTTCATTATCGGAAAGAAAAATTTATCGGAGGTCATGGATGAATAGGATAAGCAAGATATATCAGAAAATATCGGACCAAATTCAAAAAAAATTCAAATTGTTTTGAAAAAAATCCATAGAATTTGATTTGAAACTATTCCTAAGTTATTAAACATCACTTGTTCACAGATAAAAACAAGAATAAAACATTATAGTGTGGGATTGTCGCACGGCTGAATTTGGGTTGTCTGGGTGGAAGCAGAAAAGAAGAGAAAAATTTGACCGATGTCAAATTTTATCGGACCCTGTGGATAGAAAGAAAATTTCGGAAATTTCCGGAAATTTCGGCCGATAAAAAAATCCTTGCTTGCTGCGACCATTTTTGTTTACTATGTGTATATATGCTCAGAGATGATGATGACTTACTCTGGAGACGTGCGAGGCTGAAAGAAGGGGTGCACGCGACGGCGGCGTCCCTCAACTCGTCGTCGTCGTCGTCGTCGAAGGGGAAGTCCATGACGGCCACGGGGCTGAGCTGCTCCTTGTCGTCCGCCTCCGACCCCAACGAGCTGGACCCCTCCTTGGACGACACCCTCTTCATCGCCACCGCCTGCATTATTGCACGGCAGGCAACATTAGCAACCGCCTGATCGATAACTTAGAAGCAAGCAGCAACAACTCCTTGTAAACAATTCTGCACGGCAACAGCGACGCAAGGCCGCCAAGCCGCGGTACGTACGGAACGAGCAGGAAAGCGGAGGCGGGGACGCCACCACGCGCGCGCGGCGAGGCTTGCAGCCGCGCGGGCGTGGTGGTGCCGTGGACTGAACTTTTCGTAGAAGACAAAGGAGCACAGACAGCAGAACGTGCGGCGCTGGATTGGGGGATCCAGTCATCAAAACGAGCTTTCGTTTGACCAACTAGCCGTAACCGGCGTGGCTAATCCATCAGTTCAGGCCATCAACCCACAATGTGGGCATCATCGCCTTCGACGACTCTGCACATGCGATGCTTGCAGTTGCAGTGCAGACAAAGATACAACACGGCAGTGGTACGCCGTGGCCCGTGGGGCTCTGGAGGTTGGTTTCGTAGGCCGTACGTACTAAGCGTGTGTATGCCATGGCAATATGGCATCGCTACTCGCGCGGGCAGCTGCGCTGCGTGGCAAATTGACACTGTGCTCAGCCGAACCCAAGGAGCGGCCTTTTTACCGGGCTGGCTCGCTTGCTACTACATTTATGCCGGCAGCTACTTTTTCCGTCTGGTCCACAGCCGGCCCACGCCGCGGGGGCAGGAGCAGGACGCTGGGGCGGTCGCCCGGGCAGCATCGGCGTGCAGTTGAACACTGAACAGGGCGGTTTGGGTGGGTGGCCGGACAGTGAGCGCTAGGCAGTTTGCAGCGGTGGGTGGATGGACCAGCGATTAGATCCTTCATTTTTCACTGCACCGACCGCCTATTCCGGACAGGGCCAGAGAGACAACTAGTACCGCGTACTTAAAAAGCTGTCTCGAGAAGATGGCTCTCGATCGCACCAACTTAATCCTACTATTACAAATTGCAAGGCACAGTTCTCACCGAAGCACAGGTCAGCAAGGCACCGTCCAGGACTAGCTGTTTTGGTCGGATCTTTAGCTCGTTCCAGGTCCATGACAGATGCAGGAGACACTGCAGCCCCTCCATCGACCGATCACCACGACGGGTGCTTGCGGTTGCGGCTGAGTAACACTGGCAATGCCGTCATGAACCCCACGCACGCATATTACTCTTCAACAGCGGACAGCTAGTAGCACATGCTCGCCGTGCGTCAATGCCGCAGCTGATGATGGGGTTCCCTTGGATGCTTCGAGCGTGTAGACAGGTAGGCACAGGCGATCCATCGAGAAGATCCGCAGCAATGATCGAGCAGACCGCGTTCGATTGGCTAGCTTGTGCATTTGCTTGTGGAATCAATGTGTGGGGCTTGGCTTCCGTGATCGTTTCATGGCTCTAAATCCACTTGCATACGAGAGCATACACGACATAAAGTATTATAGTAGTAGTGGCTAGCTTAGGTGTGTAACGAACGAGACGCCCTAACTATTATTGGAGCATAATGCGTGGCAATAGTGATGTGTAATTGAGCCATCAATTCGAGAGCAAACGGTGATCAATAATGATTATATTACCTCGTGCTCGTCTCCGGCGCCGGCGGCCTGCGAAGGAGGATGGTGCACGCTGTCCTCGGTCGCCGACGACAGGTCCGAGTCGGACTCGGACCGCAACCTCCTCCTCCTCGTCCTCCCGGACGAGTAGTTGTCGCTGGACTCCGAGGACGACGTCTCCAGCTCCAGCTCCTCGGAGCTACTAGAGCCGCCGCAGCCGGCGGACGCAGCCGTCGCTGCCGCCGACGCGGTGTCCTCGCCCTCCTCGTCGCGGCGTCTACTCCAGAAGCCGCCCCGCCTGCTGAGCCGGCGCGAGAGGCTCCTGGAGAGGTGGGACAGCTTGCTCGGCCGGTGGCGCCGCAGGGTGAGGGAGGGCGACGACTCGAGGAGGTGCCGCATTGGCGCCGACGCCGACTCGCCCAGGCGGCGCGGGTAGCAGCGGAACCCCGCGGCGCTGCACGAGTCGCAGTCCAGCTCCAGGAGGTCCTTGAGCCTCAGCGGCGGCGGTATCCCACCCGCGCCAGCCATCGCCACGCCCGTGTGTGTGTGTGTGTGTGTGTGTGTGTGTGTGTGTGTGTGTGTGTGTGTGTGTGTGTCGATCGCCGGGCACTGCACGCGTGCCGCCGCTTCCTTGGTCCCTGATGATCTATGGGAAGTTGGAACTGAGCACTCAGCTAAAGGTCGGTCGCCACGCGTGCGTGTGTGTGAACAGTTCTAGCTAGGCACTGATCAGCGCTCGAGCGGACGGCAGGGAAGCGCGCTCGGCCGTCGCGCGGGTGCTGCTGGGCAGCTTCCGCGGCGTGGCTGCCCGTGCCCGTGCGCGCGCGCATAAACAAACGCGCGAGTTGAAGCTTGTCTTGATGCGGGAGCAGGTGCTCGCTCCGGGCTGCGGCTTGCGCGTGTGGGAGACGGAGGCGAGAGGACGGGTCAGCGCTCAGCGAGGATCAGCTAGCGGCCACAGGGGACACGGCGTGGCGCCGCGCGCCGTGGGTGGGTGTGAGAGTGAGGGAGCATTCGCGTGCGGCCGCGGGTTAAATATGCCAAACGCACGGGGGATCGCGACGAGACGGCTAGTGTTCTCCGTGGTTCTTCGTTTGCCACGCCGCGACACGGGCAATGTTGCTCCTGCCAATCCCTGCTAGCTACTCGTGTGCCATGTTATCTGTTTCATTCACACCCCCTCCCGGGTGGCAACTGGCAATATGGTTATGTGCCTAACTGCGTACTACATGAACTGATGAGGCTTGGACCAGGCAGGCACTGCTGCACGATCGCGGTGGCTGCCTTGTATTCGACGAAACTGGACGCTGCCGGGTCGTCAGTGGTAGACTGGTAGTAGTAACGCGCCGATGCGTGCGACAACAAACAGCTCGCCGCCCTCGGTAGTTGCTACTTGCTTGGCCCTAGTTAACACGCATCCTAGCTAAGGCCTTGTCAGGACCGGCTCTAAGCGCTGCGGCACTGTTGGGCGTCCAGCAACAGGGACGGCAAGTGGCTGAGTCGGCATATATTCAGTTAGTTATGGTAGTTAGACTCTTGGCTTCTTAATGTACTTTAGCGTTAGGCGTTGGACCATTACGGCGGTTGTAGCGTGCGTATCCAGCTGTGTTCGGCGCGGGTATATAAGCTCGTGTAATCGATTGGCAAAAAGGGAATAGAACATGAACTCTGTCTTCCAATTGCTTGCTTCTGAATCATTCCGTTCGTCTGACCCCAATCCCCTGTTCTTGCTGCAACCCAGCCTAAATTCCGATTTCGTCTAGTTATCTGTTGCAATCCTCGTCGGGTTGTAACAATTGGTATCAAAGCTGCTGTAATCGATTCACCTTGATCGTGTTTTGTAATTCCCGTCGGCAGGTTACACTGTTCGTCATCTCAATGATTCAGTAGCGCGTATCCTTAAGTCCGAGCCGAGGTCGAACAGGTCAGTGATCGAGCACACGGTTGCGACGCCGTGGGCGCTGATCTTCCGCAAGTCTGGCACCGAAACGTGGTCCGAACAAGTTCCAGCAAGATATGGCGAAATCGCTTGAAGAACTATCGACCTAGTTCGAGGTGACGATGAAGCAGTTCATGGGATTTCAGAATATGATGCAGAACTCTCTGGATTCGCTCAACGCCATGGGTGCGTGACAAGTTTCTGCGGACAAGGCGTTCGCTGATTTGCGTGAGCGGGCTGACGGTGCGACTACATCCTTGGTCGACGTCTCGAAGTGGGTTGATCTCGCCGCGTCGTGCATGGATTCCTTGGAGACGCGGTTGACGATGGCTCTCGCGGCCGCTTTGATTCAGCATGGTACATGCATCATGGACCTCAACCTAGCTCCGGGTTCGTCCTCAAGCTCTCCAGCTAAGGACGGGGAGCAGCCAATGGGGCCCGGCGAACACTGCGACGGTGTCCTAGGACCCCGGCCACAGGACATCAACAAGGGTATGTTCCCATGTCTAAATCCTCCCCTTGTCATTTCGCATGATGATGTTATTCCTGCCGGTTGTCGTTCGCCACCATTTCCTAAAATGGAATTTCCAAAGTTTGATGGCGATTCTCCTCGGTTTTGGCGTGACCAATGCGAGGTTTTCTTCGAGGTTTATGCAGTGCACCCATCTCTGAAGACTAGATTTGCAACGCTCAACTTCAAAGGGGTGGCAGCAACGTGGTTGCAGACGGTGCAATGAAAGGGGCGGATTACTGAATGGAGTCATCTGTGTGAATTGGTGATGGAGAAGTTCGATAAGAATCGGTATCAAATTTTGCTGAAGAAGTTTGAGTCTCTCAAGCAGAAGGATTCGGTTGTGAAATATCAGACTGCCTTTGAAGAAATTGCCCAGGGATTGTTGTTGTACAATAGTGGGTATGATGATACTTATTACGTGACCTGATTTCTTGCTGGCTTGAAGGAGAAAATTCGATCTGTGATAGCTTTGCATCGACCGAGAGATGTTAATACTGCTAGTGCATTGGCACTCGTTCAGGAAGAAGAACTCGCTCAGTGCAAACCTCGTGCAGCAGTAAAAGAGTTCGGCAAGGGTGCTTGGAAACCTGGGGTAGAGAAGACCAAGACTAGTGAAGTTGACAAAGGCAAGTACCTGAACCCAAGACCAGAGGCTGAGGACAAGCTATCTGCTCTGAAGGAGTTTAGGAAGAAAAATGGGTTGTGTTTCAAGTGTGGCAACAAATGGGCCCCAGGTCATAAGTGCCCTTAGCAGGTACCTTTGCAGTTATAGATGAGATTCTCGATGCACTGGAGACAGAAAGGTGACCCACCAGAGGATGAGCCAGTGGAGGCGGTGGAAGAAACTGTGTTAGCAGTGGGGAATTCAGATACTGCTACTGTCAAACACAAGACACTGAAATTATGTGGAACTATTGTCAAAGTGGATGTGTTGATTCTTGTGGATTGTGGCAGTGTGGGCACATTCATCAGCACTCAGTTGGCAGAAAGGTTGCAAGTGCCTCTCAGTGAGTGTTCTCCTACTCATTATATGGCGGCTGATGGAAACCCAATGATATGCTCTCATCAGGTAAAAAATTGCAATGGAATGTTCAGGGTCATTCCTTCATTTCCACTGTGGGGGTGCTTCCACTAAAATGTTTTGACATGATCCTTGGGGAGGATTGGCTTGAGTCTTGTAGCCCTATGTGGATCCACTAGGCAAACAAAATCATGAAATTCACTTATCAGGGTAAAAGGATAACTCTGCAAGGTCAATAGCAAGGTGTCAATCACTATTTACCTATTTCTGTGGCAAGTTTGTATGGGTTGGTCCACCAACAGAATTTCACCTGCTGTGTTCAGATGAAGATTATTGAGGATAATCAGAACTCAGGACAAAGGGAAAATGAGTTGCATGTTTGTAACTGATGATGTAGATGTTCCCCAGGATCTGAAGGATATGCTGGTTATATACTCTGAACTGTTTCAGGCTCCATCTGTTTTGCCTCCCAGAAGGCAGTATGATCATCAGATTTAGCTATTGCCTAGAGCCACACTAGTGAACATTAGACCCTATGAGTATTCTCCAGCAAAATCTCCATTTGAAGTCCTTTATGGTTATCCTCCAAAGCATTTTGGGATTAGCAGTGAATCTACTTTTCATTCAACTGATCTAGAGCAGTGGTTGACTGAAAGAAATCTGCTTAATGACTACATTCAGCATCACTTACATCGTGCTCGGCAGTGAATGAAGTGTCAGGCTGACAAGAACAGAAGTGAGAGGGAGCTCCAGGAAGGGGATATGGTCTATCTGAAACTTCAGCTCTATGTCTAGTCTTCAGTAGCCCCTTGGAGCAATATGAAATTATGCTACAAATTCTATGGGCCCTTCAAAATTCTTCAGAAGGTGGGAGCAGTGGCATATAAATTGGAATTGCCAGTAGGGTCCAAAATTCATTCAGTAGTGCATGTGTCTCGGCTCAAAAAGCATGTGTCACCATCTGAGCTGGTTGAAGAAGACATTATTCAAGTGTCTACTGACCCTAAAGAAGCTGTACAACCTATTCAGTTTATTGCAACTCGAATGGTGAGAAAAAGGACTTCGATGATTGCTCATATTCAAGTGCGTTGCAGTTTGTTACCATCGTCTATGTTGACTTGGGAAGAGGAGAATGATCTGAAACGTTGATACCCTAGAAGCCTAGTTTGGGGTCAAACTAATTTTAAAGGAGGAGGCAATGTCAGGACCCACTCTAAGCTCCGCGGCACTGTTGGGCATCCGGCAACAGGGACGGCAAGTGGCTGAGTCGTCTTATATTCAGTTAGTTGTGGTGGTTACACTCTTGGCTTCTTAATGGGCTTTAGCGTTAGGCGTTGGGGCATTACGGCGGTTGTAGTGTGCGTATCCAGCTATGTCCAGGCGGGTATATAAGGCCGTGTAATCGATTGGCAAATGGGGAATATAACCTGAACTCTGAACATCTGCCTTCCAATTGCTTATTTCTGAATCCAAGTTTGTCTGACCCCAATCTCCTGTTCTTGCTGCAACCCGACCTAAATTTTGATTCCGTCTAGTTATCCGTTACGATCCTCGTCGGGTTGTAACAGGCCTAAGCCAATGCATACTAAACTGCGTAGCTTCCGCATGACCATCGGTTTGATGAGGATTCACGAAAACATCTGCAGCAAAAGCAAGTGAAAATGTGAATGAGTGCTGGGGTCCAGTCCATGATTGCACCAAACCGTGCTGTGCACTGGTCACGTACGGGCAGTGTACTCCAGCAACCGATCGATGAAAAAGCCGGTCGCGTGTGTCCGGTCTGTTCTCGTTTGGTCTGCCCCGTGCCTATGTGGGACAGCTAGCACAGGACGTCGCGGTGACTCGCAACGACGCGCCACATTGACTCAATTTACTATTTCAAAAAAAAATTGACCCCGCTTAAACGTAGAGAAGCTGCGCATGGCGGTAACTAGTAGCAGGTAAAAAATGTTAAGATCGAGACCGACGGCTGTAACTGTAACCGTGTCCTATTCTAGCCAGCCTTGCACTCTGTCGATGCTGGTTTTTGTTTTACGATGGATGATGGCGAGGATTAGTTAGTTTTTTTACTCTAAATCACCATCGAACAACACGCACTGACCGCAGGAACCTTCGGCGCGGTTTCCACGGCCGCGCGCGAGCTCTGGACCTCTGGCTGGCGCTGTCACGAATGGATTCGATTCGCGACAGCCAGTTGATTTCAATTCACTCCTGTCGCCTAGGCCTGGCTACCGCAGCTACGGCCCGGCACTTTCATTTCTCTTATAATCCGTCTTTTTTAGCTTATTTTTTAAATAAAATAGTATTTTTTACTCACAACAAATCAGCCAGATCAATGTTTAGCTGACTGCCTCACGTACGGAGAATCTGAATCTGCGTGTTATTTTAGTCTCTAGATTCGAGCTCCAGCTGCCGCTTGTCCTCGGTGATTATGCTCCGTTTATTAACCCGGTCTTTCGACTTCGAACGCGCTCGATCTACTGTCCACCAGCCATTTTCAATTTCGAATGCGCGTGTGCAGGTGATGGATCGGCTCCAAGCCTCCAAGCTCAAACCGAACCGGCGGTAGCAGGGGACAGACGCAGATGCAGCGTGGCTGTGGCGTGCATGCACGGGCAACGGCAACAGCAACAGCGACGGCACCGGCATGGAACCAGAGGCGCTTTAAGGTCGCCACTACTGGCTGCCTCCTCTCTCCCGCGGTCTTGCTCTTGGACTATGATCACATCAAGATTGTGGTGTTTGTCTGACAGCACTGTGGGGTCGCCGTGTAGTAAGGATTTTTGCCTTCTTGAAGACCAGTTGCTCAGGAGAGGAGCTTGTACCCTATAGGCCTCTATCGAAGTTCCTCCTCTACGACTATGGGAGGGGAGCCCCGGTGATGGACTTTTTAACTGCAAACAACAAGCAGGCTACACCAACCATACTTATGACAAAGACAAATGAGTTAGAGCAAGTATAACAGCAGGTTGTAAGCCGACTAAATGCTGAGGTGGAGGAGAGAGGAGAGGAGAGAGAAGAAGCGGGTTGTAAGCTTACAGCCGGTTTGGGCACAAGAACCAAGAAAGTCTGTGAGAGAGACAAGTGGGCCATGTATTAACTGTAAAGAGCTAACTACTATATGAGTGGGCTGAGAGAAGACTGCAAGGAACCTTACAGCCAGCAAACCGGCTGTATTATTAGCCTTGCTCTATGCGATGACGTTGGACCACATACCCTATTCAGGGTAGTGCGAGTCCAAATAGCGTTCTAGTCATTCCTGCAAAACTAGAAGCTACTGCTCGTTCCAAGGGTGGAGAAGTATAGGTCTTGTTCTTACGCCGACGATGTCTGATTTATATTTCATTATTATATAGAAGAGGTGGATTGGGTAGTTTATATCGTAGAGAAATGTGCCTATCTTTCGATCAAATAGTAATCAGATTGTTAGAAAGAACTCATGGAAGTTTTGACTTAGGGGCCAACTGCCTATTAAGAACCTGGAGTGAACCGTATTGATTTGGCTTCGGATGACCATACTGCGAGAACAGCCAATTTTAAACTACAAATTAAAGGAGTTATTTTATTTTGTCTTTTATAATAGCCGATGTGGGCAATTTCGATGCAAACTTAGAGGTTACTGTGGAACATCTTTGATAATGATAGAGGTGGGGAATTTTAGATGCAAATTTATGAATTATTTAAAATTATCTTTCATAATTGTATATATGGGTAAAATTCAAATTTATAGAATTGTTTTGAATTATCTTTCATAATATAATACCAAATGTGAGTAGTTTAGACGCAAATTTAGAGGGTCAATTATGTATTTTTCACAATGCAGCACGCACACTCACCCCTATGAACATACGTACGCAAACCCTACTCTATGAGCACATCCGAAGAACTGAGCCGGCGGATCTCGAGATTCACAAAGTCACCACAGGACAACGTCGCCTACCACTGAAAGCATAGCGCCATTAAATCCTGGAATAAATCCAAGAAAATGCGAGCACATATGTCAAATCAAGGACTTGAACCCGGACCGATCTATGATCAGCTCACAGAGATAGATAGTTTTTAATAAAATAGAACACCATAGTACCAGATTTGAGTAGTTTAGATGCAAATTTAGCATGGCGCCATCCTAACCCCATCGACGGCACCGCGCCACACTGCACCGCTCAGTCCGCTATCCTCGATCGACTATAGATCAAACCACTACGTAAAAACGATTTTTAGCAACGGTTCGATTTTTTTGTAGGGGCGGCTGGTGATGGAGCCGCCCCTACAGTGGCGTGCTCGGGTGCCCAGACACCAGCCGCCCCTACAAATGGAACAGCAGGGGCGGCTGGTGTTACGAGTCGCCCCTACAAATGGGGTCTGATTTGTAGGGGCGGCTCAATCACCAGCCGCCCCTGGAAATGCTATTTGTAGGGGCGGCTGGTGATTGAGCCGCCCCTACAAATGCCCCCATATAAAACATATGCAGCACTTTCTTCCTCCTCGGGTCACTTACTCCAACCCATGAAAAAAAGTTGCGGAGGCCTTGGGCACCTCCCAAAAATTGTTCTACTAAGGAGAAATGTTTTGGTCTTAAATCCTTTGGTGGAGAGGTTGTAGAATGTAAGAAAATGCTATTCCATACTTTTTTTGAAGTTTTAATGGTTGGTTAGTGAGTAATTAGAGTTTTATTTTTCTCTCTCTTCTATGGTGCTTGAGCTACTTATGAAGCAAATTAGACCCAAGTTTTAAATGTACTAGGGTAATTAGGGAGGGGAACAAGATCATACCCTTATTTGGTCCATGTGTTCTTGATTTTAGTGAACAATTAGTTAGTTTTATGGATGTTTCATGTGCATGTGGATCTAGATCTAGGGTTTGGTTTTTTTATTAATTTTGTTTTTGTAAATTTATGTTTGATGAAATTGGACTAGGGTTTGTATGAAAGATATTGGGTAAAGTATAATTGTTGCTAATTGTTGTCTTTAAAATTGTTTATTGTAATCAATAATTATGTATTTTAATTATTTATGGATAAATGGGCCATTAATTAATTTTCCTTTACCATGTGTGTTTGTATGCTTCATGTAATTATATTAGATTTATATTCATATATATCTGAAGTATATACAATTATTCTCAAGTAATTATTAATTTGTTTCATTTTTATATATATCTGAATAAGTAGTCCTTTAATGTTTGTTTTGTTGTTGTTGTAAAAGATGGAGTACAGGAACTCTTGGATGTATGGTTCGTTAAGGTTCAAGGCAGGTTTCCGTGAAGAGGTGGATAAATTTATTGAAGCCGCAAGGAAGCATGCAACGACATTGAAAGAGAATAAGGATACAATTATTTGCCCATGTAAAGATTGCAAGAACCGTATGGCATGGACATATGTGACTATCATCAGATCACATTTGATTATGCGAGGATTTGTTGAGGACTACACAGTGTGGATTCATCATGGTGAAACGGTTATTGTTAACGACGAGGATGAGGAGGAATACGACGACAAAACCATAGAATCCCTGTCCCAATATTCAGCAGAGCTTGATGCACGAATGGATTTCGAGTTTGGCAATGAACAAGGTGGTGATGCTGGTGGTTGGGATGGTAACGACGAAGGTGGTGCCAATAATGATGGTGGAGCACGTGTCGGGGATGAAGATGATTTGGAGGACATGATTCGAGCCATTGGACCGGATATTTTACTAAATAGCCCGAAAGGTCTAGAAAATTTAGAAAGGGTGACAAAAGCATCGAAGGAGACTGTGTATGGTGTTGAAAATGGTTGTCCGATACATTGGACGTTGCTACGTTTTGTGCTTGAGCTGCTCATCCTGAAGGCTAAGTACGGCTGGTTAGACTATAGTTTCAATGATCTATTGCATCTCCTGTCATGGGTGCTGCCACAACCAAACCCAGTTCCCACCAACACATACCAAGCGAAGAAGGTCATAAGTCCATTGACAATGGGGGTTGAAAAAATCCATGCATGCCCAACCACTGTATACTTTTTCGTGGCGAAACGTTCAAGTCACTAGATAAATGTCACCGATGTGGGGCCAGCCGGTACAAGAACAATAACCTTTACGGTGGGGACGAAGCCTCCACGGGGAAAAAGAGGAATAAGAAGGGTACAAAAAAGGTGGTACAAGAATCTCAACCCCCAGAGGACACTCTATTAGGCAACGACGCAAAGCAGAGAAGAATTCCTGCCTTGGTAACGTGGTACCTGTCAGTGACCGACCGCTTGAGACGTATCTTCCTAAACCCTAAAGAAGCCGCACTCATGACATGGTGGGATGATGAGCGCAAGGTGGATGATGATAAGATTGCACACCTGGCTGATTGTAGTCAGTGGCAAAGGTTTGATGAGAAGCACAAAGAATTCAGCGATGACCCAAGGAATGTACGGTTTGGCTTGAGCACCGATGGAATGAATCCCTTCAATGAGAGGATGAGCGACGACAGCACATGGCCAGTGATCTTGACCATGTACAACATCCCAACATGGTTGTGTCAGAAGAGAAAGTACATTCTCCTCACTATTCTTATTTCTGGCCCTAAACAACCAGGCATTGATATAGACGTATTCCTCGAGCCTTTGATGCAAGAAATGGAGAGGCTGTGGAGGCATGGGGAGCAGATGTACGATGCGTTCTGAAAGGAGGACTTCATATGTAGAGCAATAATATTTGTTACTACCAATGATTACCTCGCGCTGTTTGCTTTGTCTGGTGTCGATGCGGGACCCATAAGGTTCCCCACGGAGAAGAGAGAAGAAAACCTAGTCCAAATAGGATTCTCTACATGTAATCCTACTAGGACTAGTTACACGTAATCCTACTAGGATCTCTACTTTGTAACCGACTAGGACTCCCGCCTCTCCTGGACTATATAAAGGAGGGCAGGGGTCCCTAGTTCGGCAGATAACCGACACATAACCAACAGAACTCACAACCACGACATATCTCGCAACACAACAAATAGCGCAGGGCGCAATATACTATCCACACCAGACTGGACGTAGGGCGCCGTGACTTTCCGGCATGCCGAACCAGTATAAATCGTTGTCTCCCTGTATTTACCATCGAGTTCCTGCAAATGCCGATACCCCTCCGAACAAATCACCGTCCCGGATACCCCGTGACGGGTTGCCGGTGGTAAAACATCGACAGCTGGCGCGCCAGGTAGGGGTTCTCGGCACTTTGCGTTCAAGAGCTCGGTGGACCTTAAGATCAAGGCATGCCGCGACTTTCGTCGGCTCCCGTTGACAACTCGCCGCAGCTCTAGTCGATCTTGTCAACAACTCGCCGTGTTCACACTCATCATCACCATCGTTCGAAGAAGAAAGTCGACCGGTCCTACTCCGATCAACACCAGATGCAGGGTTCTTGGCCTCAACGACCATAGATAGATGTGGCACCCGCACGGGAACCTGTCAAGGAACGCAAGCACTGTAAGGCTACGAACAGCAAGCTTGCAACACGCAGAAACAAGGATTTCCTGCAAAAGTCAACCAAGTCACCGTACAAACCAAAAGGGATTAGCAAGCGTCAATTATGGAAATAGTTTTTGAGCCACACTCGGATACGACCACCAAGAGTCCAAGACCGTATACAACTGCGTATACGTATATGTTTCAAATTGCTTTGAAGCCACGAGCAAGAGAAGGAAGGAAGCATGCAAGCAAGAAAGCACCACACGGCAAGCAAGTATTCTACCAAAGGAATTACATCATACGTCACCATCCATACGACATGCACATATACAACTCATCTTCACGCGGATTCAAGTCCAACCCAGAAACAAGTCCTACTCCTACTCGAACAAGCAACAGAAGTTCGTACAAGTCCAGAGCCAATTCTATCCAAGACAAGTACCGAATCAGTGCAGAACAGAGGAATATCAGGTTACGACGTCGTACCAAAAGAACTCGACTACATCAAGCGCGGAAGTAGTCCAAGCCTAAAGCGAGCGATCCGTCCGATGACTCTGATCCAGAAACAAATTGTACTGCTACAACTTCATATACGAATACATCACGGACATGCAAGAAGCTAACAAAGGAAGCAAGCAAGCAAAGCCAAAGGTGTTTGTGCATTGATTTATACATACGACATGCTCATACGAGAGAAGGTCAAGAAATACAAGCTACACGGTCAATAAAGAGAAGACCACCTACAGCAAGCCAACAAGTCACGAGCAAGCAACCAAATTCTGGGAACCCGGCAACACGTTCCGAGTTGTTTCGAGTACTCGACATGACAGTCACTCGTCTGGTTAAACTCATCAGCAAACAACTCGGACGAGCTGTCCGACGACTTCATCATGCTGTTCGACTACATCAAGCAAGTTGTCGACCCATGAGGGTAGCTAAAAGCTAACACCCGAAACAAAAAGCAAAATGGCTGAAAACATGCCTGAGCATCCCGGCCGAGAGCAAAATAGCTGAAAAGACGCTTGAGCCCGCCGATGAGGGTAGCTAAAAGCTAACACCTGAAACAAAAAGCAAAATGGCTGAAAACATGCCTGAGCATCCCGGCCGAGAGCAAAATAGCTGAAAAGACGCTTGAGCCCACCGATGAGGGTAGCTAAAAGCTAACACCCGAAACAAAAAAGCAAAATGGCTGAAAACATGCCTGAGCATCCCGGCCGAGAGCAAAATAGCTGAAAAGACGCTTGAGCCCGCCGATGAGGGTAGCTAAAAGCTAACACCCGAAACAAAAAGCAAAATGGCTGAAAACATGCCTGAGCATCCCGGCCGAGAGCAAAATAGCTGAAAAGACGCTTGAGCCCGCCGATGAGGGTAGCTAAAAGCTAACACCTAAAACCAATCGACCGAAATTAAGCTTAAAAAGACCCTCCAGCTCTTCGTTCCGAAAAGCAAGAGGCTCGGGGGCTACATCCAGATAGGAATACTTTTTCCTCAGAAAAGCACAAGCGCCACTCAAGAAAGCACTCGGATAGCGCAGGCGAAAGGTTGTCAACACAAAGATCTACATCTAACAAGTCATAGCGCGGACAAAGCACTCGATGGATCACAAAAGAGGAAGAAAAGAAAAGTACTTGACAAATCGAGGGATTTCATCAGGATAACGCACAGAGTTGTTTATAGGGCAGAGTACAACCACGACATGCACATATGACGTCCGAGAAGCAATAGCGAGCAAAAGATTAAGATATATGCATATATACACTGAATACACATGCACATACGGATCTGCATGCATGCAAATGAGGAAGCCATCAATTTACTGGACACATAAATCATGATGGGACATGAACGATCCAACAAGGTGCAAGCACACGTCAAGTCATATACAGGCTGTCATCACATCTACAACTCCAAAATATCAAAGCCAAATCAGAACCAAGCCACGAGCAGCAAGCTGTCCGAGACCAAAGATAGCAACATGTCCGTTCGAATGTCCGACTACTTCGAACACACGAGATGTCCAACCGTGCATCAAGATAGATAACAAGCAAGCCAAGACTGACTACTCGGCCGAGGAGTCCGAGTACTCGGATACGATTTAAGCAAGAAGAACACGCGATCTACATAACAACTCAGATACAGAAGCCAAGCCAAAAAGAGGAAGGCACACAAGAAAACCCAAAGCTGCAGGCTAGACAAAAGTACACCGAGTCTGCACGAACGCAAAAAGTTAAGATGAACTCGGATACGAAGACCTCAGCATGAACGGTACAAAATCAAGGTCAACTCGGATATGGAGGACTGACCATGAAGCAAGACGAACGACCAAAGAAGCAGGCAAGGCCAAGGCGTTTGTGCACTATTTATGTATGTGCACGCACGTACATATCAAGGCTCGTACATGATACGTACATTCCTGTCGACAAGCTGTTCTAGTTGGCCAACAAGCAAGCCATCCGACTGGAAGCAAGCAGGCCACTACGACAACCCGGTAATAGCGCAACACTCTCCGAGTACTCCACGACGACGACAGATTCCGGCTACCACTACAACAACCCGCCGACTCCGCCGCGATGCTCAATGGCTACCTCGACTACTACTCAGAACCAACAAACTAGTCGGTGACGAATTCCGGATGCTCGACGTGTCTACAACCAACTGCTCGGACATGGTATCCAACTACTCGTCCGAAATACCCAGCAACTCGGCTGCGGCGATCAACAATGCGGCCACGAACCAAGGGAGCTACATCTATACCATGAGATCGGGAAAAACATGCTCTTAAGAGCTATTTTACTCAGACTAGTCCAGAAACAACCTGGTTTGATCAAAAAAGAACGCCAATGAGGTACGGCAAGAACCAAGACAAGCTCAGAAAGAACCCGGATTGATCAAAAAAGAACCCCGACAAGGTACGGCAAGTACCAAGACAAATCCAGAAAGAACCCGGATCGATCATAAAACAACCCCAAAGAGGTGCTGCAAGTACCAAGACAAATTCAGGAAGAACCCGGATTGATCAGAAAACAACCCGGATAAGGTACATACAAGTTCAGAAAGAACCTGGACAAAGTGCAAACAACCTGGAAGAGGTACATCAAGAACCAGAGAAGTCTAGAAAACGACCTGGATGAATAAAAACAACTCGGAAGAGCATCACGACTTAGTCAAATCAGAAAACAACCCGGATAAGGTACATATAAGTTCAGAAAGAACCTGGACGAAATGCAAACAACCTGGAAGAGGTACATCAAGAACCAGAGAAGTCTAGAAATGACCTGGATGAATAAAAACAACTCGGAAGAGCATCACGGCTTAGTCAAAAAACTAAGCTCGGGGGCTCGGCATTCGCTTCAACTACGCTCAGGGGCTCGAATTCAAGGATGAAAGACCAAGAATACAAGTACTCAAGACTACAACAAAGACAACACATCAAGACCCTTCATCCGATTTCTATTCTAAAGAAAAGTACTCGGAAAAGGCTCGGGGGCTGCGGGATACATAACCCCAAAAATTTTTTGAAGACAAGAATCTGGACCCTCCAACTTTTGCAAGCAAAAGCAAGAGGCTCGGGGGCTACACTCAGTGAGTGCAATTTTTACGAAAAATTGCACCCACCGAAAAAGAACTCGGAGCAACCAAGAAGACTAAAGGGACCCTCTGGCTTCTTGTCCCAACAAGCAAGAGGCTCGGGGGCTACACTCACTGAGTGCACTTTTATCCAAAAGTGCACATCAGCCGAAGAAAAGACAAAGAAGACCATCTCAAGGTTTCACTTCAAAAAGAACCTCGAACGGATTTACAACAACTCAATGAAGACCAAGGAGAACAAGAAGGCTTCCGAAGCTCATCCATGAGATGCTCGGGGGCTTGTCGATGCGGGACCCATAAGGTTCCCCACGGAGAAGAGAGAAGAAAACCTAGTCCAAATAGGATTCTCTACATGTAATCCTACTAGGACTAGTTACACGTAATCCTACTAGGATCTCTACTTTGTAACCGACTAGGACTCCCGCCTCTCCTAGACTATATAAAGGAGGGCAGGGGTCCCTAGTTCGGCAGATAACCGACACATAACCAACAGAACTCACAACCACAACATACATCGCAACACAACAAATAGCGCAGGGCGTAATATACTATCCACACCAGACTGGACGTAGGGCACCGTGACTTTCCGGCGTGCTGAACCAGTATAAATCGTTGTCTCCCTGCGTTTACCATCGAGTTCCTGCAAACGCCGATACTCCTCCGAACAAATCACCGTCCCAGGTACCCCGTGACGGGTTGCCGGTGGTAAAATATCGACATCTAGACAGATCAAAGGGAAGACGGGATGCTTGGTTTGCTTGGATGGTACTACATGGGTGTACCTGGATGCATCCAAGAAGATAGTTTACCTAAGGAACCGACGCTTCTTAAAGACAAGTCACAAGTACCATAGCAAATTGTTCTTTAGATTTTATGACAACGCCCTAGAGATTGAACCCCCTCCGGAGAGACGTCATAATGGAGAACACATGTACAGAATGGTGAAGAACATACACGTCGTCTATGGAAAGAAGAATTCAGACGGGACAAACAGAGATAGAAGCACACCTCCTGTCGAAGGAGTACCTTTCAAGAAACAATTGATCTTCTTTCAGTATCTGCCTTATTGGCCAGACTTGGAGGTCCCCCATGCCATTGATGCTATGCACATGCAGAAGAATGTCTTTGAGAGTCTCATTGCTACCTTGATGGACACAGGCAAGTCAAAGGATGGTCCAAAAGCACGGAAAGACATGGTGCAGCTAAACATGATGCCACAGCTTCACCCGGTACCTGAGGCTAATGAAAAATACACTCTGCCAAGGGCGTGCTTCAACCTAACACTAGACGAGAAGAGAGCTATATGCACTTTCCTGAGGGGGATCAAAGTCCCGACTGGGTTTTCAGCAAATATGAAGAAGCTAGTGTCGATGAAGGACTTGTCAATAACACACTGCAATGCTCACGATTGCCATGTGATGCTGACAGTGTTTCTACCTATTGCAATCAGGGCTATAAAGCCAGAGTTCTTGAAAATGGCCATCACCCGCATGTGCTACTTCTTTTCGAAGATCTCACAGAAGACGATTGGCAAGCAAGAGCTGAGTGGCCTACATGAATTTGTGGTGGAGACACAAAATCAACTGGAGATGTGTTTACCTCCTGCTTTTTTTGATATAATGCCACATCTCATGATTCACATGGTTCATCAGATACAGGCGCTGGGCCCTTGCTACTTGCATGAAATGTGGTCCTATGAGCGGTTCATGTCGATTCTAAGTCGATACGTGCATAATCGAGCATACCTAGAGGGCTCCATAATAGAGGGTTACAGTACTAAAGAAATCGTCGAGTGCTGTCAAGAGTACCTAAAAGTACAGAAAGGGATTGGTAAACCCAATTCTCGTCACAAGGGTAGGCTGGCTGGGAAGGGCACTAGTGGTAGAAAAGTGTTCATTGACCATGATTACAAAGAGGTGAGTCGGGCGCATTACAGTGTCTTGCAGAGTACACAACTAATGCAACCGTACATTGATGAACACTTGGCTATCATTATGGCGGAGAGAAATAGCCGTTCGGATGATTGGGTCATGAAACAACATAAGCAATGACTTATATGGTTGATGGACCAAAACATACCGCCTGGAGAAACCATAGACTCTATTACCATCAGTAGGTTAGCGAAGGGGCCATCGAGACAAGTGACATCTTGGAATGCTTATGACATCAATGGGTATACGTACTATACCCACGCAAAGGATAGTAAATATGTGAACCAAAACAGCGGCGTTCGAATAGAGGCTATCGATGGATTGGGGCGAAAAATCCAATACTTTGGCATCATTGAAGAGATATGGGAACTTGACTATGGAAGGGATATAACGGTGGCCCTGTTTCGATGCCGCTGGATCAAACAACACCAACTGAACGAGATCGGATTGAGAGTCCTGGACCTCAAGAATCTAGGCTACCAAGATGACCCTTGGGTGCTCGCTTCACGTGTCGCACAAGTTTTCTATATGTCTGACCCACAAAGTAACCTCCCCCCGAAGAAGAAGACAAAGCACGTGGTTGCCTCCGGAAAACAGCACGTTATTGGAGTTGATGGCGTGGACGATGTTGAAGCTTACAATAACTACGATGAGATGCCGCTATTCACAGACTTTCCTAAAAGGATCAGTGTTGTGAAAAAGAACATCCCCAGAGATATAATGCCATGGGAACGAAAAACTGTCAAGGGGAAAGTCGTTACAGCGGGCTAGCTAGTTGTTGAACGTGTAGTGTTTGTGTAAGTGTGCGGTTGTAAGACTTTGTTTATGCATGCGTGTGAGACTATATATTACTACTAAAACTTTATGAGATCTTGATGAGTTATACAACTTTTATATTCATCACCTTTACAGCTGAAATCATTTAGTGTTTGAAAATCAGGTTTGAAGCTGTTATTTTCTGAAATTTAAAATTTGAATTATTCAAAATTAGTGACAAACATAAATGACTAGACTAAAATAATAGAGCATGATTTTAGAAAATTTTAGAGAAAAAAACCATCATATTTGGAGTTAGTATAAGGGAGGAAAACTAGTTACAAGTTTCAACTACAGATTAAAAAGAGAAATCACACTTGTTCATCATTGATCATCATGAACAGCTGTGATTTTTCTTTTTATTCTCTGGTTAAAATTTGTAACTAGTCTTTCTCCCTCGTACTAACTCCAAATGTGATGATTTTTTTTCCTAAAATTTTCCAAAATCTTGCCCTATCAAGTTAGTGTGTTGATTTGGTCATTCTTTTCATTTGACAAAGTTTGAGCACTTCAAATTTTCAAATTTAAAAAAATGATAAGTTCGAACGAGGTTTTCAACCATTAAATGATTTCAGCTAAAAAGTGATGAATACCAAAGTTGTATAACTCATCAAGATCTACAACTTTTATTTTGATCATTTCTTCATCTGACAAAGTGATACTAAACATTGTTCATAAATCAACATGTTTCTCGTATAGTTTATGAAACTATGAGTCATATGTGAATTTATGAACAATGTTTACTAATACTTTGTCACATGAAGAAGTAACCAAAATAAAAGTTGTAGATAGTGAGGATTTCAACAACTTTTATGTTCATGACTTTTATTGTTGAAATCATTTAAGGTTTCAAAATCTTGTTTGAAGTTGTCATTTAATGAAATTCAAAATTTTAACTGTTCAAATTTGGTCAAATGAAAATATGATCAAAATAAAAGTTGTACATATTGATGAGTTCTACAACTTTGATATTCATGAGTTTTTCATCTGAAATCATTTACTCTTTTAAAATATTATTTTAAGTTGAAATTATTTGAATTTCAAAATTTGAATCGTTCAAACAAAGTCACATGACAAGATGACCAAAATAAAAGTTGTACATGTTGATGAGTTATACAACTTTTATGTTTATAATATTTTCATTTTATTTCATTTAATGTCATAAAATTATAGTTGAAGTTTTAAAATTCAAATTTTTAATTTTTGTTTTTTGTTTTCTATATTGTTTTGACTACAAAATATAGAATTTATAATTTGTGCATATATAGAATAATACAAAATATTATATTTGTGCATATACATATTTTTTTATATTACTTTGTGTTTTTATGATATAAAAAATATAGAACTTATATTTTTAAAAAAAGAAAATATTTGTAGGGGCAGTTGGATCAGAAACCGCCCCTAAAAATGCATTTATAAGGGCGGCTAGATCATGAACCGCTGTAGGGGCGACTGGATCAGGAACCGCCCCTACAAATAGTACCGGGTATAAATAGCAAGAAGCGCACGGGAGTCATCGTCTGGGCGTTGTCTTCTTCCTCCAACGCCGACAGGCTGCCCGCGCCTAGGGTTTTCGTCGCAGGTCCCGCGCCCGCCCACACCAGCCCCCGGCGCTCTCGGCGTCCCGCACCCGCGCCCGCCCCTGCACGCCCCCGGCGCCCGCCCCCGCGCGCCGACCCCCGACGTCCCGCGCCCGGCCCCCGGCGCCCGCCCCTGCACGCCGACGCCCGGCGTCCCGCCCCCGCACGCCCCCGGCGTCCCGCCCCCACCTTGTACCCTATAGGCCTCTATCGAAGTTCCTCCTCTACGACTATGGGAGGGGAGCCCCGGTGATGGACTTTTTAACTGCAAACAACAAGCAGGCTACACCAACCATACTTATGACAAAGACAAATGAGTTAGAGCAAGTATAACAGCAGGTTGTAAGCCGACTAAATGCTGAGGTGGAGGAGAGAGGAGAGGAGAGAGAAGAAGCGGGTTGTAAGCTTACAGCCGGTTTGGGCACAAGAACCAAGAAAGTCTGTGAGAGAGACAAGTGGGCCATGTATTAACTGTAAAGAGCTAACTACTATATGAGTGGGCTGAGAGAAGACTGCAAGGAACCTTACAGCCAGCAAACCGGCTGTATTATTAGCCTTGCTCTATGCGATGACGTTGGACCACATACCCTATTCAGGGTAGTGCGAGTCCAAATAGCGTTCTAGTCATTCCTGCAAAACTAGAAGCTACTGCTCGTTCCAAGGGTGGAGAAGTATAGGTCTTGTTCTTACGCCGACGATGTCTGATTTATATTTCATTATTATATAGAAGAGGTGGATTGGGTAGTTTATATCGTAGAGAAATGTGCCTATCTTTCGATCAAATAGTAATCAGATTGTTAGAAAGAACTCATGGAAGTTTTGACTTAGGGGCCAACTGCCTATTAAGAACCTGGAGTGAACCGTATTGATTTGGCTTCGGATGACCATACTGCGAGAACAGCCAATTTTAAACTACAAATTAAAGGAGTTATTTTATTTTGTCTTTTATAATAGCCGATGTGGGCAATTTCGATGCAAACTTAGAGGTTACTGTGGAACATCTTTGATAATGATAGAGGTGGGGAATTTTAGATGCAAATTTATGAATTATTTAAAATTATCTTTCATAATTGTATATATGGGTAAAATTCAAATTTATAGAATTGTTTTGAATTATCTTTCATAATATAATACCAAATGTGAGTAGTTTAGACGCAAATTTAGAGGGTCAATTATGTATTTTTCACAATGCAGCACGCACACTCACCCCTATGAACATACGTACGCAAACCCTACTCTATGAGCACATCCGAAGAACTGAGCCGGCGGATCTCGAGATTCACAAAGTCACCACAGGACAACGTCGCCTACCACTGAAAGCATAGCGCCATTAAATCCTGGAATAAATCCAAGAAAATGCGAGCACATATGTCAAATCAAGGACTTGAACCCGGACCGATCTATGATCAGCTCACAGAGATAGATAGTTTTTAATAAAATAGAACACCATAGTACCAGATTTGAGTAGTTTAGATGCAAATTTAGCATGGCGCCATCCTAACCCCATCGACGGCACCGCGCCACACTGCACCGCTCAGTCCGCTATCCTCGATCGACTATAGATCAAACCACTACGTAAAAACGATTTTTAGCAACGGTTCGATTTTTTTGTAGGGGCGGCTGGTGATGGAGCCGCCCCTACAGTGGCGTGCTCGGGTGCCCAGACACCAGCCGCCCCTACAAATGGAACAGCAGGGGCGGCTGGTGTTACGAGTCGCCCCTACAAATGGGGTCTGATTTGTAGGGGCGGCTCAATCACCAGCCGCCCCTGGAAATGCTATTTGTAGGGGCGGCTGGTGATTGAGCCGCCCCTACAAATGCCCCCATATAAAACATATGCAGCACTTTCTTCCTCCTCGGGTCACTTACTCCAACCCATGAAAAAAAGTTGCGGAGGCCTTGGGCACCTCCCAAAAATTGTTCTACTAAGGAGAAATGTTTTGGTCTTAAATCCTTTGGTGGAGAGGTTGTAGAATGTAAGAAAATGCTATTCCATACTTTTTTTGAAGTTTTAATGGTTGGTTAGTGAGTAATTAGAGTTTTATTTTTCTCTCTCTTCTATGGTGCTTGAGCTACTTATGAAGCAAATTAGACCCAAGTTTTAAATGTACTAGGGTAATTAGGGAGGGGAACAAGATCATACCCTTATTTGGTCCATGTGTTCTTGATTTTAGTGAACAATTAGTTAGTTTTATGGATGTTTCATGTGCATGTGGATCTAGATCTAGGGTTTGGTTTTTTTATTAATTTTGTTTTTGTAAATTTATGTTTGATGAAATTGGACTAGGGTTTGTATGAAAGATATTGGGTAAAGTATAATTGTTGCTAATTGTTGTCTTTAAAATTGTTTATTGTAATCAATAATTATGTATTTTAATTATTTATGGATAAATGGGCCATTAATTAATTTTCCTTTACCATGTGTGTTTGTATGCTTCATGTAATTATATTAGATTTATATTCATATATATCTGAAGTATATACAATTATTCTCAAGTAATTATTAATTTGTTTCATTTTTATATATATCTGAATAAGTAGTCCTTTAATGTTTGTTTTGTTGTTGTTGTAAAAGATGGAGTACAGGAACTCTTGGATGTATGGTTCGTTAAGGTTCAAGGCAGGTTTCCGTGAAGAGGTGGATAAATTTATTGAAGCCGCAAGGAAGCATGCAACGACATTGAAAGAGAATAAGGATACAATTATTTGCCCATGTAAAGATTGCAAGAACCGTATGGCATGGACATATGTGACTATCATCAGATCACATTTGATTATGCGAGGATTTGTTGAGGACTACACAGTGTGGATTCATCATGGTGAAACGGTTATTGTTAACGACGAGGATGAGGAGGAATACGACGACAAAACCATAGAATCCCTGTCCCAATATTCAGCAGAGCTTGATGCACGAATGGATTTCGAGTTTGGCAATGAACAAGGTGGTGATGCTGGTGGTTGGGATGGTAACGACGAAGGTGGTGCCAATAATGATGGTGGAGCACGTGTCGGGGATGAAGATGATTTGGAGGACATGATTCGAGCCATTGGACCGGATATTTTACTAAATAGCCCGAAAGGTCTAGAAAATTTAGAAAGGGTGACAAAAGCATCGAAGGAGACTGTGTATGGTGTTGAAAATGGTTGTCCGATACATTGGACGTTGCTACGTTTTGTGCTTGAGCTGCTCATCCTGAAGGCTAAGTACGGCTGGTTAGACTATAGTTTCAATGATCTATTGCATCTCCTGTCATGGGTGCTGCCACAACCAAACCCAGTTCCCACCAACACATACCAAGCGAAGAAGGTCATAAGTCCATTGACAATGGGGGTTGAAAAAATCCATGCATGCCCAACCACTGTATACTTTTTCGTGGCGAAACGTTCAAGTCACTAGATAAATGTCACCGATGTGGGGCCAGCCGGTACAAGAACAATAACCTTTACGGTGGGGACGAAGCCTCCACGGGGAAAAAGAGGAATAAGAAGGGTACAAAAAAGGTGGTACAAGAATCTCAACCCCCAGAGGACACTCTATTAGGCAACGACGCAAAGCAGAGAAGAATTCCTGCCTTGGTAACGTGGTACCTGTCAGTGACCGACCGCTTGAGACGTATCTTCCTAAACCCTAAAGAAGCCGCACTCATGACATGGTGGGATGATGAGCGCAAGGTGGATGATGATAAGATTGCACACCTGGCTGATTGTAGTCAGTGGCAAAGGTTTGATGAGAAGCACAAAGAATTCAGCGATGACCCAAGGAATGTACGGTTTGGCTTGAGCACCGATGGAATGAATCCCTTCAATGAGAGGATGAGCGACGACAGCACATGGCCAGTGATCTTGACCATGTACAACATCCCAACATGGTTGTGTCAGAAGAGAAAGTACATTCTCCTCACTATTCTTATTTCTGGCCCTAAACAACCAGGCATTGATATAGACGTATTCCTCGAGCCTTTGATGCAAGAAATGGAGAGGCTGTGGAGGCATGGGGAGCAGATGTACGATGCGTTCTGAAAGGAGGACTTCATATGTAGAGCAATAATATTTGTTACTACCAATGATTACCTCGCGCTGTTTGCTTTGTCTGGTGTCGATGCGGGACCCATAAGGTTCCCCACGGAGAAGAGAGAAGAAAACCTAGTCCAAATAGGATTCTCTACATGTAATCCTACTAGGACTAGTTACACGTAATCCTACTAGGATCTCTACTTTGTAACCGACTAGGACTCCCGCCTCTCCTGGACTATATAAAGGAGGGCAGGGGTCCCTAGTTCGGCAGATAACCGACACATAACCAACAGAACTCACAACCACGACATATCTCGCAACACAACAAATAGCGCAGGGCGCAATATACTATCCACACCAGACTGGACGTAGGGCGCCGTGACTTTCCGGCATGCCGAACCAGTATAAATCGTTGTCTCCCTGTATTTACCATCGAGTTCCTGCAAATGCCGATACCCCTCCGAACAAATCACCGTCCCGGATACCCCGTGACGGGTTGCCGGTGGTAAAACATCGACAGCTGGCGCGCCAGGTAGGGGTTCTCGGCACTTTGCGTTCAAGAGCTCGGTGGACCTTAAGATCAAGGCATGCCGCGACTTTCGTCGGCTCCCGTTGACAACTCGCCGCAGCTCTAGTCGATCTTGTCAACAACTCGCCGTGTTCACACTCATCATCACCATCGTTCGAAGAAGAAAGTCGACCGGTCCTACTCCGATCAACACCAGATGCAGGGTTCTTGGCCTCAACGACCATAGATAGATGTGGCACCCGCACGGGAACCTGTCAAGGAACGCAAGCACTGTAAGGCTACGAACAGCAAGCTTGCAACACGCAGAAACAAGGATTTCCTGCAAAAGTCAACCAAGTCACCGTACAAACCAAAAGGGATTAGCAAGCGTCAATTATGGAAATAGTTTTTGAGCCACACTCGGATACGACCACCAAGAGTCCAAGACCGTATACAACTGCGTATACGTATATGTTTCAAATTGCTTTGAAGCCACGAGCAAGAGAAGGAAGGAAGCATGCAAGCAAGAAAGCACCACACGGCAAGCAAGTATTCTACCAAAGGAATTACATCATACGTCACCATCCATACGACATGCACATATACAACTCATCTTCACGCGGATTCAAGTCCAACCCAGAAACAAGTCCTACTCCTACTCGAACAAGCAACAGAAGTTCGTACAAGTCCAGAGCCAATTCTATCCAAGACAAGTACCGAATCAGTGCAGAACAGAGGAATATCAGGTTACGACGTCGTACCAAAAGAACTCGACTACATCAAGCGCGGAAGTAGTCCAAGCCTAAAGCGAGCGATCCGTCCGATGACTCTGATCCAGAAACAAATTGTACTGCTACAACTTCATATACGAATACATCACGGACATGCAAGAAGCTAACAAAGGAAGCAAGCAAGCAAAGCCAAAGGTGTTTGTGCATTGATTTATACATACGACATGCTCATACGAGAGAAGGTCAAGAAATACAAGCTACACGGTCAATAAAGAGAAGACCACCTACAGCAAGCCAACAAGTCACGAGCAAGCAACCAAATTCTGGGAACCCGGCAACACGTTCCGAGTTGTTTCGAGTACTCGACATGACAGTCACTCGTCTGGTTAAACTCATCAGCAAACAACTCGGACGAGCTGTCCGACGACTTCATCATGCTGTTCGACTACATCAAGCAAGTTGTCGACCCATGAGGGTAGCTAAAAGCTAACACCCGAAACAAAAAGCAAAATGGCTGAAAACATGCCTGAGCATCCCGGCCGAGAGCAAAATAGCTGAAAAGACGCTTGAGCCCGCCGATGAGGGTAGCTAAAAGCTAACACCTGAAACAAAAAGCAAAATGGCTGAAAACATGCCTGAGCATCCCGGCCGAGAGCAAAATAGCTGAAAAGACGCTTGAGCCCACCGATGAGGGTAGCTAAAAGCTAACACCCGAAACAAAAAAGCAAAATGGCTGAAAACATGCCTGAGCATCCCGGCCGAGAGCAAAATAGCTGAAAAGACGCTTGAGCCCGCCGATGAGGGTAGCTAAAAGCTAACACCCGAAACAAAAAGCAAAATGGCTGAAAACATGCCTGAGCATCCCGGCCGAGAGCAAAATAGCTGAAAAGACGCTTGAGCCCGCCGATGAGGGTAGCTAAAAGCTAACACCTAAAACCAATCGACCGAAATTAAGCTTAAAAAGACCCTCCAGCTCTTCGTTCCGAAAAGCAAGAGGCTCGGGGGCTACATCCAGATAGGAATACTTTTTCCTCAGAAAAGCACAAGCGCCACTCAAGAAAGCACTCGGATAGCGCAGGCGAAAGGTTGTCAACACAAAGATCTACATCTAACAAGTCATAGCGCGGACAAAGCACTCGATGGATCACAAAAGAGGAAGAAAAGAAAAGTACTTGACAAATCGAGGGATTTCATCAGGATAACGCACAGAGTTGTTTATAGGGCAGAGTACAACCACGACATGCACATATGACGTCCGAGAAGCAATAGCGAGCAAAAGATTAAGATATATGCATATATACACTGAATACACATGCACATACGGATCTGCATGCATGCAAATGAGGAAGCCATCAATTTACTGGACACATAAATCATGATGGGACATGAACGATCCAACAAGGTGCAAGCACACGTCAAGTCATATACAGGCTGTCATCACATCTACAACTCCAAAATATCAAAGCCAAATCAGAACCAAGCCACGAGCAGCAAGCTGTCCGAGACCAAAGATAGCAACATGTCCGTTCGAATGTCCGACTACTTCGAACACACGAGATGTCCAACCGTGCATCAAGATAGATAACAAGCAAGCCAAGACTGACTACTCGGCCGAGGAGTCCGAGTACTCGGATACGATTTAAGCAAGAAGAACACGCGATCTACATAACAACTCAGATACAGAAGCCAAGCCAAAAAGAGGAAGGCACACAAGAAAACCCAAAGCTGCAGGCTAGACAAAAGTACACCGAGTCTGCACGAACGCAAAAAGTTAAGATGAACTCGGATACGAAGACCTCAGCATGAACGGTACAAAATCAAGGTCAACTCGGATATGGAGGACTGACCATGAAGCAAGACGAACGACCAAAGAAGCAGGCAAGGCCAAGGCGTTTGTGCACTATTTATGTATGTGCACGCACGTACATATCAAGGCTCGTACATGATACGTACATTCCTGTCGACAAGCTGTTCTAGTTGGCCAACAAGCAAGCCATCCGACTGGAAGCAAGCAGGCCACTACGACAACCCGGTAATAGCGCAACACTCTCCGAGTACTCCACGACGACGACAGATTCCGGCTACCACTACAACAACCCGCCGACTCCGCCGCGATGCTCAATGGCTACCTCGACTACTACTCAGAACCAACAAACTAGTCGGTGACGAATTCCGGATGCTCGACGTGTCTACAACCAACTGCTCGGACATGGTATCCAACTACTCGTCCGAAATACCCAGCAACTCGGCTGCGGCGATCAACAATGCGGCCACGAACCAAGGGAGCTACATCTATACCATGAGATCGGGAAAAACATGCTCTTAAGAGCTATTTTACTCAGACTAGTCCAGAAACAACCTGGTTTGATCAAAAAAGAACGCCAATGAGGTACGGCAAGAACCAAGACAAGCTCAGAAAGAACCCGGATTGATCAAAAAAGAACCCCGACAAGGTACGGCAAGTACCAAGACAAATCCAGAAAGAACCCGGATCGATCATAAAACAACCCCAAAGAGGTGCTGCAAGTACCAAGACAAATTCAGGAAGAACCCGGATTGATCAGAAAACAACCCGGATAAGGTACATACAAGTTCAGAAAGAACCTGGACAAAGTGCAAACAACCTGGAAGAGGTACATCAAGAACCAGAGAAGTCTAGAAAACGACCTGGATGAATAAAAACAACTCGGAAGAGCATCACGACTTAGTCAAATCAGAAAACAACCCGGATAAGGTACATATAAGTTCAGAAAGAACCTGGACGAAATGCAAACAACCTGGAAGAGGTACATCAAGAACCAGAGAAGTCTAGAAATGACCTGGATGAATAAAAACAACTCGGAAGAGCATCACGGCTTAGTCAAAAAACTAAGCTCGGGGGCTCGGCATTCGCTTCAACTACGCTCAGGGGCTCGAATTCAAGGATGAAAGACCAAGAATACAAGTACTCAAGACTACAACAAAGACAACACATCAAGACCCTTCATCCGATTTCTATTCTAAAGAAAAGTACTCGGAAAAGGCTCGGGGGCTGCGGGATACATAACCCCAAAAATTTTTTGAAGACAAGAATCTGGACCCTCCAACTTTTGCAAGCAAAAGCAAGAGGCTCGGGGGCTACACTCAGTGAGTGCAATTTTTACGAAAAATTGCACCCACCGAAAAAGAACTCGGAGCAACCAAGAAGACTAAAGGGACCCTCTGGCTTCTTGTCCCAACAAGCAAGAGGCTCGGGGGCTACACTCACTGAGTGCACTTTTATCCAAAAGTGCACATCAGCCGAAGAAAAGACAAAGAAGACCATCTCAAGGTTTCACTTCAAAAAGAACCTCGAACGGATTTACAACAACTCAATGAAGACCAAGGAGAACAAGAAGGCTTCCGAAGCTCATCCATGAGATGCTCGGGGGCTTGTCGATGCGGGACCCATAAGGTTCCCCACGGAGAAGAGAGAAGAAAACCTAGTCCAAATAGGATTCTCTACATGTAATCCTACTAGGACTAGTTACACGTAATCCTACTAGGATCTCTACTTTGTAACCGACTAGGACTCCCGCCTCTCCTAGACTATATAAAGGAGGGCAGGGGTCCCTAGTTCGGCAGATAACCGACACATAACCAACAGAACTCACAACCACAACATACATCGCAACACAACAAATAGCGCAGGGCGTAATATACTATCCACACCAGACTGGACGTAGGGCACCGTGACTTTCCGGCGTGCTGAACCAGTATAAATCGTTGTCTCCCTGCGTTTACCATCGAGTTCCTGCAAACGCCGATACTCCTCCGAACAAATCACCGTCCCAGGTACCCCGTGACGGGTTGCCGGTGGTAAAATATCGACATCTAGACAGATCAAAGGGAAGACGGGATGCTTGGTTTGCTTGGATGGTACTACATGGGTGTACCTGGATGCATCCAAGAAGATAGTTTACCTAAGGAACCGACGCTTCTTAAAGACAAGTCACAAGTACCATAGCAAATTGTTCTTTAGATTTTATGACAACGCCCTAGAGATTGAACCCCCTCCGGAGAGACGTCATAATGGAGAACACATGTACAGAATGGTGAAGAACATACACGTCGTCTATGGAAAGAAGAATTCAGACGGGACAAACAGAGATAGAAGCACACCTCCTGTCGAAGGAGTACCTTTCAAGAAACAATTGATCTTCTTTCAGTATCTGCCTTATTGGCCAGACTTGGAGGTCCCCCATGCCATTGATGCTATGCACATGCAGAAGAATGTCTTTGAGAGTCTCATTGCTACCTTGATGGACACAGGCAAGTCAAAGGATGGTCCAAAAGCACGGAAAGACATGGTGCAGCTAAACATGATGCCACAGCTTCACCCGGTACCTGAGGCTAATGAAAAATACACTCTGCCAAGGGCGTGCTTCAACCTAACACTAGACGAGAAGAGAGCTATATGCACTTTCCTGAGGGGGATCAAAGTCCCGACTGGGTTTTCAGCAAATATGAAGAAGCTAGTGTCGATGAAGGACTTGTCAATAACACACTGCAATGCTCACGATTGCCATGTGATGCTGACAGTGTTTCTACCTATTGCAATCAGGGCTATAAAGCCAGAGTTCTTGAAAATGGCCATCACCCGCATGTGCTACTTCTTTTCGAAGATCTCACAGAAGACGATTGGCAAGCAAGAGCTGAGTGGCCTACATGAATTTGTGGTGGAGACACAAAATCAACTGGAGATGTGTTTACCTCCTGCTTTTTTTGATATAATGCCACATCTCATGATTCACATGGTTCATCAGATACAGGCGCTGGGCCCTTGCTACTTGCATGAAATGTGGTCCTATGAGCGGTTCATGTCGATTCTAAGTCGATACGTGCATAATCGAGCATACCTAGAGGGCTCCATAATAGAGGGTTACAGTACTAAAGAAATCGTCGAGTGCTGTCAAGAGTACCTAAAAGTACAGAAAGGGATTGGTAAACCCAATTCTCGTCACAAGGGTAGGCTGGCTGGGAAGGGCACTAGTGGTAGAAAAGTGTTCATTGACCATGATTACAAAGAGGTGAGTCGGGCGCATTACAGTGTCTTGCAGAGTACACAACTAATGCAACCGTACATTGATGAACACTTGGCTATCATTATGGCGGAGAGAAATAGCCGTTCGGATGATTGGGTCATGAAACAACATAAGCAATGACTTATATGGTTGATGGACCAAAACATACCGCCTGGAGAAACCATAGACTCTATTACCATCAGTAGGTTAGCGAAGGGGCCATCGAGACAAGTGACATCTTGGAATGCTTATGACATCAATGGGTATACGTACTATACCCACGCAAAGGATAGTAAATATGTGAACCAAAACAGCGGCGTTCGAATAGAGGCTATCGATGGATTGGGGCGAAAAATCCAATACTTTGGCATCATTGAAGAGATATGGGAACTTGACTATGGAAGGGATATAACGGTGGCCCTGTTTCGATGCCGCTGGATCAAACAACACCAACTGAACGAGATCGGATTGAGAGTCCTGGACCTCAAGAATCTAGGCTACCAAGATGACCCTTGGGTGCTCGCTTCACGTGTCGCACAAGTTTTCTATATGTCTGACCCACAAAGTAACCTCCCCCCGAAGAAGAAGACAAAGCACGTGGTTGCCTCCGGAAAACAGCACGTTATTGGAGTTGATGGCGTGGACGATGTTGAAGCTTACAATAACTACGATGAGATGCCGCTATTCACAGACTTTCCTAAAAGGATCAGTGTTGTGAAAAAGAACATCCCCAGAGATATAATGCCATGGGAACGAAAAACTGTCAAGGGGAAAGTCGTTACAGCGGGCTAGCTAGTTGTTGAACGTGTAGTGTTTGTGTAAGTGTGCGGTTGTAAGACTTTGTTTATGCATGCGTGTGAGACTATATATTACTACTAAAACTTTATGAGATCTTGATGAGTTATACAACTTTTATATTCATCACCTTTACAGCTGAAATCATTTAGTGTTTGAAAATCAGGTTTGAAGCTGTTATTTTCTGAAATTTAAAATTTGAATTATTCAAAATTAGTGACAAACATAAATGACTAGACTAAAATAATAGAGCATGATTTTAGAAAATTTTAGAGAAAAAAACCATCATATTTGGAGTTAGTATAAGGGAGGAAAACTAGTTACAAGTTTCAACTACAGATTAAAAAGAGAAATCACACTTGTTCATCATTGATCATCATGAACAGCTGTGATTTTTCTTTTTATTCTCTGGTTAAAATTTGTAACTAGTCTTTCTCCCTCGTACTAACTCCAAATGTGATGATTTTTTTTCCTAAAATTTTCCAAAATCTTGCCCTATCAAGTTAGTGTGTTGATTTGGTCATTCTTTTCATTTGACAAAGTTTGAGCACTTCAAATTTTCAAATTTAAAAAAATGATAAGTTCGAACGAGGTTTTCAACCATTAAATGATTTCAGCTAAAAAGTGATGAATACCAAAGTTGTATAACTCATCAAGATCTACAACTTTTATTTTGATCATTTCTTCATCTGACAAAGTGATACTAAACATTGTTCATAAATCAACATGTTTCTCGTATAGTTTATGAAACTATGAGTCATATGTGAATTTATGAACAATGTTTACTAATACTTTGTCACATGAAGAAGTAACCAAAATAAAAGTTGTAGATAGTGAGGATTTCAACAACTTTTATGTTCATGACTTTTATTGTTGAAATCATTTAAGGTTTCAAAATCTTGTTTGAAGTTGTCATTTAATGAAATTCAAAATTTTAACTGTTCAAATTTGGTCAAATGAAAATATGATCAAAATAAAAGTTGTACATATTGATGAGTTCTACAACTTTGATATTCATGAGTTTTTCATCTGAAATCATTTACTCTTTTAAAATATTATTTTAAGTTGAAATTATTTGAATTTCAAAATTTGAATCGTTCAAACAAAGTCACATGACAAGATGACCAAAATAAAAGTTGTACATGTTGATGAGTTATACAACTTTTATGTTTATAATATTTTCATTTTATTTCATTTAATGTCATAAAATTATAGTTGAAGTTTTAAAATTCAAATTTTTAATTTTTGTTTTTTGTTTTCTATATTGTTTTGACTACAAAATATAGAATTTATAATTTGTGCATATATAGAATAATACAAAATATTATATTTGTGCATATACATATTTTTTTATATTACTTTGTGTTTTTATGATATAAAAAATATAGAACTTATATTTTTAAAAAAAGAAAATATTTGTAGGGGCAGTTGGATCAGAAACCGCCCCTAAAAATGCATTTATAAGGGCGGCTAGATCATGAACCGCTGTAGGGGCGACTGGATCAGGAACCGCCCCTACAAATAGTACCGGGTATAAATAGCAAGAAGCGCACGGGAGTCATCGTCTGGGCGTTGTCTTCTTCCTCCAACGCCGACAGGCTGCCCGCGCCTAGGGTTTTCGTCGCAGGTCCCGCGCCCGCCCACACCAGCCCCCGGCGCTCTCGGCGTCCCGCACCCGCGCCCGCCCCTGCACGCCCCCGGCGCCCGCCCCCGCGCGCCGACCCCCGACGTCCCGCGCCCGGCCCCCGGCGCCCGCCCCTGCACGCCGACGCCCGGCGTCCCGCCCCCGCACGCCCCCGGCGTCCCGCCCCCACGCGCCGACCCCCGGCGTCCCACGCCCGGCCCCCGGCGCCCGCCCCCGCGCGCCGACCCCCGGCGTCCCGCCCCCGCGCACCGACCCCCGACGTCCCACGCCCGGCCCCCGCCGCGCGCCGACCCTCGGTGTCCCGCCCGAGCACCCCGGCGTCCCACCCCCGCACGCCAGTGCACATCGTCCATCTGGACCGCTAAGTATCAGATCTCTGGTAATTTTTAGTTGATACATGCTAATATGAAGATGATGAGTATTACGTGCTATGCATTTAGTAGAACAAGCACACATTTGAAAAGCTGATATTCTTTTGTGATCATATTTTGTTAAATACTTTTACTATCATTATGTATATATCTGTGCTATATTGCTATCATGGTCCGTAGAAAATTCTAGAGTGGCCGATGTTGTTGACCTTTACTCCTACACCATTCCTGGGAGGCTTCATCCAAAAAGAATGCACATCTCAAGTCAATTTTTCTTAAGTTTCATTAGAGATATATACACAAGAGGTAATAATAATTATAGTGCTTAACACTTAATAGTATCGATGGATAATATACAGATATTGGTAATATTTTGTATAAATATATACCTTAAAATGCGACATGTATATTGTTTTTTGGCCGTAGGAAATAGCGTGTGCTAGTAGCTATAGCTAGGAAAAACAAACAAAAAGGAGTGGGATGCAGTTTCGGGCCGTAGAAGGCATGATGTTCCCTGTGTCCCCATGTCTGCAGGCTTGAGATTCCAGGCAATGCAGTGTAGAAGGAATTTTTACTAGATTCCTTGCTGTTGCAGCCACTGCCTTTGCCCTTTGCTTGCTTGCTTGCAGTGAAATCCATATTCCATTATTATTCCTGGCAGTGGCAGCTAGTAGTAGGCTTTCTCTCCCATCTGGCCATCAGGCCATGGCCATGGCCGGCCATCCATGACATGAGCGAGAAGGCGAGTGAGATCAGAGTCCTAGAGGTTCGCACTCACAATATGATATAAATATTGTTCTCTCTCTTCCACGTTTACTAGCAGCTCCATGATAATTTATGAGCTAGCTAGCTCTAAGTATATTTTCTTTGGATTTTGATAGGAGAGAGAAAAGCTAGTTCTTCATCAAGAGCGAGGCTCATGTGTACATTTTAAGATTACACGAGAATGCCTTGCAGAACTATTCAGACGATGAGTCATGTGCTATTATTAGAGAAATTATGTTAGACCTAATGTTATTAGCGTACCATCGTCTGGCGTGACCTGTGACGGACAGCCTACCTATCACTAGCTCACTGCACGAGCTGTTGGGTCTACACGTGGGCCTGGTGCAGGCTCGCGGCCCACCTGTCAGTGACCCTCCCTTCTTGCCTTGTGCCGACCTTGATGCATGATGGAATGATGGATGGATGGGGCATGGAGCTTTCTGAATCCTGAGTGGGTAGATCAATCATCATGCTGTATTATTAATTCTAGCATGAAACTTAGATGGCTCTTGAACACTTGAAAATAGATTGTTTTATATATGCCAACTGTTTTAATATATGCTTATATATGCCCACTGTTTTATATATACACAGTGAGTCTTCTTGCTGCTGCTCTACTGCTGCTGTCCTCTTCCCTATACTCTTAGAAACTACTACTACTCTGCTGCTGTCCTCTTCCCTATACTCTGCTCTACTACTGCTGCTGTCCTCTTCCCTATACTGTTAGAAACTACTATCCTCCTACTGCTGCTGCTGTTCTATTACTACTCTATACTACTCTAGTATTGGCTGCTACTCTGCCCTCTTCCCTATCTTTCATTATAGCACCTACTACTACCACTCTACTACTACACTTACTCTACTCTACTACTTTCTACTCACTACTACTACTTGCTACTCCTAAGTGGCTGCTGCTCTTACTCTACTACTACCACTCCTTCTCTGTTTTTTCTTATATATTGCTGGTGTGTAGTGGCTGCTGCTACTACTACTCCTACCACTCCTCCTACTACTACTCCTTCTACTATTCCTCCTCTTACTACTCCTACTACTCCTCTTACTACTCCTATTACTCCTCCCTGTACTTGCTACTCCTACTGCTGCTATACTTTCAGTGATGCTCCTACTACTACTCCTAAGCCAAGTTATTAGGACCGGACTGGAGATCGAACCGGCGAGGCTGTTGGTTCACTGGTCCAACCGTTTAGAACCGGTTGAACCGCCGGTTCAATTGTTTTGGACCGTTGAATCAAACCGGCCAGAAATATAATGAACCGATGTATATATATATATATATATATATATATATATATATATATATATATATATATATATATATATATGATATAATTAATAATTTATAGATGGTAAACAACACAAATTAATTGTTCAACCATAAGATTCATACATGCAAATTAATTCAAAACATCAAGTGTGAGAATAATCTCATTGTGATAATTCAAAACAGAATAAATAGAATAGTAATTGAAATATTCACAAATCACAAATGCAGAACAATCTCAAATGCTAAATATAAGTGCACCATTGCAAAGAGCTCGTTGTGGTAATCAAAATATATATATTATTTGTCTAATTTGGAGCTAGTATGAAAAAGATATGAAAATTTGAAATTTATATATTATACATGTTATTTAATATATGTATTATATATTTAATTTGGTGACGTCACAGCCACCAAAATTCAAACGGGACACACATCCTCTCCAAAGCGTGATGTGTGAACACCTGCGGCAGTAACAACCAGGCGGGGGCCGCAGCGGGACGTACCCACAGCAGTGGCACTGTGGCAGGCGCAGGCGCATGCGCCCGTCACCCGGGGACCAATCAGGAGCAGGCGCAGTGACACACGCTGACTACCAGCATCGACTCGGCCGGTTCGCATGGAACCGCCCGGTTCGCCGGTTCCGTAAAAAACCGGCCGGTTTAACCGGTTTTTAGCGGTTCGATTGCACATACGGTCTTTTAAGTGAACCGGACCGGTCTAAGCTCTGGTTCGGTCTTTTAGCGGTCCAACCGCCGGTCCGGTCCGGTCTGAATAACTAGGCTCCTAAGTGGTTGCTGCTCTTACTCTACTACTACCACTCTACTGCTACACTTACTCTACTCAACTACTTTCTACTTACTACTCCTAAGTGGCTACTTCTAGCTACTAACTGTTGGCTACTGTTGTTTTTTTGCCAAATCTCCCAGGACTCGCCCAGGACTTGTTGTCCTGTCTTTTGCCATCAGCTGCTGCACTTTGTTTGCTAAGCAGCTGTTGGTTTTTTTGCTAAATCTCCCCTCTCCTCTCCTCTCCTTTGTTTTGCCGATGATGAAATTGTCCAAGTCCATACATTATATGGAATATGAGCTGATGATCAAGAACTTGTGAGGAACTTGGCATCATTAGCAGCCGCCCCTACATTACCTTCTCTCTTCTCTGTTATGATGCCTTCATGCTCCAAGTTCAAGATCAGATGATGATTGACATGTTTCTGAGGCCTCTACCACTGCTACTACTATTTTTTTGATATATTGTTGTTTTATAGGACTACTTTGGTTTATAGCCCTTTTTGATTTCTTATACCTTCTCGTGTACCTAAAGCACACTTTCTTGCATCTATTAGAACAAAGCGTGAAAAAATGTCGCGGACACCAGACAGTGTAGCCCGATGCCCCGAGCATGATGAGCACCCAACCAATGAGGAGCAAGCACTAGAGGACCAGCTAACTCAGGAGCAATTCGATAACGAGTTAGAAAAGGATCTAGAAGTGATGTTTACTCAGGAGCAGTGTGACGAGGAGGAAGGAGAAGCAAAAGGAAGAGTAGGAGAGGCTGCTGAAGGCGAAGAAGAAGAAGATGACTCAGAAGAGGGATATGAAAGTCCTGAAGATCCTTTCCCACGTGAAGCCAGAAGGAGGCCAACGGAGGAAGATTTGGACAAGGATTTTGACCCAAACGAGGAGGTAGGGAAAAAGCCTTAGCTTGTAAATTTTGCTAAAGCTTTGGCTGTGTTACCTCTGCTAACACTTTGACCTGTCGTATATACAGGTCCCTCCTGAAACTCAGAAAAGACGACGTCGACGTCCACGACATCTCGCTGGACAAGACGGAGTAGAGGAAAGGAAAGCAGAGGCAACAGCCACAGAGACGGATCACGATGCCTCTGCTCCACAAACTCAAGACACAACCACGACTACCAAGCCTAAGAGGAAACGAGGGGATAGAAAAGGAAATCTATATCCAGATAAGGCATGCTATGTGATAACGAAGGTTGGGCCAACAGGGGAGATCCTTGAGCCAAAGGAATTAAGAGGAAAATTCCGTAATACGATCGGGGCCCTAGTAAGAGATAAATTGAACCCAGCAATCCCTAACTAGAAAGAGGTACCAGAGAACACAAAGAATGCACTATGGGATAGGTAGCTGAAGGTCAATTTTAGATTTCCGGAGGGTAAGCATGAATTGATAAAAAAAATGCTATTAGGATGATGGGAGAGTCATTCCGACGTTGGAGGTTGGAGCTCAACATGAAGTATATCCAAAAGGGGTTAACTCCCTTCAACGAGTTCGGCAAAATAACTCCTAGTCAATGGGAGGAGCTCGTGGCTCAGAAGACTTCACCGGAGGCATTGGAGCTTAGTGCCCGTAACACTGAGCTGGCGAAGAGGAACAAACACCACCATCATCTAGGCCCCGGTGGCTACTATGCCAAGGAAGAACAATTTAGGAAGATAGACGAAGAGGCTGCAGCTGCTGGGAATATCGATGTGACGAATTTGAAGGTACGCTCAAGGAATTGGATATATGCGAGGAGTACAGAATCATCCGGCAGTAATCCTGGGGTTCTGAGGAGGCCATCACTAGCCTGAGAACCAAGTTAAAAAAGTCCCATCATGGGGTTCTGAGGAGGCCGTCACTAGCAAACTCCACCAAATTGCAAAGCAGTATCCAAATATTGATGCCATCAAATGGTCAAAGGATTGCCCAAAAACATATGAAAGAGACAAGCCCTTCCTACCAAACCGGGACATCCAGCGCCTACCACTTGGAATGAGAAGGTTCCATGATTGGTACTTGCGTGTTCTCCCAACGAGCATAGATATCATACAAGCATGCTTTCCCACCGGCACATTTGGAAACCCAGCCGGGAAAATTGTCTTTGACTTCAATGACATGCAAACATGCTTTCACCTGGGAGAAATGGAGATGAATCTAATTCACACGTGGTGCCTGTAAGTCCTTGTCCTCTCGATATGATATGAATGTAATCTTTGAATTTTGTTGTAACTAACCCACGCCGTGATTTGTAGAATGCAAGTGCACATTGTCAAACAAATGCCAAGTGTAAAAGTCGGGTATGTGGACCCTCAAGCTATAGCCCAAACAAATTTCAATTACCCTAAACGGTGGACACTTGATGCCAAAGAGCTAGCTGCTACAAAGACGCTTCGGAAGAAAGAGCACATCCGTACGGCGAAACTAAGGGAAGAGTCCCTTAAGGTTACGGCATATATTGCCCTGGCTTTCAAAAATCTCCAACAACACTCTACTATATGGCTACCATACAACTTCGAGTAAGCTCAACTCTATACTTAAAGCTTTGTTCGATATATTTTATTCGATGCAAAAGAGCTTATCTAGTTCTATGATTAAATCCATGCAGCAACCACTGGATTTGTATAGCCGTCGATGTCGGGAGAAGCATGGCATGTGTCTTTGATTCATTAGATAAGGACCCGGCGACATACAAAGACTTCATATCGATTCTCAAGACGTATACATATCGACAATCCTCATTAGCTTATATGTTTGTATACATACTTATAACGTTCACTTTTGGATACTAACAAGTTGTGTTTGCTAAAATAATTCGAACATGGCATTTAGGTTCTATGTCACTAATCGTCATGGAAGGCATGATCCAGCAAGGAAGGAAAAGCTGGCTATAAAAACACTATGTACGATAAGTGTAACTTACTTCTTCAGTACTCCATTACATGGCTGTCAAAAGCATTACTTAACATTTTCATATGCAAAACACACAGTGCCCCAAGCAGAAGCCTGGGAGTGTACATTGTGGATACTATATATGTTCTATAAGGAGTAACACCGGTGCCTACAGGAGACACTCTTTAAGGGTAAGTTTGAACCTCTTCACCCGTAGTATAAAAACTTCGTAAATGGTATGAAATACTAAACCGAAACTTGTTCTCTTGTAGTGGAGAGAAGAGAAAGGAATGAAAAGAGACTCATTCAAGGATGATCAACTCTTAGAGCTCGTCGGTGACCTTTGCAACTTCATATTGGACCAGATTGTACACGTCAGAGGCGCCTACCATGACCGAGAGTCTAAGTTAGGTACAAATCCTCAGTACCAACACCTTCGTGAGACTGAAAGACTAGCTCTAGGACGTTGATAACAATGTGTATGGAATTTATATATTTAATGATGGATTGTATATATTCTTGTGAATTGGACTTGTAATTGTAGTTTATAGAATACTCTTGTGCTTGTAGTCGCGGTCGCGGGGCGTTCGGCAACGCGAACGCGGTTCGAAATGTTGGTCGCAGGGCGTTCGGCAACGCGAACGCGGTTCGGAACGTTGGTCATGGCACGTTCGGCAACGCGATTTCAAATTGTAAATTTGATTTTTTTTGCGGGAAAACGTACTGTAGGGGCGGTTCTAGATTGAACCGCCCCTATAAATACCTGTTTGTAGGAGCGGCTGGTAATACGAGCCGTCCCTACAAATCTATTTGTAGGGGCAGCTGGTAATACGACCCGCCCCTACAAATCGATTTGTAGGGGCGGCTGAAAAGACCAGCCGCCCCTACAAATCGATCTGTAGGGGCGGCCTGGGAACCGCCTCTACAAATGCATGATTTGTAGAGATCCTTGCGTAGGGGCGGCTGGGCAAACCGCCCCTACAAATGGTCTACAACCGCCCCTAAAAATCCTTTTTGACGTAGTGAACTTTGAATCTGCCCAAGGCCAATCTATTCGGTCAGTCACGCTCTGGCTTCTCTCTCGTCAAAATCGTAATCCCTCCTCTCCTTGTTAAGGTCAAGGCGCCAACCATCTACTGATCCACATCTGGTGTGCTCGATTGGCAATTGTGCTGCTGATCCCACCAGCCTATTCGTTCATTGTTGATCACTGATTAGTGAGATAATTGTTCGTATCCAAATTGAAACTATCAAAAAATTATTTGAGGCCAACTATACTACACTATATACATCATATAAAGAATGTTTTAGACAACATGCATTGGTCTCGAAGGCATTTCAGAATTATTGTCTTATACTCTTATTTGAGGTAGTCATACATTATTTTTTACCGTTCTTTTAGTTCTTTTGTTGAATATTATTGTCCCTCCATACATAATTCAAGTCGTTTTGGACAAGACTTGGATGAAACATTGTAAATAATTCATAAATAACTTTTCAGTTGTTGAGTTTGGAAATATGAAAATCATATGAATAGATTTTGTCTTAAAAAGTAGTTTCATAAAAATATACATATATCACTTTTCGATAAATATTTTTATAAAAAATAAGAAGTTAAAGTTATGCTTTGGAGACAACCGTGTCGTCCAAAACGACTTGAATCTACCATTACGCAGGAAGTTCTACTAAATGCTTTATTCACCGTATTACAAATGGAAAAAAAAAACCTAGCCTAAAGGCTAAAGGGCTCATGGCGTCATGTTTGCCGGAGGATCCTCAAAACTGTAGAGCCAGGCTGACTGTACTGCGTTTGTAATACATACACTGACAATGAGATGGTGAGTAGGAGCATGTAGCAAACTCGTTATACGTGCGTATCCGTGTCGTGTCTGCATGCATCCATGCTACGTACGTACAAGAGCATCGCAGAGCGTCCATGTTGCCCCACCACCACCACGTACACATTCCTGAGAACATTCCTCTGCCCAGATCAGGTGTGATCATACGCTTTCCATTTACAAACGCAAGGTACGTGGCGCGCGTCCTCACCTCACATTACACCGCCTCCGATCCCACTACCACTACCACTACTGCGCCAAAGCAGTGTGGCTCGCCACTCCAGCGCATCAGGAGTGATCCCACAGGCTGACGCCTTCCTCGTCGGCTTCCATCTCCGCCGCCGAAGGGCCCAGCACCGGCGGGCTCATCATCAACCCCTCCGCCATGCTCAACATCAACCGCGGCATCTCGAACAGGTCGTCCTCGTCCACGACGCCCGCCGCCATGGCGCCGCCTGCGCCACCGCCGTGGCGCATGATCTCGTCAGCACCGCCACAACTGTGTCCATGCAGCTCGTCGTGCCGAGTACCGCTTCTTCCGTGGCGGCTGTCCAAGTCCGCCATCGCGGCCGCGGCCGCAGCAGCCGCGGCCCGGACGTCCTCCGCGGACGCGGACGCGGGCGCCGGCCGCGACATGGCGGCGTCGGGGAAGTTGAGCGCCGTGCCGGCGCCCCGCAGCGCCAATGCGGCGGCGTCGTAGGCCGCGGCGGCCATCTCGGGCTTTGGGTACGTGCCGAGCCAGATCCTGGTGGGCTTCCGGAGCTCCCGGATCTCCGACACCCACTTGCCCGCCCGCAGCCGCACCCCGCGGTACACCGGGTGCCGCGTCTCCGCCCTCGCGCGCCGCCCGCCGCACGTCGTCGACACGGTCCTCCGCTCCTCCTGCCTCTGCTCCTCCATCGATCAACCAGGTTACCAGCACGTCCCGATATGATCGATCGATCATTGCATCAACCACGCGCGCGCCAGGCTAGGGACGCGGCTAGAACTACAATGACCACCGCTAGTAGCATGTGTGAAAGGCACAAGCTAAGCTGCACAAAGTGACAGCAGATTGGCGGCAATGGTGATTAACCGGAGGATAAACCCTACTGGCCAGACTACTCCTCTGACCTGTGTTACGCCCAAATGGAGGATCTGAGGAGGGTTTAAAAAGCCGAGGAACCGGCTGGAGTTGGTGAAAACATTCTCGAGACGATCGAAGACGACGTGACGAGACGCGTTTCCTGCTCGCTCAACGCTCGGCTAGAGATGAGCTGTGAAGCACACGCACGCTAGCCGGGTCACGCGAAAGAGTGGGGGCCTCTCCCAAACCCAAGGGCTTTTCGACGACGGCCGGGCCAACGGGGACTCACCACATCGCGGCAGCCAGGTGCAATCTGAGGTCTTGCAAATTAAAGCCGCTTTTGGCTAGTGCGCGACGAGGTCAGCTCAGCTGGTCAGCTGGTGTACGAGCTGCGCCGGGGTTGTCCAGGTGGCTTCCGTCCTGAGCTTCGCGGCTGACTCGACAGGTGCAGTGCAAGCGAAGTGTCTCGCTCCGGTTGGTGGTTTTCCTCGTCACCTACCCTATCTAGTACGTCTAGTAGTACCGGTACTAGATTACGCGGGCGGTGCGTGCATGGCCAGATATTTCTGCGTAAGAGAATGGTGAGAAAATCTGCAAGCCTGTAGCGCCACCTTACCCAGGGGTCGTCGATCCTGCTTGAGCTGGAAAGCACGTGCTGTCCATTTCACCTAGCTCTTCCAAACGCGGTAGCCCAATGGTCACGTAGGTTCCGAGAGTTCACCGAGACTTGACCGAACTATGTGACAACAAGCTTTATTTGCCTGTAAAAAAACAAGGTTAGAACAGAGTTATTTCCCACCCTTCTTTTATCGGGGGAGAGATATATCATATTTATTATATACATACATATATCTAAATTCAGCAGAAGTACGCATCAGCACCGGTGCATATGTTTATCTTTCACGAATAGCCAGACAACACGCACGGCTCCATCTAGGGCATGGTTCCCAAGTGGGTGTGCATCGTTGTGGGTTGTTGAGACCCAAAGAATTTCGACAGATGAGTGCCCACAGGCCCACATTGTGATGCTGCTGCAGTCCATATCTTAGCATGGAGTAAAGTTTAATCCAAGAGCATATTTGTCTTCTGCTTGCATTATTGGCTGCTCTTGATCTTATCCCTCCAAATACTATTGTCACCACGAAAAGGGAGATTTTTCTTTCTTTTCTTTCCTTCTTTTCAATTTTTGGCAGCCCCATGCGCGTTCTGCAAGCTTCCTGAAGCTGACCAAGTCCAAATAACGCTATCAATGGTGCATGGACGACAACGCAGCTCTATGTGCTGTAGAAGTGTATCGAAAATATCTAAACTGTATACCTCATTCACAAAAAGGTAGTGATGCTTTGGTTTCGAGTGTTTTGTTTATTCTTATGTAATTGTGGGAGGCTGAATGTTTTTTGTAAATGGTACAAATTAGTAGTTTCAACCTTCACCGTCTCACCTATTCATGGTTGATTATCTAACCCCTCGTCTGTAAAACCATGTATTATATATGCCCCTCTTCCTACACCCACCTTTTTTTTCCAAAAGAATACTAAAATGTCCAAATAACCCTTTTATGGAGTTTTAAGGGGGACTCTTACCTACCGATTAGTTGAAAGCGAGTGAGTCGCCAAACATGACCACATGCGCCACATGATTTGTCTTCATTGGCTGTAAATTCATGATGTTGCGCTATGTTGCATGAATGTGTAGTTGAAATGTTTCTACACAACACATCTCCAACCAAACCCCCCCCCCCCCCCCAGTACGAATATATGCAACTCAAGAAAACCAATTTTGTTGTCAGTGCTTGATGAAATATTTCAAAAAGTTGAAAAAGTCGTGGTTGCCAAATCAAACATCTAAGTTAAATGGACCATTATAAATAAGCACCAAAATAAGTCTATAGAAATACAAACACTTTAACATAGAGCATGGTTTTAGAAATTTGTAAAACAAGTTCAATAATTTTTCGAGCTAAAATATTTTATCTATGAATTTTCCAGATTAAACCAGGTTTTAGGATTTTTAGTTGCATTATATTTCCATGTAAAATATATTTAAATAAAATTTTGAGTTTTTTTTTCATATTTTTTTATAAAGTTTCTAATCCGATTTACCTTCTCTAACGTGACGTCACAGCATCAAAACCACCATCAAAATCATCAAGGTGCAAAAGTGAATGGTTTTTAAAGTTACGGAGGATAAAAAACTGCTTTGTAGATCAGCGAGAAAAATCGGAGGACTGTGATACCTGAGGGGGTAAATTGAACTTCTTCGCATATCTAGTAGTACTGTGACTGGAGTTATTGTAGACAGCCAGCTAGAGCATTCTGGGCCTAAATTAATAAGATTGGGCCAAAACTGAAGTTTCGATTACCAAAGTCGGGCATGTCCTGAATAGTCTTGGGCTCCTCATTACGAGCCACTTATCATAGCCCATGAAAGACTTGTCTGGAAATTTGAGCCCACTTCCTAACAAAATTAGAAATCATGAAACATATATACGTCTAGTAAAGTTTTACTTCTTAATTCTTACCTAACCGTTCAAGTGAGGACCAAGATAGGAGCAGGTGAAAAGTGATTCTAGTGGTGAGAATAGCAAGAAGTGAGGAATCTATTTTTATAGCTTCCAGGTCCTTGTGTAAATTAAAAAGTTTGATTACTAAAATCCTGTGAGTTTTGTTGTTTGGTCGAGGAAGAATGATTTCTAATGACGAAACTGTTCAAAGAAGCAATGCCAAACGGCTCTATACAAGCTATGAGAACTAACTATGAGAGCCGAGAGATATCTTAGTTGAGACAATTGTACTTCCTACCAACCAGGGTCAAATCCTAAGTTGCCTCTGTCTCATTAATGTGCAATTCTCTTTGACCGGTTTTAAATAGCTTTGGCTTCACCTTAACTACATTATTTGTAGCACCGTTCACATGAGTTTTGTCTTCTCTCCTTCTCAAATGAACTAAAAACTGACTCCACTAATCAGCGAACAACCCCTAATTTTAAAATCAGTGGTCAGTCCCACAACCCGCCGCGACTTTTCTTGTCCGGTAAAAATTGTTTTCGTAACTTTATATTTTTGAACGTTACAAAATTATACACATAACATTTACGCATAATAATTTACGAGACATAGCTTATTAGCGTAACTCAGTCAATATATTTTTTAACAATATTATGTAGACAACTTAGCATGATAACTTTTTTATGTAAGTTTGAAGCCCAATCTTTATTCATAACTACTTGTAGGCAAACTTATTCATAACAATTTCTCAACATAATTTTACATAAAAAATTATACGAATAACATAACTTATTCACGGAAGTTATTGTTGTCTAACATCTTTTGAAAAATGTACATACAATTTATCCAACATAATTTTTTGTGTAATTTATTTTGTTAAAATTTCTCAACATCTCTACACCTAAAAAGACCGTGACGTCATCATCTATCCGGTGATATCAAATCTTGCTCCTTACTCACGTATCCGCGTCGGTATGAATCATCCTCTAGACACGTCCTCATCCTATCTGGTTCCAATACAAAGATGAAATCCACGTGTCCACGTTTGATATGAAGTCCTCAGAGTTCACGCGTCTGTGTCCGATTACTGAGGTTCAATCCAAAAATCGTGGTCCCAGCGCAACGCACGGTCATATATCTAGTATGATAAAAAAGTAAAAATAAAAACAAAAGGAAAAAGGTAGTGAGAAAATAAAATAATATAGAGAAAATAAAGAAAAAAGGTAATGAGTCCATGTACATGTGAAATACTATTATCATCTACTACAGATAAAATTATCATCTACTACAGGTCATGTACATGTGAAAGTGAAAGGAAAATAAAATATACATGTATGTAAATACCGCAACAACAAAAAAAAATATTTGATCGTTAGTTAAATACAAACTGCTCCCTCCGTTCCAAATTATAAGTCACTTTAATTTTTATTTATTTATCTATTTTGTTATGTATCTAGACAAAATATTATAATTAGTTATATAGTAAAATAAATATATCAAAAAAATTAAAACGACTTATAATTTAAAACAGAGGAATACTCATTCGTCGGACAACCGGAATTAATCACCGCAAGGCGCAAGTGGTTTGAAGCATGAGTCCATCACGTGGCATCTTCAGATAGCAGAAACATTCGCTACGTGTGAACCCTCGCCAAACTAGATTTCATGAATCACATAACTTATACATATTTGTTTTTCTTGTCTAAGAATTTTTCATATAATTCAGACAAGCTTCTAAATCTAAATTTGTTCACAATATATAGAAAAAATTGATAAGTTAATCTTAAAAATATAAATAAAAATAAACATTAAAAGAAAAAGAACGTATGGACATGGATGACTCGCTCCAAAGTCTAAACTGGACACAGCACTGCAGATTAAAAAGAAAAAGAAAAAGAGAAAGTGGGCCCTACTATAGGAACTGTTGGGGTTATTTATCCCTTTAAAGCAAAATATCCACCTACAAAAAGAGCATTTGGTCTGTGTCACTGGATATCGACCGCTAGATTCGAAATGAGCAAATGCTCGTGGAACTGGAATTGGGACTAAAAGCGGATGAAGTCAGTTTTTTTCTTCCCTTCACCAGATTCGATTTTTCATGACTGTAGCAATAAGCTAAAGACATTTGAAACCCTCAGCTTATCTCTATTAGTGGCATACCCTCTCTCCATCTCTGGATCAGGACATGGAAGGATGTTAGTCTAGCCACTGTTAACTTGATGTTAAACTTTATTACTGCTCCTGATTTTACTCAAAAGTGCAAAGGAAAAGTGCATTAAAAAGAGATACAGTAGGAGGGGATCTGACCTGAACTTGACCACTTGATCGGTCTGTTCGCTGATTGGTTTCTGGGCTGATTTAGGTTGGCTGGTGCTGGTTTATTGTGAGAGAAAAATACTGTTAACTGACTGGTTTGATTTGCAAATGATGCATACTATCTGATTCTGGTCCACCAAGTGACGCGACCCCTGCATCCACACTCCACAAAGACATACCACATGATAAGCTAAAGAAATTGCCCAGCAACGAAAAAGTAGCGTGACATAATGTGGTGCCATGAGATTGGCGTGTAGCCTATTAGCAAAAAAAAAAGAAGAAAAATCCAGATCATTTTGCCCATGCTGGCGTGCTACCATGCAGAAGAATAAAACGAAAGACCATCATCTAGCTCTGATCCTTTGGCTGATAAATCATGACTTTCCTATTTATTTGATGGATAAGTTATACTTAAAAATACTGTTGACTGATTTGTTGTAAGAGAAAAATATCGTTGGTTGACTGAAAAAATATGGCTTATAAGACGAACGGGTCATTAGGCCCTCTGCAGTGTATAGCTTAAGTAGTGCCAAAAGAAAAAAGAACATCTAGGCATCACTTCCCACGCTATGGCTCACGGTGCTCATTCGCATCGATGCCAACAAAAACGAGAGCGATGCAAGATGCAAGTACTTGTTCCGCTGTCCAGCCGGTGCCTAGTTCTTAAAAAACTATTTTTCGTTGCTCTTTGGCCTTACCTCGGAGATAGACGTGTACTGATGGCTTGTTATTTTATTTCTTATGATCCCCACGTGTACTGATGGCTACGGTGCTAACTTTTTCAACACTGTAGCTTCACAGTCTAATACCCATTTAATCACCGTGTGACCCATTCATTTTTTTGCACCGCCTCCACACTGCAGAAGGCCTTACTTTCTCCGTCCTAGAAAACCGCATTCCAAAACTTTAAAATTTGTCATACAGCAGCATGCCAGCCATCAGAGTGTCAGTACACCAGAGTAGAGGTATTTTCATAATTTTTGTCAATAGCATTTTTTTTTTGGAACGGAGCAAGCAGCAGCCTGTTCGGTTGGCTGATTCGTATCATTGTTAGTTTATAAAGAAATACTACTAACTAGTTTATACGAGAAAAAAATATTGTTCCGATTAAAAATTTATGATCATTTACCATATACCACAGCCAAACAAACAGCCTGCAGTATACTGGCCGCCAAGGTTACGTACGGAGGAGTATACTCTAGTGGGACACAGCGAGGAACTGTTTCAGCATGCTCTGGGCATCTGTGGTTTGAAAAGCAGAACAAATTGGCAGGGGCAGGCTGGTGTGTGCCAAAAGCAAAACCTTGATTTCCCATCATGGCAAGCAAAACCTTGATCTATGGGGCCTGACATGTAATCGCACTATTTATTTGACTTATAAACCGTATTTTTTCAACTAACGGATATTATTTTTCTCTCACAACAAATCAGTCAACAGTATTTTTAGTCATGGCTTATCAGCCAAACAAACAGAACAAATATCAGCCCGGGTTTTGGTTACATGTCAGTGGGCTCAAGTAGCAGTTACCACTTGGCACAAAAAAAAATGGTATAGGTTCACTCAAATATGCAACTCGGCTACCGCATTCACCCTGTTCGTTTGATCTTTTTTTTATAACTTATAAGTCGATTGATGTTGTTTTATTAGGAGAAAAAAATATTGTATTATATCTTATAAGCATGACTAGGATGAACATGGTGATTGTTGTTAGCTTCTATTTGTCTTTGATAGTTCAGTAGACGACTGCTGGTGACACCCTCCGAATCCCTTCCATCGCTCAGCCACCTCATCGTTGTTTTCTTTTATTTGTGTTGGATAGTTCGGCAGACGGTGGCTGGCGGCGCCCTTGGAAAGTCGAGTAAAATAGGGAGACAATTCCTTAGTTGATACTGAAAAAATGAGTTGTTTTTTTTTTGTTCTGAAATTTTTTTCGTTCCTTATTTGACACTTACTTTAACTTTCATCTCTAATTTGATACTACCGTCAAATCCGTTAGCTAACGGTGTTAACTGGCTATTAAAAAGACGTTTTTGCCCCTAGAAAAAAAGCGGCGAAGCAAATTTGAGAGGAAAAAAACCTGCGCCCGCCTCTGATGCATGCGCCCAGCTGCAAAAAAAAAGGTGCAGGTTTTTTTTTCCTCTCAAATTTGCTTCGCCGCTTTTTTTTCTAGGGGCAAAAACGTTTTTTTAACAGCCAGTTAATACCGTTAGCTAACGGATTTGACGGTAGTGTTAAATTAGGGATGAAAGTTGAAGTGAGTGTCAAATAAGGAACGAAAAAAATTTTAAGACAAAAAAAAAACGACTTATTTTTCTAGTGTTAAATAAGAAATTCTCTCTAAAATATGGGTGCTGTGATGCCGCGCTGGAACTTTGGTCATGCCAAGGTCAGATCAGATCAGATATTTTAATAGCGGTGAGCTACGGAGCCAGCGCGTCCGGCGGGGTGATGACGACGGGACGTGCCAATGGCCCAATGCCCAATGCCATGGCCCATGGGACCCGACCCGACGGCGACGGGGGTGCGTGTAATGATGCACCAGTGATCTGGCCCTACCAGACCAGCGTGCCATAATGTCATGGCGCTTAGGCTATCTTCGACAATATAAGACTCATTTATTCTTTAAACAGTGATACCGGTAAAATATTTAATACATATTCAATATTTTCTTCAACAACAAAATCTAAAAAAAAATCTATTTTACAAATAAGTTTTTAAGAAAGAGGATGTCTATATTTAGGCTATGCCTCTCAGATAACTCAAAATAGATATTCCATGTAGATACTCTATTGAAAGTTAATTTTAAACCTCTTGCTATCTATTTTAGATTTAGATAACTGTATAGATTCGTTGCTGGATATAGTCTTACTCGGTCTGTTCGCTGGTTGAAACTGGTGCTGATTTAGACTGACTGGTACTGATTTTTTAAGGAGAAAAATACTATTGGCTGGGCTGGAAGCGAACAGGCTGACTAATTCTCTTCTCCACGGGTGATAGGGCATGGGACGTGACGCAAGCGAGAGCGCGCTTGTAGAGCCCGTGCGGTGCGAATTTTTCCCAGTTATTTTTTTTTCTTTTTAGATTTAGAGAAAAAAAAATCTGAGCGAACTTAGCAGTGGTTTGCTAATGAGTAATGACGCCTGCCCTGCCCCACCGTCTGTCACCAAAGCCAACAATGAATTAAGTAGCTTTGCCCTGTTCGCTTTTTTTTTCACCATAAATTAATGAATACTACTTTTAATCATAACTTTTTAGCAAAACGAACATGTCAATAGTCCCAGCTCGGCTAAAACAGATCTTAGTTTAGCACACCAAAAATCTAGCAGGAGGTACTACATTGGAGAATTTATTTGGTTTGACGTAGCCAACGCAGCAGTAGGATAGTTTGCGTGTCCGTATTAGAAATCATCAATCCCCAAAAAGAGTTGAAATCACAAAAAATGAATCCCTTGGCCATTACTGAACGTAAATCCATTCCTGCTAAGACAAATTGCCAAGCAAACTGTTGAAACTCTTGTCGGTAACGAAGATCTAAGATTTTAACCGCTTACTTAGACCAAGAATTAAACAAATCATTTGTACTATATGGAGGTTGAATGCCTAATACAAAGTGAACAACACGACATAGGGCTTTAGCATAATGATGCTTAAAAGAAAAGGGCTTGGATAGTTTCTGACTTACTACAAAAATAGCATAGTTTACTAAAATTTCAATTTCTCCTGATTAAATTATCTTTGGTAAGGATGACACCACTTTTATCCAGATAAAAAAAATATTTGAGGGGTATTTTCATATCCCAATTTTTCCATGTAAGTGTAACCATAGTACGTTATTGACTAGATAACTATACATAGACTTGACTTTGAAAATGTCATCTTAGTAAAGACTCCACAAGAAAGGATCCAAACTGTCGTCTAAAGTAATAAAAGTGTCGGGGACCAATACTAAGGTACATGAAGAGGAGATAATAACCATCAACGTTGATTCATCCGAGTGGTCAAGAACGCGACTACCCCTCTTGTTGGGCTCCGCCTCGTCCGATCCCCGAGGGTCGGCTCCACCTCGGCTATCTTCCAAGGGTTGGCTCCGTCTCGTCCGACCCCCGAGGGTTGGCTTCGCCTCGCCCGAAGTCTGAGGGCCAGCTCCGCCTCGCCCGACGTCCGAGGGCTAGCTCCGCTTCGGCTGACTCCCGAGGGTAAGCTCCACCTCGGCTGACTCCCGAGGGTAGGCACCACCTCGCCCGATGTCTGAGGGCCAGCTCCGCTTCGGCTGACTCTCGAGGGTAAGCTTCGCCTCGGCTGACGTCTGAGGGCTGGCTCCGACTTGCCCGGTCCCTCGGACATGGTTCCTAACGGAATGTAACACCTCGGGTGTTAGCCTTGCATAACTTGACTTGCATAACATGAGCATGAGCATCATGCATTCATAAACTATTATTTAAAATTGAAACATTTGATCGAAACATATGAAACATTGCTTGTTATTTCGTGTTTCTTGGAACATATGCATATGATCATGTGCAAATGAAGGCAAGTGGGTAATGTTGGTCACTAAAACACTTTAGCTAGACTTAGGTTAACAAAAGAAACCTTGTTCATGAAGGTCACCTTTCATGATCAAGCACTTAAGTAATATCACATGTGTTGACCTGGATAGCTATATGAGTGACTACTACATGAAATGCTTAAATGACCTTGCAAATTGTTTAAACATGCTTAGGATATCATTAGGAACAACTTTGGTATTTAGTGCTAAGGCTAGTTTGGTCATTTAGCCATGGTTTGTGTATGTATCATGATTTCAAAGTGACATGTTTGACTAAAGTTGAACTAGGTGTTAGGGACCTTGCATGGAGGAGTTCACTAAAGCAAAGTTGTAGTGTTTGACATAAGGAACAACTTTTATTTTTGGGTCATGGACTGATTTAGCTTCTAACATGCTTGAATGGGTCCCACAAAAACCAGCAAAATCTTGATTTCAACACTTAAGCAATTTTTCTAAGTCTAGGTTCATTGACCGACTGACAGGCTCACTTTGGGGATGATTTTTCTCAGTTTCGGTTGTGAATTAGCACGAGATCATTGAACAACATTTGTAGCTGGTACTTAGGTCTACGAAATTTATTCAGGAGGTTTGTACTAAGGAGCCACGGATTTGCAGATAAATCAACGAGAAAACACGCTGTCAGGCGTCCCGTTCGCGTCTGAATCAACTGAATCGCAACGTTCAGTGGCCAACCGCCGTCAGGCCTTGGCTGCCGCGTGGCGCGGGAAATGGCCGCGCGTCGCCGCCGGTCTGTCCGCGCGGGCCACGACGCGCCCGAGCGCGCCTTCATCACGCCGGCGCCCGCCCGCACTCAGCCGAGCACCCATTTGCTTCGCCTCGGTCCCCTTCGCCGCCTCGCAGCGCCAGCAGCATTTCCGCAGCTCCGCCGTTGCCATAGCTACGCACAGCTCGCGCCTAACCACTCCAGCACCACCGCCATAGCTCCACCGTCTCCCCAGCACCCCGTAGCTTCTTCCCGTGCCCGCCATTCGCGTTCGGTAAGCGTCAGTGCCGTGCAAAGGCTCACCGGAGCTTCACCGCCGTGTCCGTCGTCGTGGCCACGCCGTTGTAGTCTACCATCCCACGCGATAGCTGATGCGCTGGGTTCGCTGTAGTCCACTGGTGCTCGTCCGAGCTTTAGGTCGAGCCATCGTAGCCCCCACCGGCGTACCGCCGACGTCCCGCCTCGCCGAGCCGCCATGGCCACCGCCGTCGTCGCTGGTGTCGACGATAGGGCCGGCCAAGTATACCAATCGACGTGCTAGGTCGAGTAGAAGGTCTAGTGATGATGTCACCGCCGGCGAACTCGCCGCCGTCGAGTTTTAGCCGCGTCCGTCGAGCAGCGCCGCTGTGCTCTATTTTTGTCTCGCTGACCAGTGGGTCCCGCGTGTCAGCGACTCAGCATTTCAAATCCAGTTCAGTTTGAATGCAGATTCACATGTGTTTTGTTATTTTTGTATCTTTAGTTTGGTAACTCCTAAAAATTACGAAATAAATATGATTGTGTTGCTTAGGAAGTATAGTATTTAATAAAAATATGTTCTTGGTTTCAACAGTAGAAATTTCTGGAGATTTAAATCAGGATTTGAAATGTGCTTTTGAATGTATTTAAATTTGTTTATTTTATATCTAGAGTTCCTATGCTCCAAAAATTATGAAATTTTTGTGGTAGGCTATTCTTGTCATATATGAACTCTAGTAAAAATTTGAGGATCAGTTCATGTGTAGATCTATAGTTATAGATTTTTATTTTATAAATAGTGAATCCTTGTATAAATTTTAATAAATTAATTATGGATCTAAAATTCATGAAATTTGTTGGAGAGTATACTAGTACCCTAAAGATGTTAAGAAAAATAAGAAATCTGTTGCTTGACACTTTTCAATAGGATTTTCCATTTATGCTATTTCAAGCCTTGCTTCCTTATCATTTTTGTATAGAATGTTCTACTTAGTAAAATGACATAAAATTTTTATAGTAGTCCTTTGATAGCATTAGTAAGACTCTGTAAATTTTTGAGAATTTATTAAGCACATCTGATATATATTTATTATTTAACCTAGATATCTAAATAAAATAATAAAGGCAATTTAATAAATAGTTTGGGCTTCACCATTATATTATCTAAAATGTCTTTGGTATGCCTATACTGTTGGTAGATTTTAAGTTGTCAAATTTGGAATGATTACATGAAGTAGAGGTGTTATTACTTTATATTGCATGTTAAATAGTTTCCGGATTGATTCTAGAGTGTGAGGAGTTGCATGTTGAAACTAATGTGTACTGTAAAAATGGTTAATAACAAAGTCGTAGAGAATTTGATAAGCTTTCTAGAAAGTCCAGGATCACTGCTTTTGAAATTGTAGAACTCCAGTTATGAGTGAAACAAGTAGCTACTGTTTGTGGCATAGTCGATGCATTGTGGAAGTAGTTAAGTAATAATCGAGAAGAGATATGCACCTACTCAAACAACGTGATGCACTTGTTAACATATATGCATTCGTAATACTTATACCATACTCATGCATCTAGGATCGAAGGAAGAGATCACGTTGCTGGAATTCGAAGAAGCAGAGGAAGGGAACCCGCAGGAGGATCCACAAGCCACAGCTCCCGAAGGCGTGGAGTAGAACCCTGAAGAGCTTCCGGAGTGCCCTGACCATCGCCCTACTTCCTTTCTGCGAGGCAAGCCCCGGAGCATTATAAGTCTCCCAGTAATTTACAAATGTTTACTTACGTATTTATGATTGATGCATTAGGTTATACGAGTTGAATGAAACCACTTGATGCATGTACATTCCTTGTCCAGATATTATCCCTATAACCGGTATAGGTCCAGGATCGAATATATATGCTTAGCCATGCTTAGACCGGTAGAAGTCGGGTGATGTCCTGTCACCTGCGAGATATAGGTGGATACCGGAGCACGGTTGGCTATATCTGCTATCGTGGAACAGAACCATGAGGTAAAAGTAAATTGAGACCGGACGGGAAGTCGATAGGGAAGCAACAAGGCATGGAGGTCTTGGGTGTGGACTTATCCCCGTCTGTGTCGATTAAGGACCGTACCGTTGTTGGCGCTTCTGACAAGATTGAACGCATGCCTCTCACTTAGCTGGCCGGATAACTCGTTCCGACCGTGAAGCCGAGTAATTCAACTCAGGCCGGGAACCGTTCTGTTGTGCGCTCCTTCCGGGGAACGATTAGACTGAGCCCAAGGGCAGGTTTGGCCTGAGCATCCTGGCATCTGGTGTTCCAGATTGTGCGGCGCGGTACGGACCCGCGAAACGTGTATCTGAGTTGTATCAAAGGTGACCTAAGGCTATCGTGGCTGGTAGACCTAGGTTTGTGTTAGGAATAAATTCCCAGCTGGTTGAAATCGATTCGAATCGCCGTCTCTCCCGGATAGTGAGAAACTTGACTAGTCCCAACATCGTAGCAGCTATATTATGAAACATGGTGGTTCAGATGAATATGGAATTACAATACCTGCTATGGTTACTATTGTATGCTTCTAAATGATATACCACATGTTTGGCACAGGATAGTTGCTAATCTAGAAATGGATAGTTATAATTAACTTGATAAAGGAATCATAATTGTACAACGGGTAATTGCCTTTTACGCAAAATGTTGTCAAGTTCCGTCCACTTATACAGCCTTGCATGATCCTTGGAGTCATTTTATTTCTGGTTCATGACGGGTAAGTCTAGCTGAGTACCTTCTCGTACTCAGGGTTTATTTTCCCATTGTTGCAGATGGCACTGTGTATCACGGTTATTGCAAGAGTTGCTTTTATCCCGCTGTGGATGAGGAGTAAGCCTTGGGCAGGCTTCTTTAGTAATTCCTATCTTTGCTTTTGTGGACCGTGATCTGGTTTGGCACTGTATCAAACTGTGTTGGAACTTTATCTTCGAACTTATTTGCTTCCGCTTTAATTATCAAACTCGGTTTGTAATAACTTTTTATTCGTACTCTGATGATGAAAAGTATCTATGAACTTTATGTAATATGTGGCATGTATGTTGAATCCTGTACGATCTTGGTTGTTGTAAATCGTTTATCGAGACCCGTCGCAGTACTCGATGGACTACCGGGTTTATATGGGTTCAAGTATGACAGTGCGACCGCTTGCGGATTGCCATTATACTTGTATTCTTATAAATTGGTCGGTTCTGTGACAGCTGGCATCAGAGCAAGATTCAACGTTAATTATCACAAGTGTATTTAAAAACAAAGTTTTTGTTTTCCAAAAACCCTTCTCTAGCAACTATTAGTTATATAATAGGTATTTGAAATCTAAAGTATGCCAATGATCACTTTCCTTATGCCCAAATTAAGGACTATTAGGTGGCTATTTAAGTACTAACATGGGGGTTTTTACTTCGTCGTCCATACGGCGTGCTATAGTATGGATGCCATTCACTTGAGTGGTAATGTATGGATCAAATGCCTCTACGCCAAGGTAAGATGAGTGTATGACCGCAAGATGTGAGCGTGCGGTCGGGAAGAGTTAGCTTTGGTACGGCTGTGTATGCATGCTTACATGTGTATATGGTACGTATTTAATTGTGGGTTTAAAATTCTTGTCGGGTAGATTGATACGGAAGTATATGTATGGGTATACATATATGAAAGTATTTACAATTACATTCTGCATATTTCATTATGGGTTTAGGGCTGAAATGAAATTTTATGCAGGTACACTAACAATGAAACATGTAGCTCGACTAGTTACGCTATTTATGAGAGAACGTATGTATGCCACCGTGTCTACCGTTAGAAACAAATTTTTCCTAAGTTTGTAAGGACGTACGGCACGAGCATGCATCATGTTAAATTACCATTCACATAACTACATTGATCCTTCCCTTATAAAATTCTTACTCGGTTATGTAACTCTTATCCATTATGGCATTGTCTCACCAAGGGGTACATGTTAATGGTGCAGATGGCACGCACCAAGCAGACTGCTCGCAAGTCCACCGGAGGCAGAGCTCCTAGCCGTCAGCTTGCTCCACGTACCTGTCAATGTCACACGTTCCTTGGAGAGTTTGGAATGCCTACACTCTTGTGGAGAGTGCTCAGCTATGTAGGTTATCCTGATGGAATGGAGCCCCGCTACTTCTGGGCGAATGAGCGGTTGGGAGAAGGTCTCTTAGTTACTGTGGAGGCCGTTGTTCGTCCCCGAGGTGACGATTCTGAGTGGACAGGCTGGTGTTATGAGTCAACTGGCAGGACTGCTGAAGAAGCAGCTGGTAGGGCAGCCTTTGGGATCTTGAGGAATATCATGGATCGTTTTCCTCAAGAGCTGGTAGCCGCTTTGGTTGGAGTCTTTCCAAGAGGTAACCCATCCACTGACTCATGGCAGCAGGCAAGAGGAAGATCTTTGGAGATTGGTGCAGCAGAAGGGCAGAACAGCGATAACCCTACCATGAGCGCCATGTTCGCAATGATGAGAGTGTTAGATGGAGTTGAGGGTAGCCTCAGACATGTGTCTGGTGCTCTTGGTCATGCCCACGAGGATCGATGTCAGCTTCAGAGGGAGCATGACGCCGAGATTGAGAGGCTCACTGAAGAGATGACTCGGTTAACTCACCAGCGAAATGCAGCCTGGACCAGGGAAGATGTCCTGAGAGCTCGACAATTTGAGCTAGTGCAGCAGCTGGCCAATGCGGAAGAATACAACGATAATCTGCATGAAGAGGTTCATCTACTGAACAATCAGCTCCACCCTTATGTCCCACCTGGAGCCGCAGAAATGGATCTAGAAGGGTACGAGGAAGGTGAAGAGGAAGTGGAGCCTGAAGAAGAAGTAGAACCTGAGGACGGAGATGATTCTGCGTCTGACCTCGATAGTGATCATGATGAGGATTAGATCGCTTAGCACTTAGTGGAAGGACTAATGTATCACCTTTATTTATGTAATGGACCTATAGTTTGAATTTGGCATTAGTAACCAGACTATCATGTAATGTCAATCGCATGTTTGGATGAACGTCAATGCAATTCCAGTTCTTTGTCGGTAATCACGCTTTAAATTTGCATGCGTTATGAGCACGATAAGTGGTCAAATTGGTGATGTCATGTTGCGAGAAAGAATTATTATGCCTCTGTTTTTATTGTGATTTTGAGAATTTTCTCCAGTAATTTCAGTTTGGCATGAGTACAAAATTCCTCTACAATCTCTTGACCTCAACCAATAATCGCTTATTGTTGCAACTTCGCAGATGACGCGCACCCGTGCAGGAGCTAGTAGCAGCTAGGATGGCAATGGTGATGACTTACCCCCACCGCCGCCGCCGTCTGCTCAGGAGTTCTTTGCCCAGTTCCTGGGGAGCCAGAGGACAATGGAAGAAGCTTTGCGCCTTATCGCGCAAAACACTGCTCGTGGCCACCCACAGCAACCAGGGGCCGAGCCTAATCAGCACAGTTCATTCAAGGAGTTTCTGGACACGAAGCCGCCGATCTTCAAGGTGGCTGAGGAACCACTGCAGGCCGATGAGTGGCTGAATACCATCGAGCAGAAATTTCGTCTGCTAAGGGTCACAGAGCACCTAAAGCAGAATATGCTTCTCATCAATTGCAAGGACCAGCAGGAATCTGGTGGACGCACTTCCTGTCGTCTCTACCTGCTAATGCGAGAGTGACCTGGGATCAATTCAAGCTGGCTTTTAGGGGACACCATATTCCCCCTGGGCCTGATGCGCATGAAAGCAGCAGAATTGATGAGGCTCACTCAGGGAACAAAGTCACTCATAGAATATATGCACGCATTCAACAACTTGTCAAGATATGCTCCAAGTTTCGTGGATACTGAAGAGAAAAAGATTGAGAGTTTCAAGCGAGGGTTGGGTACCAAATTAATGAAGACTATGGCAAATTCTCGATGTGCCACGTACAATGAGTTTATTAGTGATGCCTTGACCCAAGAAAACCACAACAACATACATGCAGTTGCTAAAGGTCGCAAGAGGGCATATGAGGCCGGTGCATCCGGATCTTTCCAGTCGAAAGCGCCTATCACAGCTAGGCCACAATTCCATCCACCTGCACCCAAGTTCAGGCCTCCACCACCAAAAGCTCAGAATAATAGGCCACAGAAACCATTTCGTAAGGCATTCACTATTGCCTTACCAAAAGGAAATGGCAATCAGGACAGCTCCGCCGGATTCAGAAGTAATCAACCTTGTTTCAACTGCAACCAACTGGGTCATTGGTCCAAGGAGTGCCCCCACCCCAAGAGGAATGGCAACCCCACGCAGAACAATCAGAGGCAGGTGAATGCCAGGGCACGTCAGGGACAAGTGCATTATACCACTGTGGAGGAAGTGCCCGCCGGAGAAGTTGTCACGGCTGGTATGTTTCTTGTCAACAAGCATCCCGCTGTTGTTTTATTTGATTTGGGAGCTTCTCATTCATTTATGAGTCAAGCATTTGCATCTAGACATGATTAAGAAATTATAGAAGTAAGTAAAGGGGGTTTTAACATAAGTTCAGCAGGGGGAACTGTTACTACCAAAAAGATAGTCAAAAATGTACTCATCTTGATACAAGGGAGGGAGTACACAACAGATTTGATAATATTGCCAGGATTGTCGATAAGTGTAATCTTAGGCATGAATTGGATGAAGGATCATGGTGTTCTTATTGACACTAGCACCCGTACTATTATGTTGAGAGAACCCACGGGAGGGAATGCTTTTCTAGTCCCACTCTCCCGCGAATTCGAACCCCAACATTTAGCCTGTGCTATCCAAGCCACCACCATATGTGATATTCCCGTGGTTTGTGAGTTTCCGGATGTATTTCCAGAGGAATTACCAGGTCTACCACCAGATAGGGACGTGGAATTTAAGATTGAATTAGTGCCAGGTACCGCACCCATATCCAGAAGGCCCTATAGAATGCCACCCAATGAGTTAGTAGAACTCAAGGTTCAATTGCAAGATCTATTGGACAAGGGTCTTATTCAACCTAGCTCATCTCCATGGGGATGTCCAGCACTGTTTGTGAAAAAGAAGGATAAGTCACTGAGGATGTGTGTAGATTACAGACCACTCAATGCTGTGACCATCAAGAACAAATATCCATTACCCCGCATCGACATCTTGTTCGATCAGTTAGCGAAGGCAAAGGTATTCTCCAAAATTGACTTGAGATCAGGTTACCATCAGATAAAGATCAGACCGGAGGATATACCCAAAATTGCTTTCTCTACTAGGTACGGCTTATACGAGTATTTGGTTATGTCTTTTGGACTAACGAATGCTCCAGCCTATTTCATGTACCTGATGAACTCGGTATTCATGCCCGAACTTGATAAGTTCGTGGTCGTGTTTATCGATGACATATTGATTTATTCAGAAAATGAGTCGGATCATGAAGAGCATCTGAGGATTGTCCTATCTAGACTAAGGGAGCATAAGCTATATGCCAAGTTTAGCAAATGTGAATTTTGGATGAGCAAAGTACCATTTTTAGGTCACATTTTATCGAGAGATGGAATCTCAGTAGACCCATCCAAAGTACAAGAGGTCATGGATTGGAAAGCCCCAACTTCGGTGCATGAAGTTTGGAGTTTTCTCGGGTTAGCAGGATACTATCGTCGATTTATTCCAGATTTCTCAAAGATAGCTAAGCCTATGACCAGACTACTTCAGAAAGATGAGAAATACAAATGGACACCAGAATGTGAAATAGCTTTTCACACCCTCAGAACTTTGTTGACTACAGCACCTGTGCTAGCACAACCAGACATTGAAAAGCCTTTTGATGTATTTTGTGATGCATCAGGAATAGGTTTGGGATGTGTGCTTATGCAAGAAGGGAGAGTAATTGCATATGCCTCACAGCAATTGAGAAAACATGAAGTCAACTACCCTACACATGATTTGGAACTTGCAGCCGTTGTCCATGCATTAAAGATATGGAGACATTACTTGTTGGGCAATGTATGTCATATCTATACTGACCACAAAAGCCTCAAGTATATCTTTACCCAGCCAGAACTGAACATGAGACAACGTAGATGGTTGGAATTGATTAAGGACTATAATTTGGAAGTGCATTACCATCCGGGTAAAGCTAATGTAGTAGCCGATGCACTTAGTCGAAAGTCCCATTGCAACCCTGTGGAAGCGCTATTGGAAGATGAATTCAACTTGCTACATCCTGCTGTACTACACAATATCACAATCAGTTGTTCGCTTGAGGGCAAAATCATGGAGCTACAGCAGACTGATGTAGGAATAAGTCACATCAAGAGAAAAATGCAAGAGCAAGAGACCAAACATTTTAGATTGGACGAAAGAGGTGTATTATGGTTTGAGGACCGACTAGTGGTGCCGAAAGACCGTGAGCTAAGGAATCAAATTTTAGAAGAAGCTCACTCGTCCAAATTGTCTATCCACCCGGGTAGTAGTAAAATGTATCAAGATTTGAAAACCCATTTTTGGTGGACTAAGATGAAGAAAGAGATCGCAGCCTATGTTGCAAGGTGTGATAACTGCAGTAGAGTGAAAGCCGTCCATATGAAAACCGCTGGATTACTTCAGCCACTGCCTATTCTAGGATGGAAATGGGAAGAGATCAGTATGGACTTTATTACAGGCCTTCCAACAACACCACAAGGTCATGATTCAATCTGGGTCATTGTTGATCGTCTTACCAAGTCAGCACACTTTATACCCGTGAACACGTGGTATATAGTTGGGAAATACGCTGAGATATATGTTGCCCAGATCGTGAGATTGCATGAAGTACCCAGGACCATAATCTCAGATAGAGGACCACAGTTCATAGCTCGTTTCTGTGAGCACTTACACCAAGCTTTGGGAACCAAGCTAATCAGAAGTTCAGCTTATCATCCGCAAACTTCAGGACAGACAGAGCGAGTGAACCAAATCCTAGAAGATTTACTTAGGGCTTGTGTTATATCTTTAAAAGGTTCATGGGAGAAATGGTTACCTTTAGCTGAATTCTCCTATAACAACAGTTATCAAGCGAGTATCAAAATGGCTTCATTTGAAGCCTTGTATGGCAGAAAGTGCAGAACTCCATTGAATTGGATTGAGCCCGGTGAAAGGAGATACTTTGGTATTGATTTTGTCAATGAAGCCGAAGAACAAGTACGTATCATCCAACAACACATGAAGGCAGCTCAATCAAGACAAAAGAGTTATGCCGACAAGAGAAGAAGACCACTGACTTTTGAAGTGGGTGACTATGTATACTTGAGAGTATCACCCATGAAAGGTGTGAAGAGATTTGGGATGAAAAAGAAGCTTTCACCAAGATATGTAGGGCCATACAAAATTTTGGAACGAAAGGGAAATGTTGCGTATAAGCTACAACTACCACCAGAGATGAGTGCAATCTTTGATGTGTTCCATGTTTCTCAGCTAAAGAAATGTCTTCGAGTACCGGAAGAAGCTATTGCACCCACCAACGTGCAGCTTCAATCGGATTTGACCTATGAAGAAAAGCCAATTAGAGTATTAGAAGAGATGGAGAGAGTAACAAGGAGTAAGATTATTAAGTTCTATAAGGTGGTGTGGAACAATCATAGTGAACAAGATGCTACGTGGGAAAGAGAAGATTATCTGCAAGAAGTTTATCCCACCTTTTTCCAAGAATGGTAGGTCTTGCAAATCTCGAGACGAGATTTTTATAAGGGGGAGGGGCTGTAACACCTCGGGTGTTAGCCTTGCATAACTTGACTTGCATAACATGAGCATGAGCATCATGCATTCATAAACCATTATTTAAAATTGAAACATTTGATCGAAACATATGAAACATTGCTTGTTATTTCGTGTTTCTTGGAACATATGCATATGATCATGTGCAAATGAAGGCAAGTGGGTAATGTTGGTCACTAAAACACTTTAGCTACACTTAGGTTAACAAAAGAAACCTTGTTCATGAAGGTCACCTTTCATGATCAAGCACTTAAGTAATATCACATGTGTTGACCTGGATAGCTATATGAGTAACTACTACATGAAATGCTTAAATGACCTTGCAAATTGTTTAAACATGCTTAGGATATCATTAGGAACAACTTTGGTATTTAGTGCTAAGGCTAGTTTGGTCATTTAGCCATGGTTTGTGTATGTATCATGATTTCAAAGTGACATGTTTGACTAAAGTTGAACTAGGTGTTAGGGACCTTGCATGGAGGAGTTCACTAAAGCAAAGTTGTAGTGTTTGACATAAGGAACAACTTTTATTTTTGGGTCATGGACTGATTTAGCTTCTAACATGCTTGAATGGGTCCCACAAAAACCAGCAAAATCTTGATTTCAACACTTAAGCAATTTTTCTAAGTCTAGGTTCATTGACCGACTGACAGGCTCACTTTGGGGATGATTTTTCTTAGTTTCGGTTGCGAATTAGCACGAGATCATTGAACAACATTTGTAGCTGGTACTTAGGTCTACGAAATTTATTCAGGAGGTTTGTACTAAGGAGCCACGGATTTGCAGATAAATCAACGAGAAAACACGCTGTCAGGCGTCCCATTCGCGTCTGAATCAACTGAATCGCAACGTTCAGTGGCCGACCGCCGTCAGGCCTTGGCCGCCGCGTGGCGCGGGAAACGGCCGCGCGTTGCCGCCGGTCTGTCCGCGCGGGCCACGACGCGCCCGAGCGCGCCTTCATCACGCCAGCGCCCGCCCACACTCAGCCGAGCACCCATTTGCTTTGCCTCGGTCCCCTTCGCCGTCTCGCAGCGCCAGCAGCATTTCCTCAGCTTCGCCGTCACCATAGCTGCGCACAGCTCGCACCTAGCCACTCCAGCACCACCGCCATAGCTCCACCGTCTCCCCAGCACCCCGTAGCTTCTTCCCGTGCCTACCATTCGCGTTCGGTAAGCGTTAGCGCCGTGCAAAGGCTCACTGGAGCTTCACCGCCGTGTCCATCGTCGTGGCCACGCCGTTGTAGTCTACCATCCCACGCGATAGCTGATGCGCTGGGTTCGCTGTAGTCCACTGGTGCTCGTCCGAGCTTTAGGTCGAGCCATCGTAGCCCCCACCGGCGTACCGCCGACGTCCCGCCTCACCGAGCCGCCATGGCCGCCGTCGTCATCGCTGGTGTCGACGATAGGGCCGGCCAAGTATACCAATCGACGCGCTAGGTCGAGTAGAAGGTCTAGTGATGATGTCACCGCCGGCGAACTCGCCGCCATTGAGTTTTAGCCGCGTCCGTCGAGCAGCGCCGCTGTGCTCTGTTTTTGTCTCGCTGACCAGTGGGTCCCGCGTGTCAGCGACTCAGCATTTCAAATCCAGTTCAGTTTGAATGCAGATTCACATGTGTTTTGTTATTTTTGTATCTTTGGTTTGGTAGCTCCTAAAAATTGTGAAATAAATATGATTGTGTTGCTTAGGAAGTATAGTATTTAATAAAAATATGTTCTTGGTTTCAACAGTAGAAATTTCTGGAGATTTAAATCAGGATTTGAAATGTGCTTTTGAATGTATTTAAATTTGTTTATTTTATATCTAGAGTTACTATGCTCCAAAAATTATGAAATTTTTGTGGTAGGCTATTCTTGTCATATATGAACTCTAGTAAAAATTTGAGGATCAGTTCATGTGTAGATCTATAGTTATAGATTTTTATTTTATAAATAGTGAATCCTTGTATAAATTTTAATAAATTAATTATGGATCTAAAATTCATGAAATTTGTTGGAGAGTATACTAGTACCCTAAAGATGTTAAGAAAAATAAGAAATCTGTTGCTTGACACTTTTCAATAGGATTTTCCATTTATGCTATTTCAAGCCTTGCTTCCTTATCATTTTTGTATAGAATGTTCTACTTAGTAAAATGACATGAAATTTTTATAGTAGTCCTTTGATAGCATTAGTAAGACTCTGTAAATTTTTGAGAATTTATTAAGCACATCTGATATATATTTATTATTTAACCTAGATATCTAAATAAAATAATAAAGGCAATTTAATAAATAGTTTGGGCTTCACCATTATATTATCTAAAATGTCTTTGGTATGCCTATACTGTTGGTAGATTTTAAGTTGTCAAATTTGGAATGATTACATGAAGTAGAGGTGTTATTACTTTATATTGCATGTTAAATAGTTTCCGGATTGATTCTAGAGTGTGAGGAGTTGCATGTTGAAACTAATGTGTACTGTAAAAATGGTTAATAACAAAGTCGTAGAGAATTTGATAAGCTTTCTAGAAAGTCCAGGATCACTGCTTTTGAAATTGTAGAACTCCAGTTATGAGTGAAACAAGTAGCTACTGTTTGTGGCATAGTCGATGCATTGTGGAAGTAGTTAAGTAATAATCGAGAAGAGATATGCACCTACTCAAACAACGTGATGCACTTGTTAACATATATGCATTCGTAATACTTATACCATACTCATGCATCTAGGATCGAAGGAAGAGATCACGTTGCTGGAATTCGAAGAAGCAGAGGAAGGGAACCCGCAGGAGGATCCACAAGCCACAGCTCCCGAAGGCGTGGAGTAGAACCCTGAAGAGCTTCCGGAGTGCCCTGACCATCGCCCTACTTCCTTTCTGCGAGGCAAGCCCCGGAGCATTATAAGTCTCCCAGTAATTTACAAATGTTTACTTACGTATTTATGATTGATGCATTAGGTTATACGAGTTGAATGAAACCACTTGATGCATGTACATTCCTTGTCCAGATATTATCCCTATAACCGGTATAGGTCCAGGATCGAATATATATGCTTAGCCATGCTTAGACCGGTAGAAGTCGGGTGATGTCCTGTCACCTGCGAGATATAGGTGGATACCGGAGCACGGTTGGCTATATCTGCTATCGTGGAACAGAACCATGAGGTAAAAGTAAATTGAGACCGGACGGGAAGTCGATAGGGAAGCAACAAGGCATGGAGGTCTTGGGTGTGGACTTATCCCCGTCTGTGTCGATTAAGGACCGTACCGTTGTTGGCGCTTCTGACAAGATTGAACGCATGCCTCTCACTTAGCTGGCCGGATAACTCGTTCCGACCGTGAAGCCGAGTAATTCAACTCAGGCCGGGAACCGTTCTGTTGTGCGCTCCTTCCGGGGAACGATTAGACTGAGCCCAAGGGCAGGTTTGGCCTGAGCATCCTGGCATCTGGTGTTCCAGATTGTGCGGCGCGGTACGGACCCGCGAAACGTGTATCTGAGTTGTATCAAAGGTGACCTAAGGCTATCGTGGCTGGTAGACCTAGGTTTGTGTTAGGAATAAATTCCCAGCTGGTTGAAATCGATTCGAATCGCCGTCTCTCCCGGATAGTGAGAAACTTGACTAGTCCCAACATCGTAGCAGCTATATTATGAAACATGGTGGTTCAGATGAATATGGAATTACAATACCTGCTATGGTTACTATTGTATGCTTCTAAATGATATACCACATGTTTGGCACAGGATAGTTGCTAATCTAGAAATGGATAGTTATAATTAACTTGATAAAGGAATCATAATTGTACAATGGGTAATTGCCTTTTACGCAAAATGTTGTCAAGTTCCGTCCACTTATACAGCCTTGCATGATCCTTGGAGTCATTTTATTTCTGGTTCATGATGGGTAAGTCTAGCTGAGTACCTTCTCGTACTCAGGGTTTATTTTCCCATTGTTGCAGATGGCACTGTGTATCACGGTTATTGCAAGAGTTGCTTCTATCCCGCTGTGGATGAGGAGTAAGCCTTGGGCAGGCTTCTTTAGTAATTCCTATCTTTGCTTTTGTGGACCGTGATCTGGTTTGGCACTGTATCAAACTACGTTGGAACTTTATCTTCGAACTTATTTGCTTCCGCTTTAATTATCAAACTTGGTTTGTAATAACTTTTTATTCGTACTCTGATGATAAAAAGTATCTGTGAACTTTATGTAATATGTGGCATGTATGTTGAATCCTGTACGATCTTGGTTGTTGTAAATCGTTTATCGAGACCCGTCGCGGTACTCGACGGACTACCGGGTTTATATGGGTTCAAGTATGACAGTGCGAACACTTGCGGATTGCCATTGTACTTGTATTCTTATAAATTGGTCGGTTCTGCGACACGGAAGCTCACATCGTCGCCAACCACAACGGGCCAGAAAGTACTACTCAAGGTCAAACTTCTGGCATCATGCAGGAAGCGGTCACATCTCAGCACGACCCCGTCCCCACGACATGTCATTCCAGGGGACTCGCATCGCCACAGTGACGGACATGTGGTCACTGTGCTTGAAAGGTCCTAATATGGCTAGAGGGGGGGGTGAATAGCCTATTTAAAAATCTACAAATCAACTAGAGCAATTTGATTAGTATGACAAATAGCGTAATGCAAACTTGCTCTAGCTCTACAAGGGTTGTAAGCCACCTATCCAACAATTCTAGTTGCAATGATTACTTAGGCACACAAACTTGCTATGTAATTACTCACTAAGAGCTCTCAACCTTGCTACTCTAAAGAGCTCAACTAGATGAATGTAAATAATAAAGCAAGCTCTCAATTCTAATTACACTAAAGAGCTTGTATCAACTAGTTTGCAAGAATGTAAATGAGTGAGTAGAGTTATTATACCGATGTGTAGGGGATGAACCAATCACAATATGAATGTATAGCCAATCACCGGGAGAATGCCAAAGACAAGAGACAATCGATTTTCTCCCGAGGTTCACGTGCTTGCCAACACGCTACGTCCCCATTGTGTCGACCAACACTTGGTGGTTCGGCAGCTAAGAGGTGTTTCACAAACCTCGTCCACACGATTGGACACCGCAAGAACCGACCCACAAGTGAGGTAACTCAATGACACAAGCAATTTACTAGAGTTACCTTTCGGCACTCCGCCGGGGAAGGTACAACTCCCCTTACAATCACCGAAGGCGGCCACGAACAATCACCAACTCGTGCCAATCCTCCACCGCTGCTCTGAGCCGTCTAGGTGGTGGCAACCACCAAGAGTAACAAGCGAAATCCGCAGTGCAACACGAATACCAAGTGTCTCTAGATGCAATCACTCAAGCAATGCACTTGGATTCTCTCCCAATCTCACAAAGATGATGAATCAATGATGGAGATGAGTGGGAGGACTTTGGCTAAGCTCACAAGGTTGTTATGTTAATGAAAATGTGCAAGAGAGCTCCCTTGAGCCGACCATGGGGCTATAAATAGACCCCTAATCAAATAGAGCCGTTATACCCCTTCACTGGGCAAAACGCGCTCTGACCGGACGCTCCGGTCATACAGACCGGACCCTGGACTCAGCGTCCGGTCCACAGATGTAAGCCACGTGTCATTCTGAGTTAAACTTGAGCCGCCAGATCACAACGGCTATTAACTGACCGGACGCTCCGGCAAAACTGACCGGACGCAGAATCCTCAGCGTCTTGTCGTTTCCAGTAAGCTCCCTGAGGCGTATTTCTTCGACCGGACATGTCCGGTCCACCTTGACCGGACACAGACTAGCGTCCGATGCAATACCCTCAGTACTGTGCAGACCCGTCAGTTTGACCGGACGCAGAAACCAGCGTCCGGTGCTTTCAGACCCAGCGTCCGGTCAGTTGACCAACGCCAGCGTCTTCGCGATCAACTTGTTTTCACTTCTAACTTCTTCACCCTTGATCCAATGTGCCAACCACAAGAATTTGCATCCGGCACAATAGAAAATAGGCATTTCATTTTCCTGAAAGCGCCGAAAGAGGGACCCCAAACCCATCTCAACCCTACAAACACCACCTCCTTTATAGATGTGTCAACACCACCAAGTGTATCACCTTGTGCACAAGTGTTAGCATATTTTCACAAACATTTTCAAGGGTGTTAGCACTCCACTAGATCCTAAATGCATATGCAATGAGTTAGAGCATCTAGTGACACTTTGATAACCGTATTCCGATACGAGTTCCACTCCTCTTAATAGTACGGCTATCAATCCTAAATGTGATCACACTTGCTAAGTGTCTTGATCACCAAAACAAAATGGCTCCTACATTTTATACCTTTGCCTTGAGCCTTTTGTTTTTCTCTTTCTTCTTTTCCAAGTTTAAGCATTTTACCATCATCATGGCATCACCATTGTTATGATCTTTGCCATTGCTTCATCACTTAGAGTAGTGCTACCTATCTCATAATCATCTTGATACGCTAGGTTAGCACTTAGGGTTTCATCAATTAACCAAAACCAAACTAGAGCTTTTAGTGCTGCCAACTTCCTGCCTGACCACTGTCCAACGTCAGTCGATCAGAGTCAGTTGACTGGCACTGTACCGCAAGCCCCCCGTATGGCCCCTGTCAGGGGACTCTTTGACCATTCCGTCTACTCGGATGGGGTGAAAGACTAGAATGACGCACGACGCCCGCACGTATGCTGCAATGGCCAACAGGACCTCAGTACGACGTCGCTGCTACCACGATCTACAGGGTCAGCAGGACCTACGCGAAGAATAGGACGACATACCTCTGGGAGTCTTATTTCTCTTTCCTTTTTTCCTCTTTCCTTTGGTGGTAACCCCTCTTTCCTTTAGCCTATAAAAGGGAAAGCAGGGCGTCCCACTAAGGGGGGATTCATCAAACAAACGCATCGCATATCACATTGCATCACACCAAAGACTTGGGACATGTCCCTCTCTCGCCCGTTTGTAACCCCTATTACAAACTCAGTGCTGGTAACACGAGTAGCTCGAAACTGGACGTAGGGACATTCGGCCTGAACCAGTATAATCATTATGTCCTCTTAGCATACTATCCGAGCCAAACACACAATATACAAATTTACTCATTGGTGTTTACTTAAAACACCGACAGTTGGCGCACTAGGTAGGGGTCTTTTTGCGCGTCTCGACATCAACACCAGGCCTTGGATGGCTAATCGCAACGTCAGCTGGATCCCGGGCGCACGCGTGCATTTCGAGAACCTGGACTTCGTCATTACAACGAAGGGAGAGTTGGTGTGGTCTTCCACTACCACACAACCCCTCCTCTTCACCAGCCTCGACGCAATCGCTAAGACGCCCGAGGAGCTGTAGCTACCTACAACAGAGGTACGCACCCCCAGAAACAACCAGCTCCTCAGCCTTGACTATGAAAGGCTGCGCACCGTGATTTCGGTGCACGAGTGTCTCGAGCTCCACTGTGACGCGCGTGATACCCTCGACGCTCGCAGACGCGAAGCACCCTCAGGACAACCCAACAAGGACATACTAGTCTATCAGGCCCAACAGGGCGGTGGGCCGCGCATCGTGGTCTTGGTGCAAGAGCGTCTCGGCCTCCACCACGACACCCTTGATGCCTGTAGGCGTGCCTACGGCAATGCGAAGCAGGGGGCTAGCCATGGCTACCATCCACGTCAGGGCGGACGCTATGATAGCGGTGAGGACCGAAGCCCGAGCCCTAACTTGATGGGACCTCAGTCCTTTGGCCGACACGTCGTCAAGGGCAAGGCAAAGCGGGATGAGGACGCTGACGAAGGTGCCTCCAAGCCTCCCAACAAAAGGAAGAACAAGCAGCGGCGTGGGAGCTCGCTTGTGGCCAACGCTAACCGCACGGGGGCTAGAAGCTGTAACACCTCGGGTGTTTAAATACTAAAACAGGACATGTCATCATATGCATTGCAAAGCATTTGGTTATATAGAAAACTTTGATATGCATTCACTAAAACAAGTCTACATTTATGTTATGAGTGTTGCCTTGTATGGTTTGAATTGAGTTAAAAATTTGGTTTGGATTTTGAATTTTCAAGAAAACCTTGATTTTTCAGTATTTAAAGCCTACCCTGAAAAACTCATTTCAAAATCTAAGCATATTTTGGGGTTGAGCCTAAAAGCAAAAGTGTAGAGCTTGTCAAGTTATACAAAGTTTGTTTTTGGAGTTTTCAAAGTTGTTTAGAAAAATTTGAAGTAATTTGAAAAGGCGAGATTCTTTAAATGTTCCCTTTTCGAATTCAAATTTGCATTTCAAAATGTAGACCGAATTTGGGTATGGTTATAAAAGCAAAGTTGTAGAACTTTAAATTTGGAACAACTTTTATTTTTGGAGATTTTTGAGTTGTTACATAAATTTGGGAGTAATTTGGATTTTTAAATCGAATGGCAGTTTGGTAACTCTGATGAACAGTAACCGCGGAAGCCAAATCACCGTCTACGATCTTCCTTCTGCTTCCAGACGCGACTGTGGCCGTCCTTGGCTTTGCGCTGGCATGGGAAAGGCCCCTGCGTGGCTTCTCTTTGCTTCCTGGCCGTCCTATAAAGCCTGTGCAGTCGTCGTTCTTCGTTTTCCCTTCTCTGTTTTCTCCCGTCGCCATCGCCGCTGCTCTGTCGAGCTTTCACCGTCGATTCAGCGCCGTTGCCATCCCAGCAAAGCCTGTCCTAGCTTCGCTTGATCCTTGCGCACCCAGCTAGCCAGTTTTGGTCACTTGATTTCATCGGGAACCCCCGTTCGTTGCTCTTCTTCCTCGCGGCCGGCAGCACCGTCGTCGTGAGCGTGTCGCCGTGGCCAGAGCTCTCCGGTGCGTATTTGTCCTTGCTCGGCGTAGCTCCAGCTTTGCCTCGATGCCGTGGTGCTTAATACCTTGTTTCTTGATAGTTTTGTCCACCGCAGTCGCCGGAGCACCGCCACCGTCGACGTTTTGCTCCGCCGTGGTTGCTCGGATCGTCGACCTGCTTCACCGTTGCTTCTCCAGCCCTGTTCTTTGCTCCATCGAGTTTAGGGTGAGCTACTGGTGCTTCCTGTGCACGTCGAACCACTCATCCATTGCTCTTTTGATCCAGCCTTATGCTCCAGTGCGTTCGGGGTGAGCTCCAGGTTCTTTTCCGAGTTGTTTTTGTGAGCTCCAGGTTCTTTTCCGAGTAGTTTTTGTGAGCTCCAGGTTCTTTTCCGAGTTGTTTTTGTGAGCTCCAGGTTCTTTTCCGAGTTGTTTTTGTAAGCTCCAGGTTCTTTTCCGAGTTGTTTGTGTGAGCTCCAGGTTCTTTTCCGAGTTGTTTGTGTGAGCTCTAGGTTCTTTTCCGAGTTGTTTTTGTGAGCTCCAGGTTCTTTTCCGAGTTGTTTGTGTGAGCTCCAGGTTCTTTTCCGAGTTGTTTGTGTGAGCTCTAGGTTCTCTTTCCGAGTTGTTTGTGTGAGCTCTAGGTTCTTTTTCTGAGTTGTTTGTGTGACTCCTGGTTCTTTCCGAGTTGTTTGTGTGAGCGGGTGAGTTCAAAATGGAATTTTTCCTTTTTCAGAAATGATTGAATAGTGCTGTAATTTGTTATTTTTGTGTAGATTTATTTAGAGCTCCAAAAATTATGAAAATTTTTGTGTGACCTCTCTGTGATGTATATTATTTAGGAAAAATATTAAATGTTACTTTTCAGTAATTTTTGAATGTGATAAAAATTGCTCAATTAATTAATAAATGAGTTTTCATGATTTTTCTAGGCTTAATTAATTAAAAAAAATTATGAAAATTGTTTTGCCACTTAGTTATCATGTGATGAACCTTTACAAAAGTTTTGAGTTCAATTGAAATAAGTTTTATGAATATGTTTAATTAGTTGTTAATCGGCATCCATCATCGAGCATCATATTTTGTATCTCGCATCATGTTAAACATGGCATTGTTACTACGTGTAGTGAACGAAGGTGAGCACGTGGTAGTTAATCAAGTTGTGGAGGAGGTTAATCCGTCTATTGAGGTCGGATCGAATACTTGTGTAACGTCGCAGGAGCCGGACTTTTCCATCAACGAAGGCAAGCCCCGGATGCATACAACCCTACGTTGTGTTTTACAAATTAAATTCGCTTTTGCTTTCCGTTACTGCATTAAGTGATTAGGAGTTAAGTGGAAACCTAATTGGTGCATTACCAACCTTGTTTTTCCATATCTACCTTGTTACCAGTTTTAATTCGAAAATGACTAGATATGCTTAGTCATGCTTAGCCAGGTGATTACCTGTCACCTGTAGGTTTTAAATGGATCTTTGGTTACTTATGTTATCATGAAATATGAGCATGTGGAGTAATAAATCTAGACCGGGCGGACTCGGTGTGTGTGAGCCACAAGACATGGAGGTCTTGTGAGCGGGTTCTTTCCGCCTGGGTTGATTAAGGCACGTCCGTTGTTGAACTGTGTGCGGTGAGACTTTGTAGTACTAACCACATACTCTGGTAAGCCTGAACTTGGCAATTCTATTACGAGAATGGCTACTCGCGCACTGGGAGTGGAGAGATGGCGGGAATAGCGTGTACCCACGTGGCATTGGGCTGGATTGGTGGAGTACTGTATTCTCGGGTGGCGCGGACCCGTTCTTGT